>NC_046289.1:53622024-53950357 GCF_004115265.2 Rhinolophus ferrumequinum | reverse complement strand
TAATCCCAATCCCTAGAGGGGTCCAGAGAGATCATAGGGTCACTCTTGCACTGAGTAAAAGTCTCTTTTTAAACTAATCTCTCTCTGAATCTTAAGAAAACATGAGAGAATGCAAGCCACAGCCAGAAGGGAGAGAAATAGAGTTTTACTTTAACTGCCATATTCTATCGGAGACCTATTTTGTCTTATTATCCTCTTTGCTTGTTTACACCTGCCTTAACAAACCATAGATCAATGCAGAAACTGGTAAAACTGACTTCTTCAACCCAGCCAATCCTCCCTCTTCTCCTACTTGGCAGAGTGGAACATATATTTTGTGTCTCGTTTCTTCTATTCCTGACTTATCCCTACTCTGTCCAGTTTCAGTTAGCCAACTATATGGAGCTCATAAGCCCGAAGTTCCTTCCCAGTCAAATTATCGTATTGGTTTGTATGTTTTTAATGACTATTTTTGGAAGAAATTTTCTTAAAATAATATAGCTTTTTAGAATGCTGTTTTTTCAATACTCATGTGATCTCAAAATACGTCATGTGGCATGGGACATGAGGTTTTCCCCACTTATGAAAAAGAGGGACTTGAACTATGATTTCTGAAGTTCACTTTCGCTCTAAAATCCTGTGGTTATACAGAAAAAAACCTTGTTAGCAATCCGTAGTGTGATAGTGTATGTTTTATGTGAGAAAGAAAAAAATGTTAAAGAGAAAACAATGTCATGTCACTCACATGAGGTTTGAAGATAATGTTTTTTTTAAAGTTCAGAGAAATGGAAATAGAAAAATCATAATTTCTTATATATTCATTAACTCAAAACTACATTGAATGAATTATAAAAGATATTGAATGAAGTATAAAAGAGAAGGCAATTTTTTTAGCTGTCTAAGCTGAAGAACCTAACAACATATCTCAAAGGCATGTGGTTGATTTGAAATGCAATGACAGTTGGATTTACTGCATATTATCTTGAATTAGGATGAGAGACAGCTACTGAAGTTCTTCACTTTCTGAAACCGAGAAGTTAGAAGCATGAATTTATAGAACTGAAACCTCTACTATAACAGTTCATTCAACCTGAATGGCATAGGAAAATTCCATCGTCTGTCTATGAAAATGATCTTGAAAGTTCTTGGGGGAAGGTTTCTCCTCAAGGAATAAAAACAGAAACAAAAAACAGGGCAGCTTTGGTAGAGCGGGGGCGTGTTGTTTGCAGTAGAGAAGACCATGTATTCTTTTAGTTCTGACACCGCATGATCCATGCTGAACATTGTAGCTCTACAAAGTAATTTAGGGCATTTTGAGGAAAGTAACCTGCTGCTAGATTCACTAGGGAATTTTCACTGATTTCTCAATCATATATTTTTAAAAAGTTGAGCCAGGTATGTTAGGATGAATAAGTTTTTGGTCAAAGAGAAGGGTTGGATAGAAGTGATCTTTTCAAAATAAAACAAATAGCAAGAGCTCAGACAAGACTGTAAGAAATTGCTGGAAGTACTTCCCTGGTTGAAAGCCATTGTGGGTGGAGGGGGAAAGGGTTAGCAGGCAGCATTATTAGATTTGAGCTTCATTAAAACAACTCTAAGAACAGTTAGGATGGAATAGAAGAGGGAAAACAGGTACAAGAATACAACTTGGAAATGATTGTAGTATAATCTGGATTAGAAAAATTCTCCACCAGAAAATGAGGATAGATGAAGAAAACATTTCAGAGATACTATCAGTCATATCTGGTATCAAAGCGAATATGGAAAGAAGAGACAGAGGAGTCAAAGATGACTTACACAGTTCTGCCTTAAGCAGTTGTATGCTATTGACCAAATCAGAGACAATAAGAATACAAATAAGTGAAGGATAGGCAGGTAGTAAGTTCCCTCATTGATATGTTGAGCGTGAAGTCATCAAAGTCTTGGTTAGTCGGCACATGGGAATATAGACATGATGCTCAGGCGTCCTGGTAAAGGTGTAGATAATAGATTTGGGGGGTCATTAGCATAGAGGTGGTAGTTGATGCCATACTGTGTTTCCCCAAAAATAAGACCTAGCCAGACAATCAGCTCTAATGCATCTTTTGGAGCAAAAATTAATATAAGACCCAGTATTATATTAATTATATTATATTATATATTATATTATATTATGTTATGTTATATTATTATACTATATTAAGACCCAGTCCTATATTATAGTAAAATAAGACTGGGTCTTATATTAATTTTTACTCCAAAAGACGCATTAGAGCTGATTGTCCAGCCAGGTCTTATTTTCGGGGAAACGCGGTAGGATGAGTATGATTGCTCAAGAAGAGAATAGAGAGTGAAAAGAAAAGGAGTGGGAAAGGAAAACTGAAGGACATTAATATTTATGGATAAACAGAGGAAAAGAGGTCAACAAAAGAAATAGACAAAGCATAGGCAGAAAAATAAGTGCTAGGAGAAGATAGTCTGCAGAGAAGCAAGCACATAAACAGCTTGAGAAATAAAATCAACAACAGTATGAATGCAGGCTAAGTAGAATAAATAAAATCATTGGATGTGGTAATTAGGAGATGGTGGGTGACCTGTGTGGGAGCACTTCAACGGAGTATCTAGAGCACAAACCTCACTACACAGACTTAATGGATAATTAAGAGATAAGGACGTAGAGGCAACAAGTTTTACACTTATGTTTTGAGCAATTTGAAGAGTAGAAAACATACAAAAGTTCCAAATAAATTGGTTTTTTTCTTTCAATATTCTAGTTTCCATTTTAACATAAATGTTACTTGAGCACAGTTATAGAATGGGGTAATAAAAATAATGATGGAGGGATGAAGATAGAAAGGGATATTTGCTGAAACAAAATCCAAAAGAAGGAACCAAGAGCTCAAGTTGAATAACATATTTTTCTTGCAAATGAGACTTACTCTCTCATAGCAATAGTGGTGCAGTTAGCATTTATTAAAGGATTTTCTGCAGAAGTCCGAGGAGGGTGTGACCACCAGACTAATGATCAAATTTTGGATCCTGTGAAGATGAGGGTCATGGAGCTTCTTTAGATGAACAAATAATGGAACCCTAACACTGATGAACTGAATATGAGGAAAGGCAGCCTGGTCGCCTATAGAAAAGAGACAGGAAATAAGATAGTAATGAACACTGTGAAAAAGGAATAAAGATCCTTAACTTCTGCCATACAAAGTCGTATTTTTTCAAGAGTTTGTATTGAGTTATCAGAAGAGTTTAAATGCCACTTTCCAACGCACTAGTTATATCTAGCAAGATATTGATGGTTGGTTGATTTAACAGTTGCTGTTGTAATAAGAAGCTGGAATAAAATGTAAGCCCCTTTAGCTCCCCTAGGGAAAGACTTTGTGCTGGAAAACAAACATGCAGTGTGGGTATGGTAACCATATTTTTGGAACCAAACAAGTAACAGGATGTAATCTGACATGGTCCTGCAATGAGACAAATATTTGAAATCAGGACTAAGCTGTTAACGCCAAAATATATGGTTACTAAGGAATGAAAGATTTCAAATGCAAAAGTATTCTATTAATAGTCAATGCAAAGTATCATTCCAAGGAGGAGTACTCTGGACATCAGGATTTTCTTTGAGGAAATCTGTTCATGCTTCCTTCTGCCCTAATCTCCTTCCTCAAATATTTGATAAATGCCTAGGCATGCAGGGCACTTGGGCAGATGCCTCGATAGAAAGCTAAGACAGAGTTCCGCCATGGAAGACAGAGAGTTATGAGAGAACAATTAGAAGAGAGGTTGTGTATACAGTTATAGTAAAAACAATAGTTAGTGCAGAAGGTAAAGCTACTAACTGCCTGGGGGGAGCAACATTTGGGAGAAGATTTGCAAAAGGAGGTAATTAGTAAATTGTCTTTTAAAAGAAAAGAAGTAATCCTTATGAAAAAAGAACTTATAAAATATTAGGTTGGTGCAAAAGTAATTGTGGTTTAAAAGGTTAAAAATAATTGCAAAAACTGCAATTACTTTTGCACCAACCTAATACCTTGCCTGCTAACTGTCTCTTCCAGACAAGTCCTTTATATTACCACGGCTCAATGGTGTAAAATATCTCAATGGAGTAAAAATTCAGATACTGCTTGTATATAAGTAAGATTCATTCTGATCATTAGAACCACACTTTGCTAGCCTAGATTTTGGAATTCCCAAACCTTTCACAGAATGTGGATAAAATGTGTTTTGTAAGCTTTACTATAAACTCAGAATGTGATTCAGTATTCTTAAATTTTCATTGAGTACCTCTTTACATGGAACTATTTATTGTTTATTTTTTGTCAGCCAATTAAGTTGTTCAGGTACACATGCTATTTCACTGTCTAATTTAGGATATTTTAACTGTGACTTTTGAATGCTTGAATTTTTTTCCTTTTTTATCTTTTAACAATAATTCAATAATTAAATTTAAAAGGTGGAAGTTACTTTTGATGTTTGATATCATATTACTTATAGAACTAGGCTAAGATTTAAAACTGTGAAAAAAATTTAGGTAGCTTTTTACCTTTCCAAAGTGGCCAATAGTTTGTAATATATGCTTTTGGCAATTTAGGCAATGAACTCTCAAAGCCCAAATTATTATTTCTTAAAAACTTTAGGGAGTTTGTAGGAGTAAGGAAAATGTCCTCAATTTGATCATATCAAGAAATGCAGAACTCAACATTTGGTAAAATTTCTGCCTAAAGAGATTATTTTATAACCGTGTTTTCTCCAAAGTAAGACCTAACCGGAAAATAAGCACTAGCATGATTTTTCCGGATGGTATCCCCTGAACATAAGCCCTAATGCATCTTTTGGAGCAAAAATTAATATAAGACCCAGTCTTATTTCTGGGGAAACACGGAATTAGATAAGCGTGATACTTATGCCCATTATTATTGCAAAAACCTGCAATTTGAATATTGACCTCAAAATTACTGTTCCAATTTTAATGGTTTGATGATATGATTTAGATCAGATAAACATCAAATACAGAGGGTGCCAAAAAAAAAATGTGTACACATTTTAAGAAAGGAAAAAACTGTATTGAAATTGCAATACAATGAATGACACTAGCATTAATTTGATTAAGACCGTATTTTGAACGAACATCATACTACACATTGCTACGTAATTCAATTCAACTTTGAAAAGTAATACATAGATAACATCTCATAAAATGTGTATACATTTTTTTGGCACCCTTGGTATTTAACTGAAACTAAAAATTTTCTGTTTCTTTTTTTTTCTTTTGACTTGATTACAAGCATTCTCTCTGAACCTACTTAGAGACTCATCCTTCTATTAAGAAATGAAAATTGTCAACCAATTTAAATATTGTCAAGCTATAGCTTGACAGTTTCAGATTTTCAAGTAACAGCCAATTATTTGATAATAAAAATCCATTCTTAGAATACTTAATGTAGACTAAAACAATTTATGGGAAAATAGCATAATTTTATTCAACTGACTTATCTAACCATTTTTGTATGATTTTTAAGTTCATTACCTTAACAGATGAACAAACTACCTCAATGTGTATATTAAACAAATATGAAAACAAAATACAGATTTTAAATAACAAGCAACCTCATTTCCTGAAGAGAACTCTACCGTCATACATTTTCCTGGAGATGGTAGATATGCAGCTGGAGAATTATAACCTACCACCCCATATGTTTTGCCAAGGAGTGGGGAGTCTGAAGAAGACCATATGGAGGGGCTTCTCTCTCATACCCTATTCCCTAACATTTTCATCAAAGAAATAAGGTTAGACTTGGTTTTAGGACAATAGCTATAATATACAATAAAATCGTTCAGCTTGCATGGTTACCTATGATTGGGTTACCTATGATTGGGACAGTCCACAGATGTTTTCTTGGTTAAAGGTTGGAGAGTTATGGTTTATTAGGATAATTGTGCTTAAATGCATATCAGTGTGAGGTCTTTTAAAACAGGTATTATCTAATTTTCTTTCTGAATCACTGCTTTGCAACTAGTTGTAGCTGAATGGAACTCTCAGAAAGTATGAGACTCGAGGATATTCTAATTTTCTGACTCCTAGAGATGTCTATATCTGTTATAGTGGCCTGTGTGTCTGTAGGTAAGACCTGTGAACCTGTCTGATGATAGAGACAGAAAAAAGATATAAAGAGTCCAGAAGAAGCACATAGGCTCTGATAGAGGGGCAGAAACTAACCACTCCTGCAGTCAACTGGATTTAAATCATGATTAACATCAAGAATTGGTTTGATATAACCAATAACATATCAGATGCCAAATACATTTTTTTATTTCTAATCCAATGTTTTCAGTCACATCAATACAACCTAAAGCTACCCAGAAGCTGAGGTATATAAATAATACTTCTCCCTAACAATTTCTTAATCATGGAAAATGCTCTTGGAAGATTGCAGGATCAGTGTATACTACTTTTTGGTTCTGGGCTGGCTCCCAGGAGTTTAAAATGATATTGGGTCTTATATGTATTTGGTGTCCTTATTAGGTTCCATTACTTACACAGAGTCCTCCTTTAATTTGTTCTACTCCCCAAAGTTGGCTTTATTACATTCGCTTCTTTTCAATAATAGACTAGCTTGTGCAAGAACTATAGGTACTAATGGTAGGAAAGTGAATTTCTAAAGACTCAAAGGAAGATTGGCTTAAATTTCAGAGAATAGGCTAGACTTCCATTTACATGAATTTCTATCAGCTTGATACACTACATCCATTATAAATCATTTTATTTTAACAACTCATTTGCAAAAGCATAATTAACGAACAGGATAAATTTTTCTAAATGCTAGTAAGTTTGTGTTGATCTTTAATTTAATTGTAAAAATATTCTGCCACGTTAATAGACTGATTATTTGTTTATTTGTTTTTATTTATTTATAGTGTAACTTATTTTGTAATATTAACATTCCTTTAAGAACTGAAATTAGATAAAAAGAAAAGTTGGCTTTTAAAGTTTGCGCTGTAAAAACAAGCATTTAAAAAGTTATCTCGATTTAATTGTTTTTTTTATTTTGCCCCCAAATTTGCTTAGTCGCTTAGCTCCAAGCTATTAATACTTGGATATTTAAAGAGAAATTTTTAAAATAAATAAATAAAACAGGCTACTCTGAATTTTAAACTCTGAGTTGCAAATTGACACCCAGGGAGGGAAGTCAGGCCTATTTATTACTTCCAGAGAAATGTTGGAACACTTGGATAATGGTTTAGCCTATTACAGTTCTTGGAAAAATATGAAAACGCTTTCAAATAAGGCACGATGCAATACTCAAAAAACAATTTTTACCAACTTAAAAAAAAATTTTAAGGGTCCTATTCATTTATAGAGATGTTAAAGATGAAAATATCCTTTGAAGCAACATGTATATTCCACTAATGTATTGCTAGCTTTTCTAAGTTATGAAGTTACCATGTCCTGAAGCTTATGTTGTTAATGCCTTGCAGCGCATTGCTATAACCAACAAAGGCTTTGCTATCTAGCTCTTATTTGTATGCATGCTATGCATTTTGATCAATTTTTTCACGGATAAACCTCTTCTGGTTTATTTAGAATTTTCTAAATTTTGCATTTGATTTCAAAGATAAAAAAAGGAAGTGAAAAAATTACACTTTTTTTTTTTTAATTTGATGTTACCTTATAACAAGCAAAATGCTTCAAAAAGAAAGGTATGTTTTCTCAGAACCTCTAAGTAATGTGGTTTATGGTCTCTCTGCAGCTAGATCCTGAAGCTAGTACTATTCTAAAAGAACTTCAAGTTAAACTCAGTGGGGTTCTGGATGAGCTCAGCGTCACTTACGGTGAAAGGTAAGTGGCCTACGTAGTTATTATCCAAAGGCTATAGGTTTCAGTTAATAGTAATGATGCCGTCAGAGCTGTTTCTCTCCTCTGACTAGCGAAATCCGTTGAACTTTGAGACTGAATCTAGGTATCACCTCCTCTGGAAAGTTTCCATGACCCTGTAATCTTATAGTGACGTCTCGCTATGTGCTCCCCAGAACTGTATCGACTAGTTGGATAGCACTTACAACACTGCTCTAAGTTCTGGTTTACTTGTCTATTTCCCTCACCTGACTATATGCTTCTTAAGGGCAGAAACCATATCTCATTCCTATTGCAGTTGTAGTGTTTAGAGCTTAACAATTGGCTGTTAAAAGAATAGAGGGTGGGAAGAAGGAAGGGAGAAAATCTTTGCATACATAGGAAGTATGAATTGCATTCGTGCCATATCTATCAAGGTGGTTGCACTTCCGAATTACTAAATTGCAACTCCATAACTGAATAAAATCAGAATTCTAGGTTTTAGGGCTTAGAGGCCGTAATACAATTACTCCATAGGAAACTACTGATACATTCATATATTCTCTATTTTTTTAAAAATATATTCTCTATTTTTTTTTTTTAATTATCTTTGCTTGCCTATGGTATTGCTCTAAAGAGAGTTCATCCTATATAACCTTCATTTTGGTTCTATAGTACAAGGCCATCACCTCCTCATCAAATGTTAAAATAAACAGGAAAGCAAACACACCTTTAAAGAGGCTCATTAATTTCAAACAGAACTTGGTTGAAATATTGGCTCAGTAAATGTTGACTTACTATTTTAAACTATGTGTCCAGTTATCAGATGAAACTAAAACTTACTTTTACGATGAGGGCTAGCCAGCTCTTTGACCTCCACTCATCACTTATTATTGTGTTTTGGAAAAGATAACCTCCTAATAAACATTTATGGATTAGTTATGCCACTTTTAAATCAGAGAGACTAAAATGAAAAAGACATCAAAAGCTTCATATTTTTTTTCAAATATAGGAATAAGGCAAAGTAAAAAAAAAAATCCCACAATTGGCCTCCTCTCAGGTATCAGAGGGTGTGCTGATTGTCTCTGTAGAGCCCACCTTCACAGGTCACATTCTGAGGGAGACGCAGCCTGCTGTATTGAGCTTAGGGTAGTCACTCTGCCGTTTATTTTATGTCGTTAGCTGACCTGGATGATTGTGCTTACTTGGCCTAGATCTTAATAAGCAATTTGAAGGTTTTGTTTACCTGGAGTTGGAGGGGCTGACGTTGTCCCAAACAATGGGGGCTCATTGGGTCTGACTTGGGATGACATTTAGCAATGGGTCACTCAATCAATTATTTTAGGCTTACCTCTCTTTTCCAGTTGTGAGTTTAATTGTGGTTAGCCAGAAAGACAGTGGCCTTCAGTGAGAAAGGCAAAAATAAAGATTATATAGCAAAGTTAAGGGGAAAAAAGAGGGTCAGGAATAGCTAGAGGTGTTTGTAACTTTATGGGAAATAAAATGACTAAACAGAATAGAAACTAGAACGTAAATAGAAAAAGTATATTCAAATTACTTTCTGTAATGTACCCAAATCATCTTTATGAACAAGTACTTTTTATTTTGTGCTGTTTTATTTTGTTTGATGGGGGAGAATGTTCGGGTTACAAAGGGTGAAATGTAACTTTTGATTTGAAAAAATCAGAGCAAACTTCAGTTATGAAATAAGGAGTGGTATCTTCAGGAGGGCTCTTGATGGGCTTCGTTCACAGGAACCTCGCTATTTTAACCTAGATATTGAAACTCCTGGTTACCCAGTATCTATTTCTTCATTATTCCATAAACATAGGAAAGAATTTAATACTTTATTCAATTAGGGCTAGGATTATTAAGATAAATAACCCACATGACATGCTTATAAAAAGAATAATTCTTAGCTCCTTGTGTCTATGGTTTCATGTCCTACACTACTAATCAGATCTACGTCCCTCCCACAGGGTGGGAGGGAAGTCCATAATGATCGTGGGATCATGCTGTGAAGTCACACTGGATAATTTTTGTCTGGATCTACCCTTCCTAGAGTCTAAATTAGCAGTCTAGAGCTTTAAAATTATGTGCATAATTAATTGCCCAAACTCCATTTCATCTGCTGTTATTAAAACCCACAGTTCAATAATTCTACTGTATGTGGCAAGTAAGGTGATTTTGCAGTAAAGCCAGGGAAAAGCCAAACCACACGTCTGAAGCCCAAGTTCCTGGGTTCCTGACATGGTCACAGAGCACCCAGCTGGGAACTGAGACGAAGTGATATCCCTTCAGTGCTATCAAAGATATTCTTAAAGATGTTCTTAAAATTTACAAAACTTGTGCCACTTAAGTTTCTGCTTACACACATATTTTGAAGTTTTTTGTTTTGTTTTTTTAATTTACTACATTTCTTTTAATGATTTATTTGGTACCAGGGGCTGGCTGGATTAAGTAAACAAAGAATTCAAGAACATTTCATAGGAATTCTTCTGTGTTCAGCTTCTTGGGTGCTCACAGAGTCTGTCATTATTAACTGGTAATAATTCAGGCTGACTAAAAAATACATTTTCAACCGAAAAAAATGGATAGAAAAAAATATTTTTTTAGGACAATTTACCCAAAGTGGATAGAGGCGAAAGATTTTTAGATGAAATGCAGGTATTGATTGGTTCACCTTGGACTAACAGGAGATAGAATTCTCTCTCAAACACTGATAACCCTTCCTCCATATGCCTGATCCCACACACACAGCCAGCTTTTGGTGGGAGTTTACCATATCTGTCTGTTGTAGGAAGATATTTGCACATTTTTGGAATGTGAGTATCATACCTTCTGCTTAGTCTATCCTCCACCCAATACACTGATTTGAGAATCAGTGGAAAGAAAGTAGTTACTTCAAAAGTGATTATTACTACACTCACCAGGATCACTGATAACCCAGTGGTAAATCAACCAGTTCAAAATTTCCAACATTATTTACCTTTCTTTTCTATTGCCCACCTTTTCTATCTACCAACTCTCCCCTCACTGAATAACAGACCCCACCACCACCACCACCACCCGCTTCTTACCTTCTCTATCATCTCCGTCACCCTCTCCCACAACCACTTTCCAGACAAATGTCCAAAGGCAGGTCCATCCAGGTAAATGCCAAATGGCCATATATTTGGATTCCTTTGGACCTGAGCATGAAAGAGGATGCTCCATTGAATTAGATAAATATTCAGAGAACCAAGAAATGAATCCCATCTGTAGGGGCAAGCTGAGATCCAAGGATCAAGGAACCAAATACAAATGCCAAGTCCAGAGGGACAAGAATGCTGCCAGCAATAAAAGAAGTCAAGGAAAAGTCAGGAGCCAAGATGGAAACAGACCAACATAATGGTAGAAGTAGAATCAGGCCTTGACTATGTGCTCAAAATTATGGACCAATATTTATAAACCTGTTATAAAGAACAAGAAAAATATCCAAGTTGAGATAATTTAAGATTTATCAAAGATTTCTTATATTAGATAGCAAAGCCAAAAACTGGAGACATGAAATATTTGACAACAGGCTAACTGAAATATTTCCATAATATAAATTCTAAAATTAAAGATCTCAGATGAGCTACAAAAACAGGAACTTTTGTGTCTTGTTCATTGCTGTATCTTTGGCACCTTGTAACTGAGACTGTCACATAATAAGTATTTATTAAATATTTGTAGAATGCATGCTTACCTTGGTAAATAAATATAGTCTTTCTATTTAATTGATAATAGATGCATTATATAGTGAAAATTCCTGAACTTCTATGTAAAATTTGAGGAATTGGTGCATTTGGATACTTCTCCAATAATATGAATTCTATAATCTTTGAGTGTAGAGGAAGAAGAGGAATGAGTCTGACTAAATTGCAAGACTAAAAGGAACTCTTTCCTTCTAATCATTACTATTCTAGTGATGTGACCATTTCCCAAGTTTTCATTTTTTCATTGATCCCATTCTCCGAAATATATTTTTTTTTTGCTGCCTACACATGTGTTATAATTAATCCTGTTGCTGGAAATATGACAGTATAAAGGAATGGTGATGCTAAGCATGCACTATTTAAAGCTCTTATTACTGGCTGTTGCTTTGGTAAGAACCACCAAAACTAATATAGGGCTATAAAGAATGAAAAAATAATAATAATGCTAAGAATCACTCTTCACAGACTTATTTAAATTCTTAGAGTGGTGAGGCAATAGGGGTGGGTGGGATGAAATGTGTCCATTGAGACCTTCAATCATTATTTCTTGAGCGACTTCTTTGTCTGAGATATGACATCTTGTGGATATGTAGCACTGAAAAAGAAAGTCCCTGCCCTCATGGGGCTTACACTGTAGTTGGAGCAACAGACAATAAACAAATAAATGAAAACTATGCAATGTGTCAAACAATAATGTAATTAAGAAAAAAACCTTTAAGATAATGGAGAATGATAGAAATGTCATTTCATGTCAAGTGTTCAAGAAAACTTTCAGGGCATGATATGTGGCATATGCCCAAAATAAGTGAGAGACCAAGAAACCCATGAGAAATTCCATGAGGAGTGGGGACATAATAGTGGCCATGGAATAAGAGCATCCTCAGAGAATTCTAAGGACACCGGAAGGCTATTGTGGCTAGACTGTAACGAAGCCAAGAAGAAAGTCTCAAGAAATGAGATCAGGGAGGTTTCCAGATTATGTTTGGCTTTAACTAAGTCCATAAAATACATTTTAGGTTTTGTTCTAAGTGGATCTGGAAGCCCTAGAAGATTTTTAGCAAGAGAGGAGTATGATCTGGTTTCTATTTTAACATCTGTAGAAATCAGTAGAGATCTGGATATCTGTAGATGGTTGAACAGAAAGACTATTTAGGAAATTATTACATAATAATGCTACATAAGTTATCAGATGAAAGATAATGGTGAGTGAGTCTATAGTAGCTTTGTGGAAGTAATAATAGATTCTCAAATTTATGATACTTTATGAAGATTTGCTGATGGATTAGATGTTGGATAAAAGAGAAACAGACTTCTAAGTGGAAAGGTTACATAGGCAGTTTAATAAAACACCCTGGAATTTACATTAGAAGTCATGTCTACAGATGTATATTTGGGAATCGCCAGTACATTGATGGTATGAAAGCCATGAGACTAGAATATGATTGCCAAGAAAGTGATTTTTGATGGAGAAATGGAGTGGTCTAAGGATTGAGCCTAGATTACAATGTAGGGTTGCCAGGTAAAATATAAAATATGCTCCATTAAATTTGAATTTCAGATAAACAATGGATAATTTTAGTGTGACTATGTCCCCAATATTGCATGGGGCATACTTATACTAAAAAATACTTACTGTCTGAAATTCAAATTACCTGGGCATCCTGCATTTTTATTTGCTAAGTCTGACAATGCTACTCCAATGGTTAGAGGTCAAATAATCGAGAAGGAGCAGCCAGTAAAGTTAGAGGGTGTGGAGTCCCAGAACCCAAATGAAGAAGGTGTACCCAGATGCCAGGTATCTTTCAAAAACAGTCATTTTCTCAAACAATTCTCAGAAGAACATCTCAGCTATTACTGCAAGAGATGGGGGCTGAATGAACCCTCACACAAATTAATTCAACCGGAAGAGCATTACTTTTATCTACTTTACATATGTGGGTCCATGTAGCTTTCATTGCAATAAGAACTTTTCCAGCTGAACAATAAGTTTGCAAACTAATGAGCAAGGGAATTCACACCATTTGAAACAGATCAGTCTCTTTGGGGTTGACTTAAAAAGACAAGCAAAGGAAGGCATAAATGCTTGCTTTTATTCCAGTATTTGTATCCCTTATTTTTAGTTTCCAGCTTATCATTGAAGAGTGTATAAAACAGATGGGTTTTGAACTAAATCAAATGAGAACCAATGGAAATACTGCAGCAAATAAGAACAGTGCAGCAATGGATGCAGAAATTGTATTAAGACCACTCATGGACTTCTTGGACAAAACGTAAGTTTTCTACCCAGTTTTCTCTTTTGACTGATATGGGCGTAAGGAAAACAACTGTTTTCCTCTATCTAAGACAGCCTTTTTAAGGCTTCTACAGAAATGCATGAATTCAGTAAAAACAAAACACTTGTAGTCCATTCCTAGACTACAAAAAAGCAGGAGTGATTTTGTACAGGGAAGAAAAAGTGGAATGGAAATAAACACTGGTAACCAAGGAGGTTGCTGTTTTGAGTGGGGGAGAGTTTTAGGATTTCATGCTCCTCAGATAACATATTTTTGGGAAACTGGGTGAAAACAGTGAAGGGATTCAGAAATACAAATTGGTAGTTACAAAATAGTCATAGGGATATAAAGTACAGCGTAGGAAATACAGTGAATAATGTTGCAACAACTATCGCTTTTCCCAAAAATAAAAGTAACACCTAACCAGAAAAGAAGCCCTAGTATGGTTTTTCAGGATGCTCATAATATAAAATAAGCCCTAATGCGTCTTTTGGAGCAAAAATTAATATAAGACCTGGTCTTATTTTTGCAGAAATATGATAGGGCTTATTTTATATTATGAGCAGCCTGAAAAATCATGCTAGGACTTATTTTCCGGTTAGGGCTTACTTTCAGGGAAACACGGCATTTATAGTGCCAGGTGGGTACTAGACTAAACAGGGGTCACTGCATAAATTATATGAAAGTTCTAATTTCATAAGTTTGGAGTCAGGTTAAGGCACCTATGTTTTAAAATGTGTCCACAATTGGGAACCATTATCTAAAGCAACCAGAGACACGATTTCTTAAACAGTGATACTTAAAACAGGAACTAAAGGAAGAAGAGAAAAGCAAAAAGTAATTTTGAATGCCTACTAAGGGACCAGGGTTATAACTGGTGGTTTACAGATGTAACCTCATTTAATATTGTTGTGGCAATTAATTAATACCAAAGGGAACAAGATAAATAAGAAAGATGCAATACCTTTCTTTAAAGATAAGGAAACAAAAAAAGAGGGAAAACCTCTTTTATATATTTATGACTTCTATTTTAATTCCATTTCCCTTTGCTTTTAATCTTACTGCGGAAATAAGACTAATGTTCCTATCACTTTAATTTCAGTATTTGTTAGAAGAATTAAGTCTTATTTGCTGTTCTCTATGAGGAAATACTAGAAGATAGGTGATCAGGTAATTAGATAGCTTAGCAGGAGGTGGGCGGGCAAGTGGATATAGAAGAAAGAAGTAGCGAAAGAAGAGAGGAAGGGAGGATGATAAAGGAGAAAGAAGAGAAAGGAAGACAGGGAGAAAGACTTCTTCATATCTTTAGTTTCTTAATGTAGATTTTTATCACTTAACTTCCTATACAACCTCTTGAAATTTTTACCTTTCTGTATGGCTCTTTTCTGTGGACAACACAGGATTGGATCCCACAAACACGCCACAGTTTGGTTGTGAATGTGATGGTGAATGCAGAGTAGGACAAAGCAAAATCCTGATTCTCTTTAAGCTCCTACCGGAATGCCTTCTGTGTTTAGAACTCTAACCGGTAGTGTGGAGATATGTCATTTATCATTAGCAAGACTGTGTATTTTTGTAAATACTGTAACCAAACGTTGTGGAACCTACAGAAAGTTTTAAGTTATCCTGATACTGTTAACTACCCATCATCGTCTATAAAATCGGGCTAATGCATAACGTGGGTGGATCCTTATTTTTAGCATATTTAGATTTTTACTTTACTCAGTTTTAATTGTTACTTAGAATTATAGTTTATTGTATAATTATATATGGAAATTATATATAATTTCCTTTAATTCTTAGTAGAAAGAGACAGTGTATAAAGATAGAAAAACATCTATGAGCTTTAAAAATTTGTGAAAGAGATTTAAAATTTTTGGAAAGCATTCTTATATGAGGCATGAAGAGTGGCAGAAATTTTCAGGGCTAATTCAGAATGCATAGCCATACAGCTGCTTTTTAGGGGGGAGTTCTAAAAAATCAGGTATTAAAAAATTAGGTATTCCATTCTCAAGGAGCCAACAGTTTAGGTAGAAAAAAAATAAGAAAGATTTGCAAATAAAACAATAAGGTATGACATAACAATCTCCTGTTCACACTATGAGTAGAAATTCCATTTGGGTTAGGTCTTTAAAGGTGGATAGGGTTTGAATGCATGAAAATGAAGGATGGGCATTCCAGGAGGAAAGAGAAAAGCTGGATAGGTTTTCATGAAAATCTGATCACCTATACTAGTATGACAGGAAATCTCTATGGCCAGCATTGAAAATTTTCTGGTTAATTGGTTCTGTGATCAGAGTCTCTAGACAGCTCAGGTTCCAAAAAATATGCTTTTTAGCTTACATTATCAAGTTGATTAACTGACTAAATTAAGGAAGCAGTTGTTAGATGCCCCGTTTGTTATTGTTGTAGTTTTTGTTGTTATTTAAGTGAACAGTAGAGGGATGAAAGTTTTCAAGGTGGCTTTGAGAAAATCCCCTTAGAAATTGTGTTGTAAATGTATAGGCTCTCTTTGTCTTTGTGCAGTCTCTCTAAGTAAGACATTTATTTGTTTATGTTTCGTTTCTCCAAGACTTCACCACTCTATAAAGCAAGCTGTAAACTCTGTTTCCAGCTGGCAGAAATCCCATGTGGAGCTGCAAACATGTCAACGATTTTATACCTTTCCATTGAGTTCCAGTCTAAGCAGGGTTAGTTAGCATGCAAAGTACACGAGCTGACCATAAAATCAAAAGCGATTCTTAAACTCAGACATTTTGAAAGTGGAAATTACACGTCTGCTGCAAAATTGGCAGATTTGTTGTTTCTCAAAACATCCTAGGAATTTCAGAGCATAGGGTCTGTTGTTCTGCTACGACACATCTGCTGGCTTCCCCCCTATGTCCAGATGATGAATAGCCACAAGTAGGCTAGAAATGCTACCTTGAAACAATGGTTTCTAAACTAGTGGGGCTATGGATTCCACAGATATGCCTCAGGGGTCCCCAACTCTCCTATTCATCCAGGGGAGGTCATTTTCATGTAGTCCATATGTTAGAATAGTATTAGGAGAAATACTTCTACATGAAGATGTATTTTGGAAATCTTTCCCTTTATCTCTCACATGTCTCATGTCTTTAAATATTAATAATTAATTTAAAATTATTTAAATATTTATTTTATATTTAAATATTTAAATTATGTCCCTCTCAGAACCAGAGCCCAGGTTATAATTTCTGAGTCCAAATGTATACACAGTACTTAGCAGCACTACAGGGAGTCATACCCCGACATATGACTCACCTTTGGCCCTCTGTGAAACAGGTTTGATTAGCTCTTATTAAAGGAGTATCAAAGAGTTCAATATCATATCATGGTACTTGCAGTAAATATTTATGCAGCACTATGTCTTCACATACTGCCCTGCCTTCATACACAAACACATTTATCAAGGATAGCATGGGGCTTTGGATGACAGACTGGATTTAGAGGAAGAGAGCCTGACTTTGAGTCTCAGCCCTCCTGAGATTCACTTCTTTGGACAAGCTCCATAACCTCTCTGAGCCTGTTTCTGACTTCTAAAATGGACATAGTAATATATGAGAAATATCTGCAGAAGAGGTTTCTAAACTAAGATGTTGTATAAATGCTAGAGGATGTCACCTTCATTATCCCACCACAAGAAGAATTTGTAAGAGATACCGTACACCAATTAAGCTTGGTAAATTTGGAATCTAAAAAATAAAACTGAACTTGAAGAAACAGAGAAAAACTCTGGTGGTTGCCAGAGGTCAGAAGTCAGGATGAGAGGTGGGGTAATAGCTGAAGGTAGTCAAAAGGTACAAACTTACAGTTGTAAGATAAATGAGTCCTGAGGATATAATGTACAGCATGGTAACTATACTTCATAACTCTGTATAGTATATTTGAACACTGCTAAGACAGTAGTTCTTAAAAGTTGTCAACACAGGGAAAAAAATTACAACTACGTGATATGACGGGTGTTAACTAAACTTATTGTGGTAATCATTTTATAATATATACATATGTATCAAATCATTATATTGTACACCTTAAACTTACACAATTACATTACACTTATGCCAGTGACATCTCAATAAAACTGGAAAATAAAGTTGGTAAATTATGGCTCTCGAATAAAGTTATACGCATTTTTGCCATCTTGTGATGTTGGTTCAGTGCCAGGTAGTGATGAAAAGGTGTTTCCTTTGTGTTTGGCCTGCACAAGAACATGGGGCATGGAGTAAATACAAGTTGGGAATATAGATGAAAAAAATCATGTACGTACTTTGGGAGCCTTGATGACAACTTAGAAAATGGTTTGAGGAAAGAAATACTCTGAATTTATTTTCTACCAATTAGATAATTATCTAATGTACAATGTGAAATAGATTTTTGATATTATATTTTTTTTTCAGTAAATGAAATTTAGCATTTGAAAATTATAAAGGCCTATTTAGGTATTTGAATCTCAGTATTGAAAAATGTGAATTTCTGATCAATAAAATAAGTTGATATCTTGATATGAAATTTATAAGTGATTATAAGTATTATTTTATTTCAGACTAAGTCTCTCAGCAAAAATCTGTGAGAAAACAGTTCTGAAGCGAGTTTTGAAAGAGCTATGGAAGCTAGTTCTTAACAAAATAGAAAAACAAGTTGTTCTCCCTCCTCTAACAGATCAAACAGTAAGTATTTTATAAAGTTCAATTTTTACCTTCAATGATACATCTAATTGGTTTTTGTTTAAATGAATGGTTTTAATCCAGATGAAATATTAATTAAGTCCATTTTGGGAAAAAATGTTTGGTATACAATATCTTAATAATGATCATTCAAATAGCATTTTCCTATAGAAATCAATTTTAAAATAGTGGCAATAACAGTCAAACTTCATCTCTTGAAAAAACTGCATAAAATTTCAACTTATAGAGTTATCTGGTCTATACACATAACATTTTTATGTAATTTTACTATGCACTCCCAGGGAAATAGATTTACTGTGTTTCTTTCTGAAATCTTACAATTTAAGAAGATAAATCCAACACTGTCATATGGAATTTTTTCATCTTTACATTTTGCTTTCATCTATTCCCTTCTCACTTGGATGTTAATAGAGGAGACAACTTTTAGTGTATTTGAAGCACATGATTGTACCATACATGGTGAAATTAAAAAAAAAAAGATCAATTGACAACAAAGTTATGCAGTGGTCAAATGGATACACAGTGCCAAGTATCTCAGTTCTCATATCCTGAGCTAAGCAAGGAAAATAATAATCCTAAAAAGCACCTGTTACGCAGTAATTTTTTTCTATGAAGAAGACAGGTGATGCAAATAATGTGTAATTATAAACCAAACTAAACTAAAATATGTACTGATGCCAATAATCATGCACACTTAGTCTACATTTATCCAATGAAATTATATAGAAAATGTTTTCTTCTAAAGTGTTCCAAGATGCAAAGACGCATGTTTTTGTTGATTTACTGCCAGGCAATGCGTGATAAAATATAAATTACTTTGAGTTTTATTTCATGCCACTAATGTGTGGTATAATCATTTATAGCCTACATATATGGGTAACCAAATATCATACACACACACACACATACACACACACACATTTTGTTCTGCTGTAACACATAATGCTTTTCTGCAACACCAGTTAGCAACCATGTAATTGGTCCATGGGGAATGATGTCAGTAAAATCTGGAAGTTGGGTTGGATTATATGAAAATTGTCCTAGGTGAGAGGCTCTGGAATATAATAGAACAGCTATAAACTTCAGAAAAGGAGAGCACCCAGCTTCGCTACTACACAGGTGGGAGCACTTTCATCCCTATATTTTTTTAAAAATTTAAAAAGCAGGGAAGGCTCCACTTGCCCAATGGCCTCCTAGCCAGAAAGATATACTTTGCATGGCTCTCACACATGTCAGGTACTCTCCCCTGTGCTCAGATCTTCACTTCTATGGATCATTTCAAGGTATCCTCTCAAACCTTAATTGTACTCTATTCTTTTGTTGTTTGTTTGTTTGCTTTTTTTTTTTTTTTTTTTTTTTGCATTTTTGATATGCCTTGAGGCAGCCACCAGCCTCACTAAGCAACCTGGGAGCTGTCTAAGCTCTCTCCCAAAGTATCATTTATTGTTTTTGACAGTTATTTGATAATAAAATTACATGAGCTTTGACTGTGCTGCCCACTGTTTTCCCCCTGAGCCATACTATTTCTAGTGTAAAATTTTATAGAATATGAGTTTGTTTTAAGAATACATACATAATGTTATAACAGAAATGCTATATACAGCATTTCAGCTTTGATATAAACTTTTCCCTAGGAAAGCTTACCATCACCTCAATTTTCTCTAGTGTTGAGATGTCTAAGTATGAAGCTACATCAGTCATTCATTCAACAAATGTTCTTTGAGCTTCTGCTATGTACGAGACACTGTCTGGGTGCTGCGGATAAAAATTAGACATGGCTGCTGTTCTCATGAACTTTGTAGTCTTTAATTTCCTAATGAATATACAAGCTCCACTAAGAAATGGAGAATTTTACTCCAGAATGGCTGATTTTCCTGACTGTGAAAATAATCTAGACTACTAATGAACTTAGCCAAATTTAAATGTCTGTCACATTTACCAACAGAACATGCCTCTAGTTTTTCATTCTAGTAGTACTTTGGATGGTTTGTTCTGCTGTTTTTCAAACTCTTCCCAGGAAACTTCAAGTTCCAAGAAAAAGCTCCCGCTGAGGCTGGAGTTGAAAGGGCAGGTCTCTGGCAGTTTGCACAGCATGGTGGGAGGAGCAGCTCCACCTTTTTCAGCTCTGTATCTTGAAATTTTGCATAGATTTATTTTGGGAAGGAATGAAGTCAGGGAGTTGCCGCTACTGAAAAAAAACTGATAAAACATAAAGATAACTTGATTCATACTTATGCTACATTAAACTAGCTACATTAGCAGCAACACATTCAGGAACTCAGACTTGAAATTTTCAGAAGTGGAATGCCTATGACGACAGTTATATTGCCAGCAATACTAGATATCTTTGACCCAATCTGTAAGACAGACCGATTAGGGGCATCTGGCATAACAGTCAAAAATATAATATGGAAATAAAACAAATTCTCTTTTGAACACACTTCTACTGTGACTGTTACTAAAGATCTTAAGACTGAGTCTTTCTTCTTTTTTTTTTTTAATGTGCATCTTTAGGGACCCCAGATGATTTTCATCGCTGCTAAAGATCTTGGACAATTATCCAAACTGAAGGTAATAAGAATTTTAAAAAGTACTGTTTCTGAAGAGTTATGAACTAACTATAGCTCTGCAAGAAACCATGCTCCTACAAGTAGTAGTATCAAGCAATGCAGGGCTAAGAAGATGTGTGTCTGTGATCTCACAGTCTGCTTTCAGGATAAGTCACGTCAAACTTTAGGGACTAAATTTTGCTGTTTTACTTTCTGCCATATTTCTCATATTTTCCAATTGGTAGGTCAACTGGGAATTTGGGGATTTGTGTTGTAGCATTCAGCATTCCTACTTTGGAAGTAAATTACAGAATATGTTTTCTTTCATATACTAAACTGGCTTTGGGTGAATAAAGGCAAAATGGAATGCTTCATAGAAATCCAGTAAAATGTAGAGAAGTCTTATAGGCAAAAATTTAATGTAGGAAAATGAAACTCCTCAAAGCAGATATTAAACTTGTCATCGTATTCAACTCCATTATAAATGGGACTTTGCTCACTACATAATCCAACCCTTTATTATTGCTTGACATTCACAAGACTTTGCAGTTGTGCAGGGAAGCCCAGTTTCTGTCCCTTTAGGATAGGATCTTAACCGGTTGAAATATATATTGGGTTTCTGTGACTGGATTCTTATTTCACTTATAATGTCCTCCAGGTCTATCTATGTTATCACATATGGTAGGATTTCTTTCTTTTTAAAGGCCAAATAATATTCCATTGTATTTATAGATTACATTTCCTTCATCCGTTCCTTCGTTCAATGTACCACGTATCAGCCAACATTGTGCCTCTAGTTGAAATACATGTTTTTGTTTCATTTCCACCTATTAGAATATAGTGTAGCATGGGAATGGGTTCCAGACACAGACAACCTTGGTTCCAGTTCTACCTCAGCTGCTTCCAAATATGTGAGGACACTGGCCAAAGTATTTAACCTTTTTAACCTTCAGATGTGGCATTGGTAAGATGCAGAACATTTCAACATTTGGTTCATAGGACTGGTGTGAAGATAAATGAGACAATGCATGCATTACCTTTGCATGGTAACTGCAAAGAATATGCCACCTCGCACTCCCAGAAGGAGCTAACTTGCTGGCAGCTCAGAGTAAGGTATCACTGGGATTGTTTTGTGTGTACAACACAAGGAGAGGATAATCCATTTGACCGTGTAATTACTTACTGAGACAAAATAGGTGCCCTATAACTTCAGAATGCTATTTTGTCACTTACATTATCCCCTTCCTCAGGGAAAAAAAAAAGCCAAAAGCCAATAATCCATTTAGAAGATATAACCATCATCAAAAATTGTTTCTTACAGGTATTCAGTGATGTTGATAGTTCAAAGGGAAGGTAGAAGGTAGATGTCATGGCCAAACTATCATTTTGTGTCTCACATCTCTGTTTTTAATCCCTCTTTATTACGTCCCTAAAATTTCTAGTTTCTACTTTGAAAAATTGATTTATACAGTGTTGAAGTTTCTCATATAAAACCATGAAAGTGAAACAGTGTAGTATCTCATTACAAAAGAAATGGCCCTGGCTATGTTTCTAGCATCTGTGTGATGTTAGGAAACATACTCCATCTCCCCGAGCTTCAGTTTCCTGAATGGACCGTTACATCAGCTAGAAATGTTTCAGTTTCAGATGATGGAAAGCCATACTAACATAAGCCAGGAGAGAATTTATTGCTACATGAAACTATATAGTCCTGGGATAACCCTGGTTTCCATCACTGCTTGATTAGGACCTCAAATGATGTTATAGAACCCAGACTCGCTATCTTTCAGCTCTGCTCATTCCTCATTTGATGTATTGCAGTAACAAACCTCCCTTCCTGCTTGTAAAATGGTTGTCTCTGCTCTATGACTAACATCTTTGAACTTGAAATTGTCTAGTGAATTGAGATAAGGAATTCCAGTAAAGCCCTCTGGCACATCACCAGCTCTAACAGAGTGTTATCACCAATCCTAAGCCAACCACCATTCCCAGGCCTGGGGAGTGCCATATGCTACTTTGGCTTAACTCATATACCCACCCCTGAGTGGGAGGTGCATTCAGCCCTGTTGAAATCTTATAAATTCTGATTGGGATAGAGACTGGCTCCCCAGAGGGCATATGCATGCCACATGGGAAAAATCAGAGTCCAGAGAAAACATAACAGTTTAGTTCCCTTTGAAGCCCCAAATTTCTTCAATGGTTTTTTTTTTTTTAATTGTAATATACTAAGAGCAAATTATGAATAAAATGTCCTAAAAGTCTTATTTCACCATCACTGAAATAATATGAAGGACTGAAAATTGAATCTTGTTATTCATAGGTGATGGAAAAAGACTTCATTCTGTATCATAGTTTTCTATTACTGACTCTTGATTTTTTTAATTTTTAAATTATTAGTCCATTTAGTTATTATTTGAATTACAGAGCAATAAGGTCTCTAACATCACATGCAAAAACTTAAAAATCTAGCCCTAATAAAGAAACTTGAAATATTACAAAGCTATTTTTCCTTGTTTTACAAGAAGGTCAGTACCAATGTTTTGGGGTTTTGTTTGTCTGTTTCATTTTAAACTGTGGGTCTTTATATTTTTTATATATTAGTTTGAAAGGAGATTTGACCCACTGGAAAAGTATGATTTAAAATAATTTTACCAATGGATAAATTTAGAAATCCTACATAGAAATACTAACAAATAACAACTCTACTAAAAGAACACAGAATCAAGAAAAACATAACAATGAGGGAACTATGATTTTGGATTGATTCATAAAACAAGTATTTATTCAACAGTTTGACATATTTTTTTATTACCTCATACTTCTGGAACTTCATATTGTATGAATATATGTATAACCAACTATTACTATTTAATGGGATAAGATTTATTTGTCATAAATTCTTTTAAAAAAATGAATACATCTTCATGGACAGGTGATTCAAAATCAAAACCAATTAATAAAAATACATCCGAGACTATGAGTTTACTGCAAGCAAGCAGTAACTCATTGGGCAATAACATTGCTATCCTCTTTCAGAGACCCTCTTATTTGAATGAGCTATTGCTAAATCCCAGAAAATTATTTTTAGCAAGTACTATATTTTTCTACAGCTTCACATATATTATTTATCAGAATCTACTAAAAAATAATGTGACCACATTGTAAAGCCAGTCAAGACTGAAGCCAGATTTATTTATTATAAAATATTTGTATTTACTTGCCTTAAAGTATTTCTCCTTATAAATCAGCAAAAATTTACCATTACTCTTTGAGTCTCAAAGGGTATTTAATATTCCTGTTTAAAAATATTAAATGGACTCTTATGATTGAGTTGAAATCCCTATATCAGAGAAAGATGCGAGATGCAGAAGTATGTACCATGGATCCATGAAGCATTATACCATGGTTTCAATAATATTGAAAGCAGTATGATTCCATGTAAGCATATTGAGCCCTACAATATGCTGAAGAAAGTACAATTCAATTACCAAAAATATATTGAGTGCCGAGCAGGTGATAATTTTCTAAGAGAGGCACTGAAAGTCTACAGAAGTAAGAGATTATCTTCAGGAAGTTGTGGCATCTACTAAATAATAGAATAAGGGCTAGAATGGAAGGATGAGCCCCTAGTGGTGATTGTACAATTTGTGCATTGCATAGAGTGCCTGGCTGAGGTTGAGAATTATGGTCGAAATAAAGCCCATGTTCCACTTGCCAAGCCATATGTGCTGAGGTGGAGCGGTGCCCCACAGAAAAAGAGACACTTTTGATTACTGACCAAAGGCACTGAACCATGAATCAAGCCAGGTGTTCTCAGAACTGTGTCTGCCCACATCGGCTTTTCCTCTAGTCCACACAAAGGCACCCAGAATAGTTAGAATTTAAGTTCCAAGAGGACAAAAGTCTTTCTTTGTTGAACAATGTGTATCAATCACTTGGAACAGGAATACTGGCACATAATGAGCACTGAATAAATATTTGTTGACTTTTACTGACTAGAATAATGCTAGCCCTGAGGAGAGTGTATTAATTTGGGAGGGTGGGAATTTTAAAATTTTCTCTTAGACAAATTTCTATTCTCTTTATTATTGTATTCATGGTTCTACCGTCATTTCCATAAATAAGCTTTGAGTAATGGGTTGAGACAGGCCACAGTGAACAATGAGGAAAATCCGTTGTAGAACATGGACATCAATTTTAACATCAGTTCTAAAATATTGAAAAATGATTTTAAAATATTGAAAGTATCCAGACTCAACTTCAGGCAACTTTGGGGGGCTTTTCCTAGTAATGACTAAGCATTAAGAGGATCCAAGAAAGAATAAATTAGAGGCATTACACAAAAGTAGTTTTTATCGGTAGTAATCGAGAGAGGCTAACATTCACCTCGTAAGTCCCTTCTAATATTGGCTTTCCTTAGTGTTATTGAACATAAAGCAAGAAATTAAGGTGAAAAAGCTTTGACACACATTTTCCAGGACTGTCTTTTTTTCTAACATTAACTTGTGAGAAAAAAGAAAGATACATACGAATCAAAGTGCTTCCCTTTAACTAAACCATTTAGCATTTCTTCTTTTGGCAAAATGGATATTTATTAAACATAGGACAAAATAATCATCTAAAAAGTGTCCATAGGAAGAATGTATTTCAAATAGGAAATCTTTGTGTATGGGGATTATACAGATATTGTTTGAAAACAGTTGTTCACTAAATGAACTGGTTATTTTATAAGCAATTGTAAACCTGTTTTCCAGGAACACATGATTCGAGAAGATGCCAAGGGCCTGACACCCAGACAGTGCGCTGTAATGGAGGTGGTCCTGGCTACCATCAAGGTGAGGTGATAGCGTCCCTGGATATGCATACAGAACCCTTGGTGTGCCCTCAGAGAACGGTACACCAGATACATATCTGTAGAGCTGTGCTATCCATGGATACAATAGACAGTTGGATAGGTACGTTTTCAGAGTGTGTCAGATTCAGCCCATACTATCTCTTTATTACATCCATATTGCTCTGCCCTCGTACTTGCCTCCTTTGTCTATCTCTAGAAAACATGCATGAAGCCTGTGTTATAACATATGTTTTCAAAGAAAGACATGTACTATCCCCAAAGCCCCGTTAGAGAGATGCTTCAGGGGATTTGGAGTTAACAGAATTTCTTTTTTATGTGTTCTATGCTTGTTGAAATGGTTTTTAAAAGATCAATCTTCTCCCCTCTCTTAGTAAGCGCGATAATTTAATGTTCTGCTGAAAACCCAAAGGCATTATGTTGTGTGCATCAGTTTTTCATAGCCATAGATCGACCAAAAATGAGTGTAGTGTGGGTCAAATGTGGACACATGTCAAAATTTAACTTAGAAGTTCTTTGTTTTCGTAATTATATACATAAATTTTATATTTATATGTGAAAGTTTATTAAAGAGTGAAAACATTCATTATCTCCTGTATTTAAGCCACGTCCAGTGTCTCCATGCTTCACCAATTCTCCAGCATGTGTGAACAGTGTAGTAAAGAGCATCAGCCACCAGGAGCTGTTTGCAGAGCACAGGACGGTCTCACTGGATAGAAAGAGTCAGGACAATGGCATTCATTAAAACAGAGTTTGACCCATATAACAATGGGCCACCTTCACAAAACTATCATCTCATAGCTTTTGTTTTGCAGGGTCAGCACTTAATAAGAGGCTATCTTTTGCTTCTTCAATGTCAAAAATAGCAAAATGAAATCTGTGAGGTGAGAGTTTTGTGACACCTCGTGGAAACTGGGGAGTGTGAATTTGGACAGTGAGATTACAGAAATGGAGTTTCTAAAGATACAATAGGAGTGTGGTCTGGAAGTATGGAACTTTTGCAAAGTAATTTTGAAGAAAAAAAATGGAAAACATGAAAAAGAAATAACAGGAAAATAATGTAAAACTAGTTCTTTTTAAAAATTATTTTCAAAAATATAAATAAGAAATGACTGACCTTTGGAATTACAGCAGTACTAATAGCTATAGACATGGAAATGCTAGTAGAAAAAGTAAGAACTCTGAAGAGCACCATGAAGAGGAAAAACAGTAAAAATTTTTAGAATCTGAACTCGGCCCTTCATGGCTTTTATAAGGTCAGTGCATGACTTCGAGAGAAAGGAAAATGTATTCTGTGAAAATAGGGAATGGCATACAAAGTATCAAGCTCCTGTCATACAAAGATCTGGCTCCTGTCCCCAATCCCAACATTTCTCTAATTCTTGGTCATGACACATGACCACCACCTTCAGGCCAAGTTCTGTCCAAGCTCTGGGACAGTCCTGATCCCCAAGAAAATCCCCCTGGATCTGCATCTTGACAACTCAGCCATCCCATCTTCCCATCCAGGTCGTCTGTGATGATCTCTCAATTCAGCCTCAGCCACCAGACACTTGCCTATCTCTTTAGCACTTACCTGATGTCCAAGATCCAGTCAATGGATCTGGGTCGTTATCTTGTTCTTCCAGGACTGGAGTCTGACGCTGGTCCTCCTGAGGCTCAGAGTCTGAAGTTAGGTCTCTAGCTCCCTTATTCCCCAACTTCTGTGGTGCCATCTCTTTCTCAGAGATCTCCATGCCGGGCCTACTGTGCCTGCTATTAGACTCTTTTGTCCCTGTGTTCCGCCCATCTGCCAAGGCATTCACCTAATACCTGCTTTCAATGGCCTTGTCATCAGTTAGCCAAAGCTAGGACTCCCTTTATCTTCTCTGCATCTGAAATTTGCCCCTAGTGACTGTACTACCCAGCACTAATTCTGCCATTGACTACAAAGAAATTCAGGAGAATGAGAAATATTACCGTGTTTCCCCGAAAATAAGACCTAGCCGGACAATCAGTTCTAATGAGTCTTTTGGAGCAAAAATTAATATAAGACCCGGTCTTATTTTACTATAATACCAGGTATAATATAATATAATATAATATACTACAATATAATATAATATAATGTACCAGGCTTTATTTTACTATAAGACCAGGTATAATATAATAAAATTAATGTAATATAATATAATATAATACCAGGTGTTATATTAATCTTTGCTCTAAAAAACGCATTAGAGCTGATTGTCCGGCTAGGTCTTATTTTTGGGGAAACACAGTACTTAAAATAATTGTAACCCCAGTGTCTGCCTGGAGCCCAGTAAAGGGAACACTAGAAAGCAAGCAGAGACCTCATAAGAAAAATGTTCTTAGAAGCAACATACGCTACCCAGACTAAATCCCAAAGGCTGCCAAAGAAATGAGCCTTAATTTCCCTATTTCCCTTTAGCTCAAGTTAAGTAAATAAGCTGGGAGTGAGAAAAGAGGAAGGAGAATGCTATGGAGTTTGTAGGACATAGACTGAAATAGTGTTTTTCATTTTTTCAAACATCTTTTATGTATGTATATCATCTCACCTGAAACTTATAAATATCCTGGGTGTTAGACAGGTCAAGAATGATCGTTTACATTTTATAGATGAGAGAACAGAGGCTAAGGGGGTTGCAATTGTTTGTCTAAGGCCACAGAGCTAGTCATTGGCAGAGCTCAGAAAGTACTCCAAATTCTAAGGTAAGTGTCCTCGCTTCTATGTCACATTATTTCACTAAATGTTAACAAACTGTAGGTAAAATATAGCAGGCTAAAATTGATACTATTTCTTCAGAGTGATTAGTTCTTTCTAAGTTAAAATACTATATTTCAATTATTTATTTTCTAAATATTTAAAAAGAATTTAAAATCCTCGAACCCAATGCAAGTTTTGATAAAAATATTAACTCTCTTAAATAATAAAAATTTTATTAGATTATTTTGTCACACCAGTCACGTATAGTTTCAACTATAAATAGCAAGGGTAGAACATGGTACAAGTAACAGAAATTCACCTGCCAACTCAGCCAAATCAATAGTATTTAAAAATAAGAGTAGACAGGTGGCACTAGGAATGAGGCCGACAGCTGACAACTTAATCAGTATGTGCCAGCGAGTAGAGAGGCCAGTTGGGCAACCCTAGTTTGAAGGGGTCCTAGCTTAGCTTTTGAATCTCAGACCATATCTTAGGAGGACTCAGAACTGCTGTGGGATTCCCTGAAAAGTGGGTTTCTGTCAAAGAGAAACCGACATTTTTCCAACAGCAGTTACTCTTGACGGGAGCATGAATCCCCAGACTGAAGGAAATTCTTAAATCTTGAACAATCCTCAGGTTATTTTATGATAAAGTTTAAAATACCCAGAAAAAAAAAGCTGGCTGGTTTTATGTTTTCCCATCCTTCCAAATTCCCTTGGAATACTTGTTGTTTGGACCTGAATATGACACTCTGCCATGTGTGCTGCACAAGTATTTGATTTCATGCAGTGGCAAGGCAATACAGAGGCTTGAAAATGATAAACATGTGAATCAGAACCCTTTTTGAAATCTGTATTTCTGGGTAAAAAGGAAAGTATTTGGACTAAATATGAATACTATTCAAATATAGTTTTGGAATTTACTTACTACTTTCTTACTTAATCCTAGATAACACCATTTCTGATAGTCAGGATTCCAGATCTGTGATGTTATGGCTCTGAGTTTCTTACCCTGAGTAAGGTCCTACCCCATCCTGCTTTCCATTATTCATGAGGCAATTTTTGTTGGCTGCTTCTCAGCATCTTCTTCTTTTTTAAAAAAAGTCATTTTAAGTATAGTTTTTGCATTGTTTAAAATTCAGCCGCTCATGGGAATGACACAGTACATTACCTAGTCTGGAGTATTGTACTTCAAAAATTATTATTTGAAGATTTAGTTTATGTGGAAAATATGGTGAGCAGTGAAGAGGTGGCTGGAGATAGACTTGTCTTGACTTAGGAACAAAAATTGTACAGTTGATAAAATAAAATAGATGGGGACAAAGTGCTGAGAAGTGCAGAAAGGCTGATGAATTCTCTGCGGATGTCTAGGGAACAGCTTTCTGAAGAGGAAAATTGGGGGTTTGGAGGATAAATTGGGGAAAAGCTAAGGGCAAAGCCATTATAGGCCTAGAGGAAAGCATGAGTGAAACGTGAGAAGGTGTGGGTAAGCCAAAAAACTTCATAGTCTAGTGTAGTGGAACATAGCATGCTGGTTGAGCACTGTAGGGAATAAAAGAGGAACATTGGATTGGAGCAAAAATACTGAGGCTTAAACATAAAGGTAAAGAATCTGAACTTCAGTTTGTTGGTAAAAGGGAGGGAGTAGCCTAATCTGATCTGATGTATAAAAGAGGACTCCAGTTGTAAAAGAAAATAATTTTTTAAATATCTATCAAATATTTTTAAGTAAACCTTAGTTGTTAAAAACAGGTTAGTATTTTATCTAAGTTTACAAAATGAATTATCTGCCTAAATTTACCAAAATTATGATTCAGGTATTATAAGGGGGAAAATGAAGTTGAGAAATTGCCACCAAAATAATATATGTTACCAGAAAGTAAATTCTCCTGCAAACTCGTGAATAAATATTAGCATGTTCCCTTCAATCAGTAAAAATAGATTGGGAAAGATCTTCAAAGATATGATAACTATGAAGAGCTGAAGAATGTAGAGAGTTTTTTATTGGAATTATTAAAGGAATGTCTTGCAAAGCATGCAGGCAATATTTATTCTGATTTTTTTTTTTTTTAGCAGTACTATTTTTTCGTCTCACAAATTACAACCAGGTCTGAAATGCTTTATTTTTTTGGCAGTTTCATGAAGAATATAAGAAACAGAAAAACATCTCTGGATGTTTTTCAAGATAAAGAAAATGATACTTCATAATAGCTCTTTCCAACCTGCATTCAGATATAATAACAGTGGCCCTCACCAGATACCTTTACATTAGGAAGCCAACATATTACTGTGAAGAGTGGAAGGCTTTGCAAATATCAGAAAATGAATATCAATACAAATGTAAATAAAATATTTGAAACTATGCGCGGTATTATATCACGGGCAATTAGAGTATCAGGATGGTGGGTGCTTACGAGAGAGAAATGCAAGTGTGCATGTTACTGTCCTCTCCTATGGGAATAAAAATAGGATTTAAGGGATTATTGTCAGAAAAGTAAATGTTATCACATATAACATAATTAGAACAGTTCCTGTCATATAGAAAGCTCTTCATGAAAGAAACTACCATGTTTCCTGAGAACGGGTTTACTTTGCAAGAGCCCCTTTCTACCATTAAACTCACAATCCCACATACTCTGCGGTAACCAGGTTTTTTCCTCACATTTCTCAATAAACCCTTTATTCTCTCTCAGTGAAGCTATTAAATCTGATCCTTTGCCCCAAGAAGTAGGTCACGTGCTTAGGTCTTCTGGCCCTTTCTTTTCCTGTGCACAGCATCTGACCATAAAGAGCACAAACCCCCTTAGGAGACTTCAGTATTTTCTGAGACTCCCCTCTGGGAAGGAGTGTTGTTCTTTCTCTCAAGGAGTTTCTAGTGTAGATTAAAAAATGGAAAAGACACATTGAAAATTAGATAATGATATATGTTAACTTATTAGACAACAGTGTAAGTGATGAAAAGGGTAACACAGGGGCAGAGATAAAAAGTGGTAGGGATTTAGAGGAGTGAGCACCCACTGTGAATTCAAGAGGTCGGGAAAAGCTGGAGGAGTAGTCTTGATGGAACGGAAGGGAGTTCATGGGCTAGAGAGGAAAGACAGGTTTTTCTTGGAGGGAGACTCATGACTTGAACATACTCAGAGAGAAAGGATTTCACCATAGAAAGGCACGAGAATAGAGCGCTAGGAGTGAGTGACTACACCATTCTATCCCCTGGACTGGACTTCAATGTAGGTTTTCAAAGTAAAACAGGGTAAAATGAAATAACAGGAAATGTTTGGATTGAAAGTATGGAGGTCCTTTTGCACCCTCAGGGGATTCTATAAAACAGGAGCCATATATTTTTGATTGATGATTTTGAAAATAGATAGCATGCTAAAAGTGCCATCTTAGCAATTGAAATTTCACAAGAATGTGCAGAATGGATTGAGTTATTAGAGAATGTAGTCATAGAGATGAGTTACATTTATTTAATGCATAGATGAGGAGTGCTATCTCCAGGGTGGTAGCCTTAGGAGTAGAAAGTGAAAGATGGAGAAGACACAAGAAGAGAAGAGTCACTGCAACTTGGCAACTGAAGTTGGAGCAAGAGTAAGAGAGGAGCCCAAGGTGATTGAGAGGTTTCAGCCAGGCAGTCAGGAAAGCACGGCTCCACTGAGAAAAATGGCAAGTCAGACAAAAAGGGTCATTTTCCTATCGCCACATTGAAATTAGGTATGGTGACAGAAACACAGAAATAAAAATTCAGTAAACTGCTGGAGACTGGCCGGTGTTCAGGAAAAAAAGGACTAGACTTTGGGGAGTGATTCTACCAATTAAGTATATTTTCTTACAAGTAGAGAGAATTTTACAGTTCACAAATCTGTTCCAGATAGAGTAATTAATTTCATCTTTACCATACCACAGTCAGGCACAGTGGATATTTCTGTTCCTATTCTACAAATGAATGAATTGATATGCTGTGTTAAGTAATCTATGCAAAATCACATCATACAGCGGAAAGATGAAGAATTACATTTTCTAGCATGTTTTAAAGTAAAGCATAGAGAGTCAAAGAGGTGAGGAGAATTCTAAAATCTCAGAATTGGAAACATAATCCAACGTCTTCATTTTCTGGCTCATACTGAAAGATGCTATCTACAGTGTTGTTAGCTATGCATTGGTCCTCCTTCCGTCCTTTGAAACTACGATAAAATAATTCCATTTCTTTTTCTATATGATAGCCATGCAGACATTGAATAAAACTATCTTGCTGCCCCAAGTTTTCTGCAGATGTTTATTAAATAACCTGTCTTTGAGACCTTACAAAATTCTACTCATCTACCTTTGGATGTCCTCTACTTTTTTCTATTTCTTACACATGAGGAAGCCTAGGAATGAATTAGGAATAACCCTAATATTCTGGATTTGTTCTAACTAGCAGAGAATGTTGGTGCTCCGTCACACCCTTTGTCTTGACCTATCTGCCTATATTAATGCATGATAATTTTTCATTAGCTTTGATAGCTGCCCCATCACTTATTCGATCATACTGAGCTTGAGAGCAAACATGTCTTTGTGGCTTTTAAAATTGTACTGATGTTAAGCCAAGTTACCCCCATTCTGAATGTTGCAGTAAACATTTTATCATGAATACAGGCCTTTTCATGTGCTCTTTGTCATCTGATCCTATAAACGTTGACCCACCATTCCAGACTGCCAAGACCTTTCTGAAGCCTGATTCTCTCATCCACTGTAATAACTTCAGGCTTTGGCTCAACTGCACATTTGAAAAACCTGCTTTCTGCCTTTATTGTCCAAGTTCATGGTGAAAATATCAGCCAGGACAGAGCTGAGGGTAGAATGTCGCCCAGCTGACAGCCTGATCCTTCACAGCATTCAACAGCCAACTTCTCCATGGTCCTCCAACTGTTTGAAAGTTCCTTTCTTGAATGAGGAGGAAATGACCTCTCCCTACATGTTATTTGGCAGTTATTTTCTGCTAATGTGCACCAGTCTAAGTAAAACATCTGAACAGTTCAAACTGGAGGTTTTGGGATTATGCTGCAGGTTGCAGAGGAACAATAAGAAACTGAGTCATAGTTTTTTGTTTAGAACAAATGGAGAATATTTCACTTTCCACATGCATAAGGGAAACATCCAGAAAGCTTTAAAACCCCACATTCACAAATTCCCCTCTAGGCTATAATTCCCCTACAAAATACTTTGTTATAACTAATGAAGATCAACTCAGCTGCACTGAGCTGTGGATAGTGGGTTTTAATAGCTAAGACATTCACTCCCATCCACAGTCCCATATTTATATCCTTCATACCCAAGCCTCAGCAAAATACAAATTCTCCTCTCCTGCTCCTTCGGGGGATCTTGCAAAGAGTCAAAAGTGAAGGTAAAGTCTCTGAATGACAAGGCACATGCAGTGACTACGCCCTCCTTTCTCCTAATTATCTGTGCTGGTGACATAAGCAGATCCTTGTTCTTTGTGTGACAGGAAAAGAGGGTTCTTGGCTTCACATAGGAAAGAATTCAAACATGAGCCAATATAGAGTTTAAAGTAAAAGTAAGTTCATTTAGCAGAGAGTAAGTAAGAAAACAGGCCACCCCATAGACAGTGGTGGTCTCTAATTGCTAGTGGAAGAGAGACACCCTCCATCCCGAAGGCTAGGGTTTATAAGTGTTTTTTGCTTCCATGAAAAATTCACTGATATGGTGGAAAAGGAGGACAGAAGAGCAATGGTAAGTTTATCTTTAACTACCTTAAGAAGAATAGGGGCAGGTGTGTTTTTCACTCTTGGAAAGCACAACCTGTATTATTTGTCATGGTCTTATCTACAGGAGTGGTCATAATGGAATCTCTAGTCTTTGGATAGTTTGCTCCGCGCAATTGATGAACATCCGCCTGAGGTTTGTGTCTTGGAGCATGTAGGCAGTAGGCTTGGAATCCAACCTCCTAATTCCTTCTGTAAAAATCGTTCTCGTGCCCCTTCCCTATATTATTAGGAGCTGTCACCCAGGTTCTGAACCTAGTGCAAAAGCCTTCCATAAAGTAGCATTTCATCAAGGTTGTATTTACATAACCATAGAAGTCATTTCCTTTGCTCTTTGAGTGAGGAGCCTATGGCATGTTTTACATCTGAGTTCACTAAATGGAGACTTTCATCCTTGGCACATTGCAACTTGTTTTCTCTCCCATCGCTACCTCCTGTCCTAGGTTTGTCTTGCAACATTTCCTGTCATACAATGCCCCCAAAAGACAAAGACATCATTTCTTCCCCTACGAAATCTTCTGTCCACTTACTATCCTGCTAGAGCCTTTAGCAGAAGTCAGTTCAGTGACATAACCTAGGGAGAGACATAGGCTTTCCTCAGTAACAAACTCATACTTTGTTCATGTTTTCATGTCATGATTAGCCTTCCTGTCCCAGAGACCTAGGACCTAATGCCTTCATAGTAAAACATGTCTTCCTATAAAATTATTGTAAGGGATTCAAGAACAAATACATAGTTTGTGCCTTCAGAGCCTGACTCTAGGCCTCTCTTCCATGAAGTCTTCTAGACCCTCAAAAAGATCTCAATTATATGAAGTCTAATCACATTCTTCTATCGTAGGGTTTCCTAAATCACGTTCTATGGACACACTTGTGCCCCCAAGAGTGTGAATAGATGTCCTGTGTGACGGGTGTCCTTTAGACAAATAATTTTAAGAACCAGGTACAGTGGTCCCACCTTATCCACGGTTTTACTTTCTGTGGTTTCGGTTACCTGCAGTCCACCACAGCCCAAAAATACCAAATGGAAAATTTCAGAAATAAACAATTCATACGTTTTAAATTGGACAGCATTCTGAGTATCATGCTGATAGCTCAGCTCTCCTGCAGGATGTGAATCATCCCTTTGTGAAGCGTCTCCACACTGTTAGTCGCTTAGTATCTTAGATCTTTATTATCAGATCAACTGTCCTGTTATCACAGTGCTCATGTTCAAGTAACCCTTATTTTACTTAATAATGCCATATTCACATCACTTTTATTACAGCATATTGTTATCATCGTTCTATTTTATGATTAATGTTGTTAAACCCTTACTGTGCCTAATTTATAAATTAAACTCTGCAATGGATGTATATGTATCGGAAAAAACATAGTACATATAAGGCTTGGTACTATCTGTAGTTTCAGACATCCACATCCCTTGCTGCTAATGGGGAGCTCCTGTGTGTTAGTGAAAGGTTAAACAGATTTCTTTATCAGAGAGGATCTCAGAGCCTTTAAAAGGATCATAAGTATTGTGAGTCTTTAAGAATACAATGCCATCCATCTCTTAACTTTTCCAGGCTCTCTGAGAGAGGCAACTTGAAGCTTCCAAGCAGCACAAGTTTAGTGATAAGAATAGAATGATAGTAGCAAAACAGTATAGTTTAAACTATACCAAAGAAATATATTGTGAGAACTACAAGCACCTCAATTCTTCTTATGTAGAGGCCTAGGGTTTCTCTTGGTTCCCCAGTGGAATTGTCTTCTTTCTCTAGTCCACTGTAGTGACTTATCTAGTGTAGGGCTGCTGACATTTAAAATGGCAGTGCTGATAAACTGAGAAATACCAGGGATGTCACCTCTTTGGAAGTCTCTACTGATTCTTTCCCCAATAGAATTGCTTGCCTCCCCCTTATCTGTATTTCAAATCACTTTTCTTACACATGCAACATATTATTGAAGTCATTTATTGGCATTTTGGTTACATTTCCTACTAAATTATAATCCCTTTGTGAGCAACCTCTGGGCCTGTTTAGCTTCATATCCTGTCATCCAGCACAAGGTCTGGCTCACAATACACATGTAATAAATATTTGTTAAGGGGAAAAGAACAGGCAGGAAGGCAGACCCTGACAACGATGCTGTCAGGGTGAGCCGAGGGCCCATGTCCTCACAAATTAAACACTAAAAATTATGGGCACCTGTATGAATGCTGTCACCCATGCTACTTTATATACACTGTTAACAGTTTTTTGTTCTTTTTCTGTTGTGTTTTTTTTTTTAAAAATTAAAGTTTATTGGAGTGACAGTTTTAAAAGAGGGTATAATTGTAACATTCATGCAGTTGTAACACATGCCAAAAATGTTACTTAGTTCGTCAATTAATGAGGGAAACAGTTAGCTCTTGCAACTTGTTCAAAGGAGAATTCCAAGAACCACTCATAAGGATAAGCAATAAGGAAAGCTGAAATAAATTTACAAATAGAGGCAAGACAGATCTAGCCACAGGACAATAATCCTACCAGTGCCATCCTACCAGAAATAATTAATTTGCATTTTTATGGACAAGCGTCATTTACATTATTACCCATTTTCTACAATTTACAGAGTTTTAAATAGCTTAAAGACAATGAAAAGTGAAAATAACCCAGATGGGTATACTTATGAGAACACCCAATAATCATTTCAAAGTCTTTCACAATCTTTCTTGACAACTTTCATTAGTCCCAAGAGATGGCAAAATACCATTTTAACGGCTTCTTGTTATATTCTTCCTCTACTTCTTTTTATTACAATCTTCTAGCACTTACGCTCAGGTTTGGTAATACTGGATGCAGCTTGTCTGAGAAACATTGGGAGGGAGAATGTGTTTTGTTCCAGAGATCCTTCCTGTTCTTGGTTCAGTTCATCCCACTGCTCTTTAATCTTCGGATGAGTTCTTTCATCTGATAGCTCCTCAGTTCATTATGTAAACAGATCGCCAGAAAGCACCCCATCACTCCTCTAGGAGAAATGTCCAGGCCAAACTAAATTTTCCCCTCTCAATACATCCATTTAATATCTTCCACCTTAAATATCATATGTTTCCTGAATAAAAAACTATCATTTTTTTTTTCATCCACCAAAGTCCCTGAAACAATTCTGGACTCAAAATCCTCAATAAATACTTTCTACTTGTGAAAATACTTCAACATTTTTATAAGAAGATCAATTTTTAATGTAGAATAATTTTAAATGTTGTATCTTTGTCATCTCTTGAAAAATAAGAAAAGGCTTTTCCCATTTTTCTATGCCTCCTCTTCATAACCATGTATAGCTTGTGCCACAACTTATGTTTTCACAGTACACCCAGAATAAGGAAATGGAATTTTTTTCTCCTTGGGAATGGTGTCGATAGTTGGAGTCGTCTTTCTTCAAATTATATCCCCATTGCCTACTTTCTCTGGCCTACAGCCTGAATCTTCTCTATGTTACACTATTTAAAAGTGTGCTCAGATGCCTACCAATGTGCAAAATATTTTTCTAAGCCTCATTTTGAATAGGGAAAAAATTTATATAATTATGATTTTTTGGTTTATTGAATTGTATTAGCTCAGAATTTTTCAAGGAATGGGATAGAGGGATACACATATCCATTTAAGAGCATGTATCAGAATTACTTATTGAACTTTTTCAAAATATGTCATTTTATGAGATCGTAGATCATAGTGAGCCATGTTGCAACGAATGCGTAGGTTAGCATTGTTGTGAGAGAGAAAGAAAGAGAAAAACATCTTTCTAACATCAAGAGAATGTTATAAATAATTAAATATATTACCATCTATAAATGGTTGAGGAAAAAAAGTTTTAGTTCTATCACATATCTCTAAATATTCTTTCCAAAGAGATGTGCATAATAGTTGCAGCATGCGAAACACTAACATCCTTTAATGACCATATTTATTATGAAAGGGCATATTTAACATATATCTTCTCTATCATGTTACCTATAAATATTGTAGTGTTTTACGTTTGTTGGATGACAGCCAAAAAACAAAACAAAACAAACAAACAAACAAACAAAAAACCCTCTACGTTTTAATACATTTGTCAAACACAATGTTCAGGGGAGGTTGACCACTCTGCATCTTTAGGTTGACCTGTATCTGCACCATTGTGTGATTAGAGGATGGGGAAGATGGTCTAATAGATACCTGGCCTAAAATCAAAACTCATGAGGAAATATGTGACCAAGAGCTACCTTCCTTATGAAATTTTAGCAACCCTGAGTACTTTTCTTATGCTCTGGAAATAGAAGTCAATAACCCAGTTGACAATTATTATCTGTAAGTGTCATTTGAAAGCATTCCGACCACTGCATCTTCATGATGTCATATGCTCCATTAATGTTTTGAATGAGAGAAAAAGTCTTCAGCCTCAAGAATGGGGGAGGTAAAGCATCATTTCAAAGATATGGAGGGAACTGAATTAGCTGGTGATGACTAAGTAGTGGGTATGCGGTAGTACTGTTTCTTTGTACCTACTTTTCATGGATCATACTGTATTATTCCACTTGAGCTTTACTATTACAGCAATAAAACCCCTCCTCCACTACCTCTTTCCAAATGCCTCTGCTCACATTATTTCTTTTCTTTTTAGCAATACTTTCATGCTGGAGGAAATGGCCTCAAAAAGAATTTCTTGGAGAAAAGCCCAGATCTTCAGTCTCTGAGATATGCTCTCAGTCTGTATACCCAGACTACTGATGCCCTGATAAAGAAGTTCATAGACACTCAAACCTCACAGAGTAAGTAACACATTGGGTGTGATAATAAACTGAACACTTAATGAAAATTCAACACAAAAAAATTATTATAAATACTATTAATGATATTTATTTACTATAATAAATTAAACCAATAAGAGTGGAGGTTACAAGAAAATTACCAATGTTTTAGCACTCGTGAATTATAATTTTACGGATAATTTCAATAACAGTAGGGTATACTGAATACTGAATGGTTGATTCTTGGTAAGTCTAACTTCAAAAAACTTAGTAAAAATTAGTTTTGAATATCCATGACTGTGATATTCTCTTCAATGTAGTAGAAAAGATTCAGTGTTTGCTGGTCTTGGTAACTTAAAAAAAAAAATGATAATTTCAAAACTCTGATTTCAAATGTAAAGTCTGCTCTGGGGTTTCCAGAAGGGAAATCTTACTTTATCCTAATTTTAGGTGAGCAAGTTTCTAACTTTTACTTTAAAATGTGCCAAAAGATAAATATTTTATTTAAAGCTCAGATCTGTTTCACATGGCGAAGTCCCACCTCATAAGCTTCTAGGATATTACTGTTAAATAACCTTTCTTTCAGGTTGCTTTGTGATTTATTATATTTTAGTAATTGTATTCATTTAAGATCTGGCATTTCTGAGAGATTATTGAAAATGTCAGCATGAGTCACAAAGAGCCTAATGCAGGCTAAAAGTCTAGAACATCATAAATCACATCACAGAAATCATAAACATAAATAAGAGGACACGGACTTCACTCATGACAGATCCTCAGAAAATAAAGCATAGAGATTTTTTTCCCCCGTGATGAAAATGCTCCAGACTTCTTGGTGTTTCTTCATGGATATTTAACTTTTCTAACTACATCAAAAATAATGCCAGTGTAGGTGCCATATAAATGCTTGGCCTGTCTTTAATACTTGCTGCTTTCTGATAGTGCCCAAGTAAATGCTACCAATGCTCTTTTTAATATGATAGACAATCCCAGCTTACATCTGGGGAGAAAAGAGTTGAGCTAATGAGGGGTTATCAAGAGATACAGAAATATTCAAAACCTTACTCCCTGAATCCATATTCCAAGATTTTCTGAATATTATAAATATGAATGCAGCTCTAATACATCATATAAACAGTGCTATAGCTTTACACCCAGAGAATATAGGTACATAAAACTTTTGCTTTGCTTTTCTGGGTTTACATTTGTGGGTATGCACACAGCCCATGTTTTAGCATAGATGTCATCGTAAAAAAAACTACGTATGTGTATAAATTTTGGCTTATGAATTTGGCACATGAATTTTTATTGTGTGTTATATATGGCAACATTAAAATATATGGGGGGTGTGAGGAATAAAAAGATCTAATACTAATAACTCACTGACTTAACATAACTTATTTCAGTCTTGGTTTTTCATTTTTTTACTCCTTTTTTTCTGGCTTTTTTTGAGTATGCATTTTTGGGGGCATAACTAAAATTGGTAGGATATAGATATGAAATGGCTTTGCATGTTCTCCAATAGCTACATTCAACCATGCTTTGTGGAAACTTATTTTCATCTCTTCCCTACCTACCTAGCCACCCCCCACCCCAACTGCCCCCAGCTAGGTATGATTAGGCCCAAGACCCTGAGGTGAATGGAGCTTGATGTGCCTTTTGCTCCCCTTCCCTGCCTGCTTCTACGTCCTTCTTTGCTTCAGCACTTTGGGGGTAGAAACTGAAAAGGAGGAGTAAGAAGTCTACAATGTCCCCTATATGGCTGCATTAAAAGGCTGGCTTTCTGAGGAGCCCAATGTTAGAGACCCTCCTATCTGTTCAGCTCCCTGGTGAATGGAACCTGCTCCAGCTCCCTTCAGGAACCCCTCAGTGACTGCCTCCTGCAGCATATGCGATAGCTTCTTACTCCTTGAATATCCACTCGTAGAGGCTAGGCCCTTTGGAATGGGGTCCCCTGAAGCCCAGCTTCCCCCTGTGGGCTCCACTTGAGCCATAGAAAACTCACACATTCTTTCCACATCTTTGGTGACAATGCGGGGGGCGGTTCTCCACTGTCACCTGCTATCTCTCTACAGTTCTCCTCTCCACCTGCTCAAATAGGTGTTTATACTTCCAAATTGGGGAAGGGGAAAGGGAGGAATACTACTGCCTAATCAAACAGGACCATTGTTCAATCAAACCTTGGAGGCAAGCCAAAGTCTCATCAGTTAATGGATGCAGGGTTTCTGAGTTTGTATTCATTCCTTCTCTTCTAATTCCATCACAATCCCATGTCAATATTCATTACCACACACTGAGTAATGAAGTTAGCCAACAACACCATATCCTTAATAATATAGTGAGGGAAACAAGAGATAAGATGAAAACTATCTGAATATCAGAATAATGTGTGACACAACCAAATATAAAAGTATATATATATATATGTTTATATATATATATATATATGATACAGTCATCATTTCTATAACTGACCTTCGTCGTAGTTTGTACTTAGGATTTCCAAATACCCCTATCCATTCCTTGTTCTCTTTGGCTTCAAAGGAACCTGAGCTTCCAGGGTTGTTGTTTTTTTTAACTGAGAAACAGAAAAGTCGAATTCTCAAGGTTTTCATTTATATGAGGTACTATACTATTCTATGAACATTTGATGCTGGATGTGTTTAAGTAGAGGACTCCGGGTTCCGCCCGTGGGATTCCTTTGGTACTCTGCCCTGCAGACGAGCATAGCTAATCAATACCGTGTTTCCTCGAAAATAAGGCCTGGCCGGACAATCACTGTAATGTGTCTTTTGGAGCAAAAATTAATATAAGACCCGGTCTTATATTATATTATATAAGACCCGGTCTTATAGTAAAATAAGGTCGGGTCTTATATTAATTTTTGCTCCAAAAGATGCATTAGAGCTGACTATCCGGCTAGGTCTTATTTTCAGGGAAACACAGTAATAGAATCAATTATCCCCTTTTTGTACCTGATTTCCTGGTAGCATGAAGAGTCCAAAATGACCAAGTGAATTCTCAGTTCCTGTGTAAATATTATTGCAGATATCCAAATAATTTTTAGCACTTAGCACAGTATCAAGTACCCATGAATGAATATTTATTCTAATTATTATTATGTTTAATATTTGTTCATCTAAACTTATATATTGTGAATTCAATATAGAAAGACCATGCTAATGTTATTGTATCTTTCGAATCCAAAATTTGAAATATAAGCTAGTACTGCATACTGCAAACCCCGGCCACTTTCTGCTGGAGGAGCCCAAGGAGCATACTCAGCCCCATTCAGGATAAACTGGGGTGTCACAGAGTTAATGCCCCAGGGAGCAACCCTCTAACAGTGAAAGAAAGGAAATTGGCAGATTTAAAAAAAAAAAACTAAAAGTCAGTTTCCTCAGTTGCGACAACTCTGACGTGTTCTTCACAGACTCCAGAGACCCCCTCAGAGGGCTAACTTGATACCACATTCTCTTTTGGTTTCCTTTTTTTTTTCTTTTTCTCACCTCCCCAGTCCCTTATCAGTGTTTCCAGCATTCTCTTCCCCACTAGACCATTTATTCTTGAATGCTTGCCTCAGGATCTGCTTCTGGGAGAATCTGAATCCAGGCCACACTGCTAGAAAGTGGGGAGCCAGATTCTAATTCAGCTAGTCTTGATCTAGATTCAGTGCTCTGAACCACTGTACATCTTCTTGACAATGAGCATAAAGGCCAAATACTCTGAATGAATCCAATATTTGGGCTTTTTTTTTTTCATGATTACTTAAGTCAGGAATACAAAACTAAATGAAATATAACTTAGAAATAAGTAAACATCATTTGGAAAAATTTTACATGTTTTCATTTACTTCATGATCAGTAAAACAAAGTAATTTTTTTGTTGTTGTTGTTCCCTTAATGTCTAACTCATCCTCTATCGGGAAATTACTGTTTAAAACTACATTGAATCAACTGTTATTTAATTGATCTACATGTCGGGATCCATTAGAAATCTAAGTGTGCTTTTTAAAGCATTCATATTTTATTTCTTTTATTCTCATTAAATCTTCCCTTCATTTTCTTCTTTTGTTAAAATTTTCTTCCTCATCTTTCTCTTTTCTGTTTTTCTCCTCGTATATTTGTGTGAGAAAATTAACTGTAATATTAACTATAAAGGAAAAAAAACAATGACTATTAATTGAATTATTTTTTACTATCTTCAAATTGAAAAGTATACTTTCCTTGAAAAATATTTTTCATTTGAATTCAGCTATTTTATAAATGGGTTTACAAATATAGGAAAACCTGCTGTATCTTGCTCATTTATTTTTTCTTCTTCCCCCCCCTTTTTTTTTTTTTTGCTCCTTTCTCTCCATTTTTTCACCTTGCTTTTCTCCTTCTTTGTTCTCTTTTTTAATAGATTTAGATGTCAGCTTTCTTTAGCAATTAGAAGGAAGGAAGGAAGGAAGGAAGGAAGGAAGGAAGGAAGGAAGGAAGGAAGGAAGGAAGGAAGGAAGGAAGGAAGAAAAAAGAAAGAAAGAGAGAAAGAGAAATAAAGTACAAGGAATTGAGTGTCATTACAAATTTATGAACCACAGGGTTCAAATGAGATCTCTCAATGTGGAAAAACACTATCTTCTGTCCTTTTTCTAGTCCAAATATTGGAAAATAAACAAATCCAAAATGGACATAGAAGTCCTCAACTGAAACTATGTGTTGAGTTTATAAGAGTAATGCACTTATTATTCTAGCAATGTGCTACAGTAATAAAACACCACCTTACTCTGCACTCTCTTAATAAATATTTACTATCACCTCTGAACAAAGTCCCATACAATGAGGCATATATTCAAAGGTGAACAAGAAGTTATGTACCCCAATTGCTTTAATACAGTGCTTCTCGAGCAGGGGTAATTTTGTCCGTCCTAAAACATTTGGCAATATCTTAAGAGCTCTGGTTGTCACATCTGGGAGTGGTGGTCATGTCACTGGTATCTAGTGGTGGAGATCAGGGAAGCTGCTAAACATTGTACAAAGCACAAGACAGCTCTCTATGACAAAATATTACCTGGCTCCAAGTACAGTAGTGCTGAGGTTGAGACACCCTGCTCTGACACTAGATTAAAAAGTGAGAAGCGGTGTCACAAAGGTCATGTTAGAAGAGGTGAAAGTTCAGCTTGAGCAGACAGAGACAGCAGAGGGTCAGTCGGTAAATTGGGTCATGAGGACGTAGAAAGAGAAAGATATTGTGAATGAAGAAACTGTCCGGGAAAGTATATGCTTGTACTCCTAATTTTAAAATTCCCATGTGTCAAGCATATCCACAGAATATTTTTATTAGGGGACAAAAAATTATATTTTGATTTTAAAACAAAACTCACCATATCACCACCAATTTTGGATGAATAGATGTAGTTAAAATTGCCTTAGATTTCCCTATGCCATTAAAATATACAGAAATACCACAGTAGGTTTTGTGTAACATGAGTAGAAATTAAGTTAATATTGGTAACAATTATCACATATCCTTCCTCTTAATGTTGACCCAATGGTTTAAATTGGGTAGTTAGCTTGAAAAATTATACTTTTTTAAAATTGTTTCTCAAGAATGTGTTACTTACAGTTTTTAAAGCCGGTACAGAATTCATTTCCTGCTTCTTGATTACAATATTTATCATAAAAAAGCTTTTCTAACAGCTACTTCATTATACCAAGAGCTCTTTGAATATTTCATGCAGTAGTAGACAGTGAAAAATGTATAAAACTTTAACATATTAAGTAGAGTTTTTTTCCAATGGATAACGCCATTTGGAATGAGACACAGAATGATTAATTGCTGAGCTATCCTGCATCATATTCTGTTTCCGTATCTGAGATTTTATTACAGCTTGAGGAACCCAAATCTCAAAAGCTTTACACGCAAAAGGATATTTTTTACGTCTAAGTTACAACTGGCTCATAAAGAAAATTATATTTAATGACTATAAAAATTATTATATATGAGATTGAATTTTTTTCTATGATCTCTTCTCTTTTTAACTTTTTATGAGTAACATCTTTGAGTCCCTCCTTGCTTATCTGAAGTTTCTTAAAATTTAAATCAAATCTTTTTGGTCATTTTAATAACCCTGTTTCCTGCTCAAGTGGAGCATAATGTATTTTCATTTGAAATGGAAATTAGAGAGCTACAGATTCACATTTTGGAATCTATGAATATGCTTCCATACATTAATTATATATAAAGCATTAATCATCTCTAATTACGTTCCTCAAACTATAGAAGATATGTCCATAGGTAGGAGAAAAACCTTTTTCTGAAATGGTTCACTGTGGACAGGGTCTCTTCTTATCAGAAATGTTGGAGAATTTAACAATTATCTGTAGTTGGCAGAAGAACTGGCATCAAAATAAAGAAATGAGCTTGTGGGCCAAGGTCTACAGCAACTTCAACTGCCACCTGTGGGAGACAATGCTGAGGAATGTCTTCAGTTTATGTGAGGAAGTAACATTAAAATTTATTTGGCCTTTTTAAATTGAATACTGATGTGAAAGCAGGGTCACAAGTGTTTTCTCATTTTAGCTAAGCCTTTCAGAAATAACCCGAGATCCGGAATCCCATTCACCATGTCTTCGCCACCATCTTATCCCTGGGACAGTAGAATTCAACTAGCTAGCACCGCCTTCCAAAACAAGAGATTAGCGTTTCTCAGAGGCACAAGTGGAAAAATGGAGAACTTATGAGGTTTGGTTCTTCAAATGTTGCAGTCAGTTTGATGACGTTCAAGGCTGGATGAGGCTCTTCAGTGCAATCAAAAAGCTGGACACAAATAACTTGAATAGAAGTGGTGATGTGCTATGGTTCTGAGTCCTTTGAATCCTTTCCCAAAGTAGAAAAGGCGAATGTTAGATAAGGTTACAGTAACACTGAACAATACTGTGAGCCAAGCAAGTTGTCTACCACTGTGCTATTCCTCCTTAAAATCCTGTGAGGCCAGTAACATTATCCATACTTCTCAGGTTAAGAAACTGAGTCACAAATAGATTAAGAAATGTGCTAAAGTCATGTAGATAGGGGGCAGAGACACTGCCCTTCTTACAAGCTCACACTTATTTTAATCAGCAAAGAAATCAGAATGTATTATCATTACTTCCTACAGCCCATGATTTCTTTTCCTTAGTTTTGAATAAATGGTGTACTTCATCCTCCTTACTTTTCATTTGACTACGTCTAAATCTCCCTTATGTTCAGGAGATCGTCTTTTGAGTTGATACTTTTATTCTACGTCCATAACAAACTCCATCCCCAAACTTCTGGCTTCTTCTTTTCCTTCCCAGTTTCTTATTTTCCTGGCCCCAGTTATGGGGCATGCTCAGTGGCCAGGGCATCTTTTAAATATTAACAAAGTATTGACATTGTAGGAATCCAAGTCGAATGTAAGCAAATTCATCCTACTTTCAGAAAACCCTTTCTAACCTGGCTTGATTTCATTCTTCCAGCCTATTGTGTTTGTGTGTGGGATATTGCTGCTTTGCTTTCCCTCCTATCTTACTCTTTCCACCCTTTTCCCCACCAGCAGAAGTAGCACATCGAGTCATATCAGGATTGCCAATTCACATGTCTCTCCTCTCCCAATGTAAACTTTACGAGGACAGGGACCTTACTTACACGTCCTTAAAATCTAAGTGCTTAGTACAGCACTAGATAACAAGGAGATGCTTAGTAAATTTTAGAACAAATGAATGCTAGAAAACGAAATGCAGAAAATTAAAAATTATGATTTGACATAATCCTCATATTTGAATTGATGCAATTACAAAACCTTTCAACAAAACTTTACTGAAAGTATGTTCACAGCCCTGTGCTGTATACTGTAAAGCACCTAAAGTGTGTATGTGTATGAGTGTGAGAGAGAAAGAGAGAGAGAGAGAGAGAGAGAGAGAGAGACTCTCTGTCTCTGTCTGTGCCTGTGTCCCCTTAGGGAAAAAAAGCTTAGTTTTATTGCTGATACTGTTCAATAGTTTTCATACAAGGTAGAAGACTGTAAGTTCCACTGGAGAAATACAAAGGGATATGTAACGTTAGATGGGGAGAATAAAATTATTCTTATCGAACTCTTGAAATCATGCTATAGTAGTCAACCTGATACATGAAACTCAAAAAGAATTGGGGGGAAATGAAATACATTAATCTGCTGCTTTGTTCAGTGTAGGCCACTGACAGATTTTATATATCCTGTCATTTGAGTCATTTTCAGGAGCATTTACCATGTACCAGCTTTTGTGCTAGATGCTAGGTAAGATGTAATGAAAAACCATGTGGAACATCTTCCATTTGCCCCTCCTAATCCATCCTACTCTCTGCCCAGGAGGCTGGGCTATATGGATTACAAGGATGGACTCTCTCACTCCATTTTCCATTGGATTCAGCCAATTGGGAGACCTTCCAAAGCTCTTTGGAAGGAAAGAATGAGGTCAGGTACTCATTCTCCACGCTCCCACTGGGATAATCCATTCAGGCGGTGAACTTTGACTCTAAGCCTCTAATTGTTGCCTCCTCTAGAGAATTCTTCCCTTCTGGATCCCAGTAGTTATTTCTGTCCTTCATGATTTACAAACTAGGGGTGTCAGCTCAACTATCCTTTGTGTTTTCCCTAAGTACCCACCTCAACCTTCATAAACAGTCTCTTTCTTAAACCTTACTTGAGTTTCCCTTACTTGAGTTTCCATCTGTTTTTTACTGATACTCTGATACAAGGGCCAATCTTCATGGCTCCGCTAGTTTTTTCTTCCATGCTGACTCTTTCATTTTGGTCAGCAATGATCAACACCTCAAATAATCAAGTCAAGCATCATAATAATTCTCTTTGGAGTGAGGAAAAATATCATATTTTGATTCCCAAGCTGTCCAGAATGCACAAAAGAGTATATTAGCTTTTCACTCATAGGAATATTTCCATTACATTCTGGCCAGAGCATCAAAATCCCAGATCCCACTTTCTCTTAGTTTTTCTTGCCCAGCTTCTCATTTTCTCTGGAAATCTGAAGTCAAGTTGAGACAACTGGGAGTCACTGGTGAAATTTTTGTAAAATTTCAGCGCTCCCAGCACAGAGTAAGCAGTTTTCTGTACGTCATGCAATGGGGAAATTATCATTCTTCGTGCACTAATCTAGTATGTGTCTAGGTCAGAGCAGGTGTGCTTTCATTCCTTCTTTATTTTTTTGGCATGAATAGTTGAAATATTTTATTTTTTTAATAACACTACCTATGTTAAACCAACAAATCTGTATGTGGGGGTGGGGCGTTTTTTCATTTCTCAGTTGGGTGAGAACCAGATCTCATTCCAAGGCCATGCACAGTATTAGTGATATATATGTATATACGTGTATATACGTATCAATCGATCTATATCTATATCTATCTATATCTAAATCTATAAAGAACCCTGTTTCCTGACTTAAAGTGTTCTCTGTTAATTACCTATTAAAGGCTAACATTGTTTTAAATAATTATGAAAACAATGTACATGTTTTTCTAAAATTAAACAAAACAAAAAAACTAACACTTGAATCAATTTGGTTCTAAAACAAAAAAACACTTGATATTTCCCATTGCATTCAAAGATCTAATAACCGCTCACAAATGCAGCTTACTGTAGTTTATAGGTATCTTCCAATGCCTTTTTCTCACTTGAGTCTCAGAACAACCATGCAAAGTCTGTCACAGATTTTTGGATTATTGGTCTGATATACCACACTGCCTCTGAGTGCTCTTTTGAGACGGTCCTTTCACCCAAGCATAATAGATATCACTGAAGTGATTTGAGCAAGAGTGCAGCATGGAGAAAAGACTGAAGGGAGATAAGACAGAAGCTGGCAGACAAATTAGAGGCTGGGCTAGTGGGAATAGTGATGGAAAGGTGTCAGCAGATTCAAGATGTAACTCAGGAGAGCAATAGGCGAGGACTAGTGAAATACATCTTGTTAAATTAATAAAGATTTAGGATACTACATTTCTTTTATAAGATTCCAAAAGCAACATTTACTTCTGTGTGGTGAAATTATGGTGGGTTTTGTGTTTTTTTCTGCCTGCTTATAATTTTCCGCACTTTCCAATTATTCAAAAATGTCCAGGTATTTGTTTTTGAATCATAATTATCCTTTGAAAAGAAATGTGAAGAACACACTTTGCTATGCAAGTAAATTAGTTTAATTGAATAACAAGGTATAGTTAATTAAAAGTGACAGATTTTGAAGTCTTTCAGGGCCTCAGATTTAAAACTGTGGGCTAGAATAAACAGCCCAATTAAACTTTCTCCTTAGGATCCAAAGGATCTCAAAATGGCTCTGTGGGTAGGAGATTGTCCGGGGAGAGAACTACACACACACACACACACACACACACACACACACACACACAATATTTACACACATATATACACTATATGTGTATATGTAATTTAATAATTCATGAAACTTATTTTATGAAGAAATTTACCTAAGTAATGCATTGATTAAAATTAAGCAAATGCTAAGTCAATGACAGAGTAGGTAGTTTCAAAATTATATTTTCTTATCATAAGTAACTATGATGCTCTTCACTGTTTTTGTTATTGCAGTTATTTTTGTTTTAGTTCTGATTGGAAAGTACAACAGAGGCTAGAATCAGTTATTTGGGAATTTTATGGAAATACTGACAAACTGAGATGTCAGAAAAACATTCTCCAAATCACTGAGTCAAGAAAGCCAAATGCAATACAATTTTTCTGGAGCCACTGAGCCATAACGTCTGTTTTATTCACTGAGAACAGGTTTTGTGACAATGGGGTCAGCGGCATTAATTGAAAACTGCAGACTGTTGCCTCACAACCTCCATATGCCCTTTATAACTAACTTCCAAGAAAAGACAGGGGATAGTTTCTTTCTCCTTCAGTTATTCCTGAGTACTAGAAGTTAAGCCTTGTTATTAAGTGCTTGGTTTATCTTTAAAAAGAACTGTGTTACGTGGCATGGAAATGGTAAACCTAAATCTTTAAAGGTTGGAAGTCAAGCTTGTAGAAACCTCTGGCATAAAGGTCTCTGCTTATTTAAGGAGCAGAAGGGACAAGAAATCAGTGTGTTGGTTAAGACAGGAGAGCAGGGAACCATGCAGTCATGGCCCAGGAATCTGCTCGACCTTTGCATGGCTGTGTGACCTTGGGATAAGTCACAGAAAACTCAATTTGCCCACCTGAAAATGACCAGCATAATAATTCCTAAGCCCATCAGGTGTTAACACCTTCATTGGTTGTTAATACTACAGTGGTAATACCTACACAGGAAGCACCCAGCGCACAGCAGTCTCTCAGTACATGTTCATTCTTATCGCATCCTCGTCATCATCGTTAGATGGACTGTTTACAAATGTGGGGGAAAAAAGAGGAACTCTTTTAGGATGCAGCTCGCCAGGCAAGGAAGCTAGTAATCAAGTGCTCCCCTTGAGGTGAGCTGCACCCCCATGTTACCCAGAGGCTCTCAGAGTGGTTGAGGAGCCTCTGACACTGACTCCTGAAGGATTCACACACACTCCTGCAGTGTCCATCTGTATGGACTTCTCCATACACGCCGTGGTTGCCAAACAATCATGTATTTATTCAACCCTTGCTATGCACAAAGCCCTATGCTGTGTATAAGACACGGGAAAATTCTCTGCTCCAAGGAGCTAAAACAAGTGTATGAAGGAAAAGAGGATCACCCAAGGTAGCTTAGGCTAAATACTAGATGAGTCTAAAGGGAAGTACTGAAAGCTTTGAGAAGAGGGAGAGATCACTGTGGGCAGGAAGGTTGGGAGGCTTCAGAGAAAAAGCCTCAGGTGGGCTTTGAAGGGTGTGTGAGGTTCAGGTAAGAGGAGGAGAAGAGGAAGGCCTGTCAGGAGGGCACAGGGGCCAAGCTGACATAGAGGCCCATGAGGGAGGGTAGAGCAGTGCTTCTCAGTGTCATCCTGGCTGCAGGATGGGGAGCTGTTGGAGGCAAATGATAAATTAAGTTTTATTTATTTCTGTCAGTGTTAGTAGCAGGACAACCAAGTGACTGACTGTGTTCCCTGGGCAGATGGGATATAATTAAGAAGTAGTCAGTTCTGACATTACAGTCAGGAGGTGAGTTTGAATCCTGGGGAGTGGGTGCAAGCTCTGAGAAAGGGCACACAGTGAGGGAGGATAAACACAGTCATGAAGCAAGCCACCATTCCAAAGAAAGGAGTGGCCTGGAAACAGAAGGTGAAGGTCAATGCCATTTAAACACTTTTGCTACTAGCACCTCAAAGGGTCTCTATTGCATCGGAGCACTTTAGAAGGGACAGGTTTTTAAGTCATCATGAGTCTTTGGGTAAATCACTGTGCTTGTGAATAGAACCAACTGGAAAAACTGTGAATTACACGCCGTCCTGAGCTGCTATTAGCCTGGCCCATTGTTAAATAGGGTCATGGCCTTTAGCACTGTCTGAAGGACCTAAGGATGTTGGCCATTTATGTGGACTGAAGAAATGTGTCACCTCATGTAGGGTTTCCATAGCAGTCAACTTGTGGTTCTCAAACTTCAGTGCTCATCAGAGTCACCTGGGGGGCTTGTTAAAACAGTGCTGGACCCCGGGCTTAGACATTCTGATTCAGTAGGTCTGGAAGGGGAGTCAGAGCATTTGCATTTATAATAGGTTATCATGAGCCACTGATGCTGCTGGTCCATGAGCTAGACTTTGAGAACCACTGTTGAACCCTAGCAGAGGCCCTCCCAATAATGGCAGCTACCAGTAGCTCATTCAGGGTAACTTGTTGGCTGCAAACGGTAACTGCAGGCAGTCTGTTTTTAGCAGTGTGTGTCCAAGTGGAGACCCTTAGATAAAAGTAGCACTCAAAAAGCATGAGAGCAAATATGGAGTCAATAAAAGTGTTCTTTTCCAAATGAAAGCATGTGTTTTACAGCCTCAGAGGAAGATTCTCGTGTGAACTGCACCAGAAATAACAAAAACTGAACGCTAAAATAAATGAAGACCTTTATGAAAGAAAACAAAAGCACATTCATGCTTGCCAAGTTAATGTTCAGGCCTACACATTCTCCTCACGTTACTCCTCACGTTTTAGCTTTCATTTGAAATGCCATTGCTTTTTTACACATGATAGAAGAATGTAGAAACTGGATTCCTACCTGTTATTCCAAACAAAAGGGGTTATTTTCAATTATTTTCAGTTTAGCTTTTGTTCATGAACAGTATTATGTAAATGACTTAAAAGCCAATTTCGGTGGGAAAGCTTGGCTGTTTACATGGTTTTTTTTTTATTTTTTATTTTTTTGTATTTTTCAATTACAGCTGACATATTATATTAGTTTCAGGTGTATAACACAGTGATTAGACATTTGTATAACTTACAAAGTGATTATTAGACAATAAGTCTAATACCCATCTGACACCACAAATAGTTATTATAATAATATTATTGACTATATTCCCTATGCTGTACTTTACTAAATTGTATTTTTTTAATTATTATTTTTTCAACTACAGTTCACATTCAATATTATATTAGTGTCGGTATATAGCATAGTGGTTAGACATATACATAATTTATGAAGTGATCCCCCCAATAAGTCTAGTACCCTACATATATGTTTATAAAGTAAATTTTTTATGATAAATTTACAAACATTGTACTTATTCTCGCTCTAAATTGCATTCCTATCTTGTAGCATGCAGTTATGCCTCATTTCATTTTATTTTCCAATTAAAGTCATTTCATTCCCTTGGTTTAAAACACCTTGAATTCTCTTTAACTGAAAAGGCAAGGTAACTTGATACAGCATCCCCCTTAGAAATAATAACTCCCAATAGAGAACCAAATTAAACAGAGTAAAACTATAACATAGCAACATGTCCTACATCATTATAAAAAGGAAAGAAAATGGTGTTGAAAAGCAGGAAAGCCACTATAAAGAAATTTAAGAGTGGAAGAATAGACAGATGTAATGGAAACGGAAAAGATGGAAGTCAAGTTTTATTTACCTTTAAAGGAAGCCAATGTGGAAGTTAGCAAGTACACGTTACAGTTACTTAGAAGGTAAGGTCAGTGAATCCTAGACAAACATTATGGTCCAAATGTTCATTATAAAAAGCACACCTGTATATTCCACTTATCCTCTCAGTGACCTATAAGGGAGACGAGACTATACACAATATCAGATGAGAAGACTGCGCTACAGGGTGAGATTAGGTGGTTTATGAGTCACATAGATATTAAGTGGTTCAAATCCAAATTCTTCCAACTACAAGCGCAGGACATTTTCCACTAACTACCCCACTAACCAAACTTTTATCAGAAAGCTATTTTTTCCAAACATTTAGAGTGGTACAATGGATGTGTGAGTAAAACCAATTTGGGTCTATAGTCATTATTCATTGTCAGCAGCCTACCATTGGTTATCTCATATGAGCAGTAAAATGAAGATATAATATACTCTAAAAGAACTTATTTGTGTGGATACAATAGTAACAGAGATGGGAGATTATAGATATTAATTCAACAGATGCTTATATGTTGCCAAATATTTGTGCTGGCATTTGGGGAGTGTTTGGGAAATATAGTTGAAAACAACATTACCTCCTAATCTTTGGGAAGAAAGGAATTTGGAGGGTGAATGTATAGAAGCAAAATCTAGATGATTTATATCATTCAGAGATATAACTAAGTTATACAGATTGTTAAAGTTCAATCAACAATAATTTACCAGCATCCTAGTCCCTCGTTCATTAATTCACTTATTTAGTCAACATTTAATCATTCATAGATTCATTTGACACACCAAGTGTTACATTAAAAAGAAACTTTCCTATATCACATGCCAAGCATTCTTCCCTGTGGATTGTAGATAACGTGTCTCCATTAGGAAGCTGACTCCGAGAGGCCAACCAATTTTAGTGTTTAGTTTTTATGAAGGATTTTTTTTTTCCGCCTACAAACTGGAATGTAAGTAAAGAGTATGTCAAATGACTTTATGTCCCAGACTTACTCTGAGGAGCTATATTCTGCTATGCATGTACACATACGCATACACAACTGTGACTTGAGGCCAAATGAGACAAGTCACCAGGGACAAATAGCATGATCATCTGTGAGGCACTGCACAGATGAGGCAGGAGAACTGGGTACCAAGAAAAAGGCAAAAGCCAAGGGCAGCAGCAGTGTGCCAGAGGAATCCTCCCAAGTTCATTAGGCGATAACGGCTGGAGGACAAACCCTCCTCCTTTAGGACCCCAGGTCCTCTGATAGAAGACATTCCACAGCACCTAGAGGCCAGAGTTCCTGCTGTTTCAGGCCCTCCATGGAAGGGGTTTATCTTAGTCTAGGGCTTGGGCTCCTCTGCTTATAAACCCCACAGATGTCTGGTGGGAGATTTACTGCAGAGGAAGAAGAACTGTTAGGCAAAGTCATATCCCTGAGGCATTGCAGAAGGGGGGCAAGAGACCCACCTGTGTGAAATGTAATCATTATAACAAAGAACTGGGTTTTCATCTTCTTAAAAGCTGGCAATCTAGAAGCCTAACACGTAATGACTCAATATTATTTGAGTAGATTAATTAGTGAATAATGTATTAATACAATGTATCAGAGATATCACAGGAGAGTGCTAACGTTAATGATATCAGTGGTTAGAAAACCAAATACATTATATAAATTTTCATTCTGACTCTATATGAATACTACCGTATTTCCCCAAAAATAAGACTGGGTCTTATACCATATTTCCCCGAAAATAAGACCAGGTCTTACATTAATTTATGCTCCAAAAGACACATTAGGGTATATTTTCAGGGGATGTCTTATTTATTCATGTACAACAATCTACATTTATTCAATTACAGTCATGTCATCTTCTTCTTGAACATCGTCATAATGTCCTAAATGCATCCGTCTGTCTGATGATCTTAACTGCGGCTTATTTTCGGGGTAGGTCTTATTTTTGAGGAAACACAATATTACATCCAGTCAATAATGTAAGCCATTTTCCAATTACATCTAACTTTCATAGAGCACAGTAATGATTTTTTTTAATTGAGGTATTAGATGTATTCCAGCAAGACAGAGTTTGGTTTAATATTACGAAAAAAGTACTAACTATTGGAACTATCCAGTAAAGGAATGGAATGCCTTTTTGGATAGTGATGTCTACATGTTAGAAAATAGACAAGCTAAGACTAGTCAAAACTTTCCAAGAAAGTTGTAGATAGGGCTCTTGAGTGGAAGATTTTAACCTCTAATGTCCTTTTTGGTTCTAAGATCCTATGAGATTGCTTTGGGATTTTAAAAATTCAGAGTAAAAAACCTGTCCATGTCCTCAATGTAGTCCTACAGTTTTATACTCTCCAGAGACATGTCCATGCACATGTATGTATGATTTGGGTGGATTTGAGTTCTTATGTTGAATCAAGCTGAAGGAAGCAGCACTAGGAACGTTTTATTAAAGTTTTCCTAAAAGAATTTAGCAAATGTATCCTGATTTAGTTCAATACTGTAAAATTCAAGTTCTAAAAATGGCATCCATGTCTGCTGATTTGATATTCTACAATTTTACTAAATATTTCCTTCTGTTTTTAGAAAGATTTGGCTGCTCCCATATCAGACACTGCTTTAAGCATAAAGTTAGCTCCTAAAGTTCACATCAAAGCATTCATAAAGCATTTGTTACCAAGCAGGCACTCCGTAGATGTTTACTATATGGTAGTGAGGCCAGCCTTTGAGAGGACACACAGGTCATTAGGCTGTTAGGCTAAATAAAATGGTCATTTGAGTCATTCTACTTAAGAGCAATCAGGTAAGGAATAGCTCGATGTTTCCCAATTGCTCTTTAGGATAATGATAGAGGATATAATGGAAAGAATACAGACACAACAAATAGGTTATGTGGTCCAATTTCAGGACCTGTGACTCAAATTTAAAAGTGAAATAGTTTTCTCTAATTTATAATTTGGTAATATGCATTGTGAGGAGGACTTGGTGTGCAATATGTCCCCATGTATTTGATCAGGGAAATATTTACAAGATCCATTTGGTACAGATGACTCATAATGCCATTTATAAATATTTATTAAACCAAAACACATACTTATGAATTCGAAGAGTCTGTTTTTCTTCAAAAATGATGGCAGGGGTATTTGCCTATTTTGTTTATTTCTGTACTCCTTGGTGCCTGATGCTCAATAAATATTTAACGAATGAAAAATCAACAATTATGCCATTGCAAAAAACACAAAACAGTCTATTCTATTATTCTTCTCACCGTCCCACTTCTTCCTCCTTTAACACCCCTCATAACAATAATCAGATCTTATAGTAATAGCAGATTTTAGAGTTTATCAAATATATCTGTATTCATGATCTTACTTGATCATCCTAAAAACATATGTGGAGAAATATGATCATTACTATCTTATCAATGAAGAAAATAGATATTTGTAAAAGTTAAAGACTCAGTCACATCACTAGTAACTAGGACACAAATTCCTTAATATTCTGCATTCTGTACATTTTCTACTAAATATTCTGCATTCACTACATTTTCTACTAAATATAAGCATTTACGCCCGTTTCAGAGATACAGTCAGGAAAAGATAAAGACTGAACAATTTCCTCTACATTTGACTCTCCCTTCTTTTGCTTTGCTTTTGTATCTTTTATACACCTGAAATGTAATTTATATTTCTTCAGTATTTCTTTGCAATCGTTCTTACCTTTCGTCTAACTCTGGTAAGACTGTCCAAGTTTTGCAAACTAAGATTCTCCAATGATATTTGACCATTATGAATTCAAGGCCCTGGAAGAACCTCAAGAAAACAACCGTTCCTACAGTTAGCAAATGTTTAAGAAAGTCGCAGAAAATATATCGTCGTCAACACCGTTTTTAGGTGTGTTCTCTAGATAGCATACGTCAGTGTTTAATCACTTGTACAATGAAAAGTTCTTCCCCACATCTACAAAGATTTTCTGTAGGAATATGTTAAGTCTGTTTTATCTATGTTTCTGTCCTCTGTGGACATCTGGGCCTTTTCTTAATATTACTTATAACTTAAAGAAAAATATGGTCTCCCTCTGACTCTCTTTCCTGCCTCTCTCTGACCCCTACAACAAGTAAAACTGCAGAGAACAATAAGTATACAAGTTAATGATATTTAAAAGATTAACTTGTATCTTGCTTCATATTTTAATTAATTTTCCAATTACAGTTGACATACAATGTTATATTCGCTTCAGGTTATAGCATTGTGAGTAGACGTTTATATACCTTATGAAGTAAGGCTATGCTCACAGGGCATGGACAGTAGGACAGACTGGCTGGAACAGACAGTGAGCTTGAAAACAAGATGAATTTACGTAGATGAAATTAGATTATAGGAGGCCTATTAAGTTTATCTGTCCATATAGTACTTTCAAATTGCTGAATGCATAATAATCATTGACACCTGAATATTCAGTACAACTCACTTTTTTAGTGCCTTATTTTTTTCAGGTGTTTATTGATAAACAGCATTTCTGAATTACAGAATATCCTTCTCATTATATCAGACTTTTTCCTTATATAAGAGAAGTATTTTTTTCTCTCTGAAAAAAAAACCTCACTTATTTTATACCTTAAGAGAACTCCATAGATTGAACATTTATTCTTTTGTGGTACTGAAGTTAGCTAAATGTGTATCATGGACCAAACACTATTCTATATGTTGTTGACACAGCTGGAATACTTCAGCCTCTACTCTCTGGTCACCTACAGTCTAAGGAATTAAGTTATATTAGAGTGAACTGCTGCATTCTTCCTAACAATTAATTCTTCAGTTCCAAAGAACACGTGATATGCCATGCAATGGTGATAAGAAAAATACATTGAGCAACAAATTTGTTTTTATGACCTATCTGCCAGGAACTCTGCTATGTTACTACAGGGAATCTAGAGGGCAATATAATAGGGTTTCTAACAACAAAGAAAAGATAACTTCCTGGGGGATGGTCTATAAACGAAAGTATTTGATAATCCATGCCAGGCCTATAAGTATTATAGGATGGTGCTATGGGTTTAGAGGAGGGAGAGACCAGTTGATGGTGAGATTGGGCTGAGAAGACATAGGTGAGTGGGGTAACACCTAGCTTGGTGTTGAAGGATGGGTAGGATTTGGATAGTCATCAACAAGCAGAGAAGAAACAAAAGACATAAAAGGTGGGCAAAGTGGTGTAGCAATTGCCTTATTTGCCTTATTTGCATCAGCACATAAAAACTAACTTTGACTTTCACTGACTTTGTCAGCAGGAAAAAGTATTCAAGTTTTGCTGATCACGGAGAGCACAAGATTTCCCCTGATTTTTACCAGTATGCTCTTTCATTTGGGGAGGCATGGTTGAATGGTCTAGACATCTATCTCAATTCACCTTTACCCTTCCCTAAAGGAGTTTTGTCAGCACTGTTAAATTTAACAACAGGCAGAATGGGAAAAAAAAAATCCATGTGCCATCCTAGGGCTACTACCATTTATCTAAAGTCCAGTTCCCCTCCAAAAGGGAGAAGTGGAAGCAGGCAAAGATAAGGAAACAGTACGGATGAAACTGCCTGGTCTCTGTGGCCTATTGCAGTGACTGTTCCATCCATTGTCTGAGAAGAATGAGATTGACTTGCAGTGTTCCCTGCTTCGCTCCTCCTGTGATTCTCACAGCCAGCTCCCCAGACTTCCTCCCGTGTCCTCCTCACGAGCCCCTTTCTTGGCTGGTTCAACAGGCAACATTTACTCCATCAATTAACAGCTATTGAGAAGAAATTAGCTCCTTGCTGGTCTCTGAGGACCAAGAAAGCCTCCAAATGAAGCAAAACTGTAGGTGGTTTCCATGGAGCTTTGCAGCCTGAAGGTAGCGGGGCTACCTTTATTTCTGAAACACATTAATTACCAGGATAGCTCTTTAGCGCACGACTCAGAGTAATGAACACAATTATTACTAGTTTTCAATGAGAACAAAGATTAACTTCACTGGGCTGAAAGTGAGCAACGGTTAAGGCAAGTTAACAGTAGGAAGTCTCCCTACACCCAAGCAGCTTCATAGAAATGAGACACAGGTATATATCCTTTAAGTGGTCACCGCCATTCTAACACCATGTAGTCAAAGTATTTTAATATTGTTATTTGGAGATTATCAATAGATTTTTGTTTTTAAGTTTTTTGTTTTGTTTTGTTTACCTTTAGAAAATAAATAGATGTAGAGAACCACATAAAACAAAGGTGAGGCCCACCAGGGTGAGCAAGGAGAACTTTGCCAGTCATCCCAGAAACTTTTCCATGTGTCCTGTCCCGGCCACACAACCCCACTGTCCCTCCAAAAGTAACCACTGTCCTGATTTTTATAGTAATAACTCCCTTGCACCTCTTTATAGTTTTATACCCAAGTAAGTATATCCTTAGACTCTACAGTTTCATTTGCTTATTTTTTAAAAAATGGGATGCCTTTAAATTCCCGGTATGTGCAAGTTCCTCTTCCATCTATTTCTTTTCTTTGCAATTTATCTTTCAAAGAACATGGGTTGCTTTATTATAGAGTCTCCCCAAGTCTGGATTTTCCTGATTGAGGAGGGAGAATGTGATTCAACATGTCCTTCTGTGTTTCTGCAGATCAGCCTCTGGGTCCAGAGACTTGACTGGACTCAAGTTCCATCCCTCAGCAAACCATCGGTAGGATTAGTGTGGAGAGGTCACGGGGGCTAGTCTGCCTCTGCCCCTTCAGTCCTTACTCGGCTCCCCAGGCAGTTACCTCTTCTTGGTTAGGCAGATCTGCTCCAGAACCCAGCTGCTATCTCAAATGGGCCTTTAGTGCCTTCCAGTGAGTACCTGTTGGCTACTTGGGGGTTCTCTGGTTCTCAGATATGTCAGATGTCCCCATGTTTTCTTCCACACAGACACCAATTACACAGAAGCCTTGTGGCTGTTGGTGCTGCCTCTTGCATTCTCATATTTAGGAGTTCATGGGACTACCTTGGCACCTGTTTTATGAGAAATGTTTTCCTTGGGTTTTGGAGTTTACTAAGTAGTTGCTCTGTATGTCTTCATGTAGATTTAGGAAGACCCCAAAATTAGGCTGCCACTCTCTCAGCCATCTTCCAAGCATTCTGTAGATGTGATTTATTTTAGCACAGTGAATATATTTTTAAAAGCAGAGATTCTTGAATTTTTAATGAGAAAACTATTTGACACTTTACTGGCAATTTTGGGAGAACATGCTTATTCTGTGTATTGAGACATGATTGTCTGGTGATCGTTCCACAGTTAAATTGCTGCCAGAACGCTGTTTGTAGTATTGCACTCATTCTTAGCTGTACATAGAAATCATTTCAGTCCCTAATATTCCAGTCCAGATCTATAACTATCTCTACCCTAAACCTCTTCACACATGGATGGTAAAGATACAGAGAACTTCTTTGTTAAAATAGACCTTGTCAAAAGCTCACTCCTCAACATGACTTTTCTCTACCTGCCTTCCTAAATATAGCACTTCACCCATCTTCATTACCAAAATCTAAGTGTTTATTCCCACTTATTCACAGGTCCTTTGATCTCCTCTAGCCAAATATGCCTGATACCCAGGTTTCCAGATCTTTGATCTGCTCTGATGCTTTATGAGTCCTGGACACTTGCCCATTTCTTATAAAGTCAGCCTTTCTTACTCCTACAATGGACTGGCGGGTCCCCATGTCAACCATTACCAGCCACTGTATAATCCATTTTGTGTATCATAACGTAGCGTGGTTTTTTTCCTAATAACATGAAATAACGTAACACCTTCATGTGTCATTTAAAAATCTCTGAAAGTATGAGTTTTAAAGATTGTATAATTTCCCATCATATAGATGGGCTAAACTGTACTTGACCATGCACCAAATGCTTCTAGGTTATTTACAATTATTTTTCAATTAAGAAAAACGACTGAAAGCCTGAAATCGCATTCATTCTTACACCAGAAAAAAGTCACAGTGGCAACCAACACCTTCAGGTTTAGGTGCAGACTTGCTTGTAGACAGTTCATTTTGACAGGGGTGGTGGAAGTTTTGAGGGATCACTGATATTTCCTTAAAGTGTTCCCCTTCCCCTGACTCCCCAGTTCTCCAGTTCTAAATCTTGATTCCAGAAAATAAGAGGCCCCTTCTGTGAGGGCAGACTCCTCTCTGACCTTCCACGTCTAAAGTCAGCCACTCCTCTTCAGACCACGTTGTTTCTGGTGGGATCATATTTCCATACCGTGTCTCCATTACGTGCCAGTCCAGGGCAATCCTGAAGGAAGGAATGCAAAGTACTCATTTCATGGGGTTTCCCCCCAACACCTAGCCAAGTTAAATATATTAATAACAAAATGAAGAAATCATTTTTATTGCATTTATTTTTTAAAGCCTATACAGGAACTCCATATTTACATATCGCAGATTTCAAAGTGTTACTCGCTACTATATAATGAGCAATAAGCAAAATAGACTAAAGAAGGCAAAGGAAAGAAGGAAACGCAGAGGGTTTCTTCCAGTAAGTTCTCTATGTTCACTATATCTGCTGAGAAATGGAAGCATATCTATTTTCTATTTCTCTTCTAACAAATGGTATTCATTCTGTCCATAACAGTCCCTTCTATCTTGTTGTTCTTGCTAAATTACTTTTCATTAGACCAGTTTTTGATTAAAAGGTCAGAGCAATACATTACCAAGCCTGATGCCTTTTCTGCAGAAGAGTTCATTCCTGTATGCCCACCTCCGGCAAAGCAGCCACTTCAAAGTGATGGTGAGGGTTACATTTTACTATTTCTACATTAGCCTCTACGTCTTCAGGTTTTTGCCCCGCAATAAAGTCTTCGGTGTTAAATGAGGTCTCAGCCATATGCTGTGACCCTGGGACCTAAATTGATACGGCGGTCATCTCTGGGATCTGTTGGCATTGCTGTCCATAAGCTAATTTTTTAAAATGGCTTTTACTGCTGCTGCTTGAGAATATTCTGCTGCATGAGCATGATTATTTAAGAAAGTCAGTTCTGTGTTCCCCTGTCACCCAGGTATCGATTACCAGATCACTGTGGGCCCTGCTGCCTCCACCCATCCATCAGCTCACATGACCAATTTTCCTTTCAACACTGTGCAATTACTTGCTCATATGCTGCATTCAGTAATTTGTTCATGATCTCTGCTCGGTGAGGTAGATAACATCCTGGTCAAATGACAGCCAACATCAGTCAAGTATGTGTTCTCATAGACAGGGAAAGCACGGCGTTTTAAATCATTGAACTGAACTCAGCGTCTATAGTTTCCTACTCTAATTTTCTGGTTCTTTTTGTATATAAACATTTTAATTAATAAGTTGTCGATGTTCACTAAAATCAAATCAGATAATATGAAAGTGTATGATGGAAAAACTAATGTACTCAGCTGCTTCCACCCCTACTGTGTATACTTTTAAGTTTATGCACCCAGACCTTCAATGATGCCACATAAAACGGACATTCTCCTTTCTCCGTCCACCAAAACTGGATAATGTGCATACTGCTGGGCCGTTTGCTTTTCCATGCACATCTGTTTATTAATATTTTCTTTACTCTTTTAATGTGGATTCATATTTCATAATAAGATACATGATGATGGTCTCACTGTTTTAGTAATTATATGCAGAGGGTAACAAAACAACATATACACGTTTTAAGAGAGGAAAAAACTATACTAAAATTATGCTGATGGTAACCACTGTGAGCACCTCTTATAATTGCAGAACTCAGACATGACTTGCATTCATCTTTTGTTATCGGTATATATTATTACAATTTTAATACAGTTTTATCCTTTCTTAAAATATGTATACATTTTTGGCACTCTCTGTATATGTAAATATATCTTATGTTTAACCATTACAAAAATGTTGCCATTAATACCTTGAGTTATTTATGTCTTTTGTATTTAAGCAAGTATTTCTGTATGACAGACTCATAGAAAGAAATTGTTAGGTCAAAGGAGGCAGACGGTTTAATGTTTTAATAAACAACCACAACAATAATATTAAGATAAATACCTGGCATACAGAATGTCTTTCATAAGTCCCTTACAGGTGCTAACTCGTTTCATCTTTACATTTAAATGAGGTAGGTACTACTGTTATTCAAATGAGGCAGGAACTGCTATTATTCAAATGAGGTAGGTACTACTATTATTCAACTGCTGTTCTACAAAGGAGGGAATGGAAGCACAGACAGACTAAGTACCTTCCCAAGGTCACTCATTTATTAATAATATGTGGTGGAGGCTGAATTCAAATCGAGGCCACGTGGCTTAGAGACTGAGCTCTTACCTTCTATGTACACTGCCTCGTGATTATGTTGAGACTCCAAAACTTTTTTTCCAATTAACTTTTTCTTTACATCATTTATCCCACCAGCTTTGCCAATTGTAGATATTGGGTTGTTTTTTTAATTTAATATTGTAACTATTTTAATCTTGGTGTAACTTCAAAATACAATCAAGTTTGATTGGGAGGAAACACACAGGAACCCATGATGAAGCAGAGTATGATTAAGTGCTGAAATAGGTGGCATGAATAAGAACAAGGAAGTAGCTTCAAGTGACAGTGACCAATGGGTGACTGGGAAAGCCATGGAGAGAGAGTAGAGCTTGGAGGAGGGTATAGTATTTGCCAATAGGGAAGGAAGACTTGTGAAAGGGATATTGTTGAATGTAAGAGAAATACATTTGATTATCATTAATGGAGGCATAATTTCTAAAGCCAAGAGTTACTCAGGGAATTTGGATTTTTTTCCTCAATGCAATAGGAGCCCTTGGTTTTAGGAGAAGAGTAACAGTATGGAATCTGTACCTTGAGAAACTTAGTCCTGCTACATCATATAAAATGTAATAGAGGTGTATGAAAGCAAAGGGACCTCTTGGAATCTAACATCAGTATCTAGATATAATAAGGTCCTAAACTAAGGGAGTAGAATGCTGAAGTAGAGATGGAACCAAATAAACTATGTAAAGAGTAATGGACAAGATTTAGTTATTGATTATGATCAGCAAACAAAGCAGAGGAAAAGTTCCTTCGGGTTTTCAATGATTCTGAACTTGGATAGCAGACAGAATGGTGTTATCAAGGTTGGAAATAGGGAAGTTGAAAACTGGAAGAGGCTTGGGAAAACCATAAGTTAATTTTTGGACTTGATGAGGTGAAGCTGAGAGGAAAATATCAACCAAGGGTATCTATCCACTAGACAATTAGAAATGGAGTTCAATTGGAAGATCAGGGTAAGGACTAGAAATGTAGATTTAAAAATGAATAGAGTTAAGATGCGAGTTGAAACTGTAAAACCAAGGAAAGGAGTATTGAGAAAGGAGAGAGGAGAGATCCAGGGATTGATATTGGGGGTTGTCACATAACAAAAAGCTGAATGAAGAAAAAGGAGCTACAAAGAAGACAGAGAAGGAATAAACCAGAGAAGTAAACAGTGAACCAGAAAGGAGACTGAAAAATACAAGGGGAAAAAGAGGGACCCAACCTGTCAAGGCCAAGGACTCAATAAATAGCAAGGAACTGGAAAAAATATATATGTGGTTAAAAAAGAGATCATTGGAGCTGCTTAAACTGTCCGGTAGAATTATGCGGCAAGATAAGATGACAGAAAACTAAATGTGAAATAAGTGAGCAAGTAATGGATGGTACATTCAAGAAAAGTGATGATTACATATGAGAAATAAGATAGCATCTAAAAAACTCAGAAGGTCAATGCAAAGCCTTCTTGAGTTTTTTAAAATATTTCTGATTAATCTCTGGAGGGACTTGTAAGAATCCTAAAAGATTCTGTATTTATAATCTCTTTATCAAATTCTTCTGCAAAAATATGTGAATATATTGTTTCAAAGTTCTATAATCAGGAATTTAAAATTCCTATTTTTTTAAATTAAAGTTTATGAAGTGACATTGTTAGTAAAGTTACATAGATTTCAGGTGTACAATTCTGTATTACATCATCTATAAATCACATTGTGTGTTCACCACCCAGAGTCAGTTTTCTTTCCATCACCATGTATTTGATCCCCCTTACCCTCATCTCCCATCCCCATCCCCCCTTACTCTCTGGTAACCACTAAACTATTGTCTGTGTCTATGAGTTTTTGTTTTTTCATTTGTTTATCTTATTCTTTTGTTGTTTTCAGTTTTATATGCCACATATCAGTGAAATCACATAGTTCTTTACTTTTTCTTTCTGACTTATTTCACTTGGCATTATAATCTCAAGATCCATCCGTGTTGTCACAAATAGTACTATTTCATCTTTTCTTATGGCAGAATAATATTGCATTGTGTATATATACCACAACTTCTTTATCCATTCTGCATAAAATTCCTATTTTTTAAAAAATTTTGTGTTTAGCAAATATTAAATTTAACTCTCTTGACACAAGTTTTCAAACATCGTTTTAACTAGGTTTATTTTTATTATAAAGGGAACATATGTATATTAGAAAAATATATAAATACAAAACTATAAACAATGAAAAATAACAGAGAAATCATTAAATTTTTAATATTCATGTTATATTTGTTTTATACACAATTATAAATTCCTTTCATATAGCATTTCAACAGCTACTTTACATGATATAAACTCTTTGTAGTATGTCATACTTATATTCAATCATAGCTATTTCATAATTTATTGATTTATTCCCCAATTACACAATATTTCAGCTTATTTTTCACTTTCAATTAATATTTTAAATACCAACCCTGTTCCTATAAACTTATTCTGTATTTAGAATTATATTTTCAATAAAATTCCATAATGGAATTACTGAAGTTTTTCCCCAAATAGTAGCCAATAATTGAGTAATCCTTCCCTTTCCCACCAATAATTCCTTTGTTATTAACATCTTAAATATATTGGAATTCTGTTCCTGCTCCTTTTATCCAATCCTGTCTGACCATATACAGTCCAAGATTAGACGAATTTAATTATTGTTGCTTAACAAAATGCTTTAATATTTTATAAGAATATTTTTCTCTCTTTTTAAGTTCTTCATTACTATTCATTTAATGTTTTAATAAGTTCTTAGTTACTTTTAATAAGTTCTTAGCTTCTATTGTAATTATATTTCCAAATAAGCTTTGGATTTTATACAAAATTTTTTTAAGACTTTGTGATTTTTATTAGAATTGCAATAAATCTATAACTAAATATGCAAATAAGTGACTTCCTTAAGGTATTTTATCTTAACTTTAAAGATATGTTTTCTTTTATTTTTAATTATTCTTTTATGCTTGATTCAAATTTCATGGTTTTATCACATTACAATTAGGTTTATTTCAGGCTACACACGCGCGCACGCGCACACACACACACACACACACACACACAAACCCTATATATATATTTTGCTGCTTTAAGAATGATACATTGTCATTCAAAATCATGTAACTATTTGTTTCTTATGCTTTTTATCTTTTTATGCTCTTTATCTCTTATGCAATTTTAAAAACTGTTGTTAAAGCATATAATTTTTCAATTATGTTTTTTATACAAGTATAGCATTGCAAAAAATTGTCACCATTTCCAAGAGCCACATTCTATTTTCTATTTCTTTAATTATTGCCTTTATATAAATTTTCAGATCACTGTATTTATTCTCATTTTGCATAGTCTTGTTTTGCTCACAGTTTTAAAAGGAAGTTTCAAATGTGGGTATGATTTTGGTTGTTGTTTTAAAAGAAATATTCCTTACCACATTTAGGAAACATCCTTAAAATCTGAGTTATCTAAGAGCTGTTTCATGGATGGGCACCGAAACTTATCAAATGCTTTTTCAGAATTTATGAGATAATTTTTCAGTGATATTAGGATGATAGCTTAAACCAACCTTTTCTTACATGGCAAAAATTTTCATTTTATCAGTATTTCATTTAGAATTTTTGTAGTTATATGCATAAATTAGTTTAGTGGTGTCCTCTTTTCATACTTTTCCATGTTATGTTTTTATCTCAAGGTTACATACACATAAAATTATTAGGTTATTATCTCCTTCTGTACTCATAAGCAAGGGAATTAAAAAAGAAAAATATCCTTATAAGTAAACAACATAATTATTTACATAAAAAGCATAAGCAAATCTATACAGAAACTATTAGAACTAATAAGTTTTAACAAGATTGCTCCTTACAATAGTCTAATTGACTATTAATTGAACGGTATTCCTTTGCACAATTAATAGTCAATTAGAATAGAAAATAAAAAAATAATCTCATTTAAAATAGCAGTAACACAATAAGATACCCACAAACAAATTTAGCAAAATATGTATAAAACCTCTAAGAAAAATATTGAAATTTTATTAAAGTAAGATAAATGGCTAAGTAAATGGAAAGAAGTTGCTTCTGTAGCTATTGTATTAGTTTGATAAAGGAAATCTCCATTGAATATGCCCATAATGTCATTATTTCACACTGATTCACTTACACAATATCACATTAGAACCAAGAGAACAAACCTTTCAAAGTTACTTTCCCATTAGAGTTCCTCCTTCTTTACACCTGCTCTCCTATTCAACCCACACATCACCCAAATTTCTGTTTTCACCTCTTTATAGAGTTCGTTTATTGTGCCAGGTGCGGAGATAGACATCGGGAATGTAAAATGAACTAAGACTGCGCCTGTCATCAGAAACTCAAATCTAATATGGGAGATGTACCCACTTTATATCCACCTGATAGTTACAATAAAATATATTCTCATATTTAGACGGTGCCAATCCTCACTGCCACGCTTTTTGCAGCACAACGTCACTAGTCTTAGTTTCTTTTTGGTTTAAATGTGTCTCCAAGTCATCTTCTCTGAAATACATCTTTTTATGTAATTTCTTAGCCCTGTAATTGTTGAAAATTACTTTTTGTACCATTCACACATGAGAAAGTACTTGGCTAGATTTAAAATTCTGGGATCACAGAATGTCCCTCATAACTTTGTAGGTATTGTTCCGTTTCTTGCTGAATTTTATTTTGAGGGAAAATACAGGCCAGCTGAAATTCTTTCTCTTTTCTTCTTGGGTATTTTTCTTTTTCCTCCTCTTTCTCCTTTTTTCTTCATCTTCTTCTCTTTCTCCTCCTCCTCCTTTTTACCTGGATATACATGGTATAAGTTTGTGATTTATTAATTTTTCTGAAACAAATTGAATTCTTTAGAAATTTAGAAGTTTTTTATTACAAGAAATTTGATTTTATTATGCGTTTTATAGTGGCTCCATTATTTGCAGGGATAGGTTTTCCCCTGAGTCTTTGAAACATTGTTACTCTTCTTATGCTACAGAATTTCTTTTTAAGAAGTCAGTTATTGAGTTGTATACGTTTACTCATCCTCAAATAAAAAAATCTGTTCAGATAATACAGGTGAACTGGATTACCCTTAGCCACTTCTAAGCAATATTTGGTTCCTGATAGATCCAACCATTTGAAGCTAGGGATGCTTAGACCCTCACCTGCCTACACTCATCTGTACTAGCTTGACTATTACTGTAATACATTTGTTGATATCAATGACTACCAAGAAGAAAAGGCATGTCCTGAAGCTCTCATCTTTCATCACACGCCATACCCTAGTCTCTTCCTACCAATAATGATTTACCTGGTATGAATACACACTGGCATACGGACATAATCCTTCTCGCTCCTCTTTCTTCCCTAGGTAGTAGTGTTTGCTAGTAATCGTGGTGCATGAATAGATTTTGGAAGAGAGACGCTAACAGATCAGGTGAAATAGACTACATTAGAAATAGGTCTCAGGCACTAGTCAGGATTAAAAGTTTGATTTTCTGATTTTTGCCCAAGTTAGGAGTATCCAAGTAGGAAACAACAGCAGTGAGTGGCCGAATCCACATCCTACCTACTTCCCAAGTTATACTATTTATTGACAGGCTGCCCAATCATGTGGATTCCAAAAGACCTTTTTAGAGGCAAGCTAGTTGGTCACTAGAAAGAGACCTTAACTGAAAATAAGAAGACGTGCCACTGATACTGCCCAGCGATGCAAACTTGTTCAGGACTCTTAGTCTCAACATCATTATCTCTAAAACAGAGATTGGATCAAATAGGTTCAAGTTCCAACATTCTTTTCTTCTTCTTCTTCTTCTTCTTCTTTTTTCCCCGGTAAAGCAAAGAAGAAACTTTGTTCTTCGATCAAGGAATGGAAAAGGGTGAGCTCATGCTCTACTGGCATCTTCTAACATTCTTTAACTCTAAAAACTATATTTTCAATCCTAAAATATTTCAAGATCTCATAACTAAACTTTCCAAACAATTCTAAAAGGATAGCCAACTAGCATAGTGACTTACTTCAAAGATTTGACACTTATCTCAAATCTTCTTCATCAGTGACTATTTTTTCAGCAACAGGATTCAGCATGCTATAGCCATGGAAACTTGCTAATGTAAAGTAGCAACATAAGATGTTTCAATCAGTAGAAAATTTAAGGATAATGCAAAGAGAGCTACGAAACAATAGAGTCCCAGAAAGCAAAACCAATTAAAATATATATTCAACTGATTACTGTGAGGTTCAATATATAACTTATTGTTCATTTTAATATAAAATATTGCAAATTCAAGCTAAATTTTATCCATAATCGTATGATACCTAGATGCTATCTGTCTATGTAGTGTGGTTTTAATTTTCGATTTCACATCTTTTTCTGCCTTTTAGTTCAGCAAGATTTTATGCCATAAAAAAATAAAAATACTAAGATAGAGTTTTCTTTTTCCTCTTTGATGTTGAAAAGGTGGTGGGTGGGGCGGGTAGAATAGAAGAGAAGCTATTCAATGAGCATTACAGCATGGTATATACTGTATCTTATAAATCGAAGACCGGAGGTCAAATATCAGTTGTTCCATTTATTGATTTTGACTAACTTCTGGGTCTCAAGTTTAACCATCTGTAAAATGCACAGATTACCTTCATCTTACACAAAAAACACTTAGCACCTATGCCTGGCACCCATAAGTGGTCAAAAACTGTAGCCATTATTATTACCACGAATTCCTTCAAATATATATTTAATAACATTAAGATAATGAGGAAAGAACAGGAGGAAAGCACAATATGGTATAAGAGTAGGAAAGGGGTTTAAGTCAAGCCACTTCCTTGTTTATTCCACCCTCACTTGAAGCTGAGCAGGTACTTACAGCTCCTGGAGCACTAGCCTACCAAGCCGAAGCAACTCTCACCAACGAGGCCAGGTGGGTGGTGATGCCCTGTTGTTCCTGCTTGCTCCCTTTGTTCAGAGGCAGAAGGATTCCAGGCAATGTGCAGTGATCTAGCAGGTAGGCCAAAGCCCCCAGATAGAGTTCCTGCCTGCCCTGTCACAGTGAAGGGGGACATAAACAATGACACTCCCTGGCTTCCCTGGCCCCAGAGAGTTCCCACAACTCCCCGAGAGTCCCCTCACCCCCCAGCCTCCGCTATTTGGTCTCTTTCTCTTGTTTGTTGCCAGAAGCTGTTCATTCAATGCTCAGTTGTCTCGTAGGAATAATTGCTACCTATGTACAAGTATATTTCATTTTGCTCTTGGGAGGGGCAGAATTCAGCATCCTCCTCTACTGCCACCATCTTGGACCCTCTGTTCCCTTTGTCGAAGTTCTCACTGTGTTCATCCATTCTTCTCCTGAGTTTGGTGAGCATCTTTATGACCATTACTTTTATTCTTTATTGGAGAAATTACTTATCCGTAATTCACAATGTATTTTTTTCTGGGAGTTCAATCTTGTATTTTTTGTTTGTTTGAACATATGTCTTTTTCTCTTATTTTGCTTGACTTTCTATGATTGTTTCTATGTATTAGGCAAACCCACGTTTGAAGGAGTAACCCTGCGCAGGAGATTAAGCTTATCACTTAACCTTGCCCTAGTTCTTGGTTGTCTCTCGGACAGTCTATTTCAGAGTTGTGGGGCCTGGATATGTAATTCACCCTGGCACCAGAGCCTGTCATTCAAGGGCGTTCCTTGTGTGGGCTGTGCATACATGCTGGCTTTGGTGGCGCTGCAGGAGCGAGGCAGAGTGGGTAGGGCCAGGCTGCTCAGGAAAGCGGCATGGCCAGGTGAGGCTGCTCACCTAGTGCCTCAGGAGGGGCTGCTCATAGGAGCAAAGCATGGGCTTGGGGCTGCTCGCCTGCCTTCACTAGCAAGTTAGAGTGCAAAAATGGCACCCACCAGTGCCGGTGCTGGCAACGTAGAAAGACAACGTAGATATGGCTCCAGCCAGCAACCATATCCCTGGAGAGTCTCGATAGATTTCTGCCCCTCTGGCAGAAGCTTCAAGGTTAGCAAATGAATTTATTTCACATATGACTTAGGCTCTTTTCATACTGTTGCTTCTGTGCTGGGTCGTGGGGTGAGCCTGCCCTTTAAGAGCACAATACCTGTTTCTTACAGCCCTGTGCTTCTCCTGGATATAAGCCCTGTTGGCTTTCAGAGTCAGACATTCTGGGAACTAGGGTCTCTCCCATGCAGGTCCCAAGGGTTGGGGTGACTGATGTGGAGCACAAACCCCTTGCTCCTCAGGAAAGAAGCTCAGTTTTGTTTGTTTGTTTTTGGATCCCGCCTCATTGTGGATGGCTGTGCCAGGGGTGGAGGTTTTGGCGAGTGTGTGTCTCTGCATCTCCTGCCCATCTCAATGTGGCCCTTTTGGCCTTTATTGTACATAAACTGAACAGATACACAATGACCGATCACCAACAGACTCTGAAAGAAGTGATCTAATGGGTCACTGATGATATATACCTATTATTTTCACAGTGATTTGTGTCTAAAAAACTAGCAGCAAAGTTTTAACTTTATCCAATGATACATATCTAATGTATCGTAACAACTGAAATTTGAATGTGTTGTTGGGAGATGGATGTTATTGAACAAAATTGTGAGAACTGGATCTGGTCATGTCAACACCGTGCAAAGTGAGGACTGCTTGCATATATAGTCAATGACTAAATATAAATTGGTCTTTTAATATACATCAAAAGAATATTACAAGTTTATTGTATGAATTAGAGATAAGGGTTATTAATATTAATAGAGATTTCCTGCCATTATGAAAGGTAGTTAGGAAGAAAACCTCTGCATAATTAACTACAAAACAAGGCATAACATGAATGCTATGTTAAATGCCCGTGAAAGCAGGAACCTGGAGTTCTAAAGTAACAATCATGAATAACGTGACTATTAAGCAATAATTGCAGTAATGATAAACCCTTTTAAACCAGTTGATTCTCCTCTATTATGTTGCTAATTGCATTCTTTTAGGGTTGTGCCACATTAAGCAGTCAGTTCTCAAGACTATCTTTGACTTGACTGAGCAGTAAATTCCACATTTTGTGTTAGAAGAAGAAATGTGCATTTTGAGAGTCTAGTAAATGTTTCCACCCAGGAGATTTCCCAAAAGTGTTCAAGCACTGCTGAGTACATAAGTACAATTTTTAATGTTTTTTTCTTCTCCCTAATGCAACTGTCCATGTCTCTTTAGAAGACACAAACACAGAGAATATACGTAAGTGCAAGACTACAGAAAAACACTTTGTGAAAGGGGAAAACTTACATCTCTGCATTTAAAGAGCACCTTTTAAAAGGTTTTAGGCACATTAGCCGTTTTTTGTTTTAAAACAGCATAAGATTTTCCTTCCATAACTAAAGGCACCAAACAGAAGCCCACATATTTTCCTAATTAGAATTTTATATTTTCCACCATAGAAATCTCTCAAATTCTATAATGACACAATTAAAGCCTTTAAATAACCTTGGTGATTAGAAATTCAGATGAAGAAATGACACCTCCTGGTTAGTGCTTTGATGGAAGGCTCTTCTCATTTACAAATATGTTATATCAATAACTAGCCTGATCATCATTTCTTGATGTTTACTCTGGCAGGAACCAGCCATTAACACATTAGTGCGCTCAGTAATACATATAAGACCCATTAAAGTTTTAACCACAAAGCCAGGCACTGAGCAGGCTCAGATCCTTAGTAAAACAACACAGACAATATGCAACCTGGATGCATTTTCAGAGATGCTAGAGGCCTTTCTCATAAACTATGATTTCAATAATAGTGAAACAAATAGAAAAACCTTTATTACTCAAGAAAACACATTTCAGAAGATTCATGCTTAAGGAAAGGTTTTACATAGTAGAGGGGAGGAGTTTTCCCTATTAAACATGTGAGAGCTCTAAACATCTGCCATCAAAATTCTACTCGACCCAGAAAGTCTCATTTAAGAAAGCAGGAATTCTAAAGAGGTTGGGAAGAATTCTAGTCATTCTAGCGTTGTCTTCTTGTAGCCTTTGACCTAGATAACCATAACATCCATGGATTTTTTTCATAATTTTTACATATAGGCATTATGCATGAATCTTCAAGGGATTTAATAACTTTGAAACATTCTCTTATTAAAAAGTGAATTATTATCATAATAAACTTGGATCCATTTATTAGATTGCTGTTACATATGACATATAACAGCTGGTATATAGCAAAGTACAAAATATTCTACATTTTTAAAAATTACCTCTTTTAGTCTCACCACAATGCTGCCAGGTAGGTACTATAAAAATAAGAAAATGAAAGTTCATGGTATGAACTTTTAATTATCTGTTAATTTTAATTATCTGTTAATGAGTGACTGAGATCGTATTCATAATCAGACTAGTCTGATTCCATTGCCCAGAGTTTTTGTACTATGTCACAGTATTGAGGAAATCAAGAATATAATTGTAGATTGTTGACAGAATTTTTTAATGAAAGTGTTTTATAGTAGAATTATTTGGACAGGGCTTCATATGATAATGGATAAAGGATGTTGCAAACATGTTGTGTGTCTTGATGAACGTGAAGAAAGTTTTGAAGAATCAGGCTAAAGATAGCAGCATGGACCAGCAGCGCAGATAAAGTAAAAGGTAATCAGAAACATCGTAGTGAAGGGCTGGACGTTAGGACTTGATTCATGGTATAATTAGATATAAGTATGACGCTCTGAGGAAGAGAATGGGGTGATGAGAGTGATCCTTCTCTCACAAATGAGAGAAGAATTTTTTCTCAAGTAAAGCTGACTATGCCACTCGTGGCCCAAAACTTAAGAGACTTCTCAGTACCTGTAGGATAATGTCTAAAGACTTTTAAATGGTATTCAAGGTACTACCATCTTCTCTAACATTTCCTCTTGCTACTCCCTCATCTATGTTCCATCTACACTGAACTACTTGCAGTTTCCAGGACATGCCACTCTGTTTTATGTATCCGCACGTATGCCCATGCTATTTCTTCTGCTTCCTTTGTGTAAAAGATGAATTCTAATTCCACCTGCAATAGCCTCCTTAAGCATCTTCTCCTTTGTGAAATCTATAATGATAAAAGTTGCTAAGTAGTGAGTGTCTACATCTTAAACTCTACCTTCCACCTCCACAAAGATTGTTTCATTGTTCCACAAAACTTAAGAGAATTGGAAAAACACTAGAAGCATTTCCATTCAAGTTATGAGCAAGTCGAAGATGTTAACTCAATAAATCAATGCCACAGTAGAAATCAAATGGCACACCCAAATTAAGATCATTTGTCAAGGATTTGATAAAGAAACTATATATAAAAGTATGGGCAGGATATAAAAAAGACAGAAAGAATAGTAAACTAACCTGCCTTAAACAATAGTGACAAGGGGAAGAAGAAACTACTAGAACCGGGAAAGAGACTGTCACCTAGTGAGGAATCCACTTTCTAATGCACCCATGGCTTCCTTATTGATATCACAGTCCAGGTCCGTACCATATGAGTGACTTGCACTACTAGATAGTTATTCGGTTTTAAGACCTTGCCCTGTTTACATTAAAACTTTAATCACTTACTGTATTCAAAGCTCCCTTCTCGTTCTACAAGCAGGTAAAATGGTGACTAGGAGCAGGAGGAGGAAGGCGTGGGTTTCTCTCATGTGTACCTTCCCTCTTTGTCCTGGTGGGAGTTTCCCTGGGGTTGAAAAGAAATGAGAGCGAGGAAAGAGACAGGACGCTTTATTTAAACTTCAGTGGTGACCATTAGTGGTCATTATTTACTTTGGGGTTATTGTCCATTTGAATAATGTTAGGACTATTCAACTTCATTGTCTTTGGGGAAGTAGAAGCTAGATAGAGCTGGCTGGTGAGAGGCTCATTTCCCAATAGCTCCTCGGGGCATTGATGGATGCTTCTAAGGCTCAAGCCTTATTCCTGCTGCACCTCACCTGGCACTGGCATGCCACATGCCTCTCAGGTGCCTGCCTCTTTGCCCCATCTTTGACAATCCCTGACAAGACCATGGCCCATGGTCAATCTTCCCTCCCTTGTCCCCAACTCTGGCATTTCAAACCCATTCAGGTACCATCCCCCATACTTCTTAGCAACCATAAATCTAAAGAGGTTGTCCTCGTACCCTCTGTGGCTAGATGTCCCCGACTTGGCCATGCTCAAGTCATGTGATCTGCTAACTAGGCAACCGATTCAAAAATGAAATGCCCATCTTGCTGGCACTTCCAGGGTTTAGGAGTATTTCTCCTGGAGTTTTCTTCCCTTCCCCTGTTCCTTTTTCACTGGAGCTAAGAATAAGTGATGACTTTTTTCAATCCTTTTATTATCAAATGGCTGGGGTAAAGAGAGAGGGGTCCTTGTGGTGAACAGGCTGTTCTCAGCAGGTCCTGTTGAGATGTTCTGAGGTGAGAAATTGGAAGTCTCTTAGAACCTTCTATTTTCAGATTTGGTAATTATCCATTTACTTTAGAGAAATAAAGAAAAATAAGATTCTTGCTACCTCAGATATTGCTTATGAGAGTGTAAATTGTTGAAATCACTTTGGAGCAAAATTAAAATCCCAAATTGACAAATTTTACTTCTAGAAATCATACTATAGATAAATGTGTAAATATAAAAAATAATTATTAATTGTAATTTGTTTATAATAGCAAGGGATTGGAAACAATTGAAATATGGTTAAATTATATATATTCAGTTAGTGGAATAAAGGCCAAACATTATTTTAAATGCTTTAATTATTTGTAAACAGCTTAGTGATTTATTTTCACTCAAATGCTCATAAACATTTACTTTGTGACATTCCAGGCTATATTAAAGAATGAAGCATGTGCTTCTAATTGTGAAATAATGTATATGTTCATAGATGTGTATATATTAAGAAGTTGGTGTTATTCTCCCTGTTTTATAAATGAGAAAACAGACTTGCGGATACAGCAAATTCTGATCACAGAAGCGGTGGTGGCATAACTGTGATTTGAATTCAAGTTTATCTGACCCCAAATCACAGGCACTTTCCAGTACAACATGTTTAACACTTGACTAAACTTTACCTGGGTAGAATTAACTATGCCATCAGTAGACCTTATACATATGTCATAGAACTTACCACGCTATATTGCAGCAATATTTTCTATGTTAGTGTCTTGTTGGCTTTAGGAGGGCAGGTGCTCTACGGATCTATCCTTGTGTCACCAGTGCTCTGATATGGGACAGTGTAGCAAAGGGCTTAAAGGACTGACCAGCAATGACACATCTCGGTACGTAAGCACTAAATAGAGCTTTATTAAGTGCCTAATCAGGCAACTGCAATTTCTTTTAACAATAATAATACTAACACAGTGTCTTATGCTGTCTGATATTTTAGCTCAATGAGCGGAATATGATTATACCCAAGTCTCAAACCTGTATAGCAAATTTAATTAGTGAACATTTAGCCATACCTATTATGTGATATGAATGAAGAGAGCCATTCATATCTGGGAAGGAACACTTTACAGTCCCTTATTACAGAGAATGTAGATGTCTATTATTAAGTAGTTCGAAATCTCAGGCCAGTAAACTTCTGCTGCTTTTCAGGTCGTTCTTCCAAAGAGTCAGTGGGTCAGATATCTGTTCATGTGGACATCACCACCACCCCAGGAACTGGAGAGCATAAAATCACTGTAAAAGGTATGTTTCAGGTCTAGGTAGATCAAAGAGCCCATTAGACCTTAACCTCTACAATAATATTATATTGACCTCTACAATGATATTAAAATGGAATTTCTTCTTGGATTTCAGTTTTAAAATATGTATATTAAATGATTTTAGGGCATGCTTAGAATTTCTTTATGAAACCAGAAGTTTTATTTTAAAAAAATCAATGGCACAGATATTTACCCTACCTTATTTGAAATATCAGCATGCTTTAAATACATTGGTGATTACATTTCACAAATGTATATTTTGAACATTTTCTCTGTGGTTGATTCTATGATACACATCGAACATCAGTGCCATAATTGGCTTCATAACTTGTCAATTAAATTTTAGATAAGGCAGTATGTTCTTCCTGTTCACATAATCCATCTATTTCTTTTTCTGTGTGATTTCCAGCCACTGGTTTTTATTTCTTTTAAATGAGTGGTATATTTTATTGGTATTGTAAAAGCACAATCTGAATGCAGGGGTCATTTTAAAGGTGAAATTTAATAATGGTTAATTGCTCAGTTGAACCATATTCTATTTTTATACTATTATAGACTTAGTCATTTTAAGTAATAGCTACTTTGATCCAAACCATAACCTTCTAATATATTTTAAAGTTGCATTGCCCAATGTATCTTTGTATTATAAAAGTAACCCTGCTGTATAGTTTATGTGTAGAATCGGTATGCATACACATAAATGGGTGTGCCAGTGACCTTAAATGTTTTTTGAAACATATTTTGGCATTGTATAGAAAATGCCCAAAGTTTTAAGAACCTTTTGCATTAGAAATTTTAGTTATAAGACCCTTCCTTAAGGATATTATCATCAAAGAATGAGCAAAGGTATACATATGAGAATGTACATTTAAGAATTAGTTATGATGCCTGAAATTAGGAAACAACCGTAATACTTAACAATAAGTGATTAGTTAAATACAAGATGTAATATCTATATAGTAGAATATTTGCAGTTGGGGAGTATATAAAGATATCCATGATGGATTTTAAAAATAGAGCTATTTATATTATGATCTCATTCTACATATAAAATAATTAAGTATTGAAAGCAATATATTATGATCTCATTCTACATATAAAATAATTAAATATTGAAAGCACACATACCAAAATAATCATTTCCTCTGAAAAACTATAGATTTTAATGTATTCTCTATATATTTTTTCTAAGCATTTCATGCTGAACATAACAAAAACATCATGTTTTTACCTAAGCAAGAAGAATGATAACTTTTCATTAGTAACAAATGGCATTTCAATTACAGCAACCTTTTCTCCACACAGCTTAGAGCTGACAGCCCCAACCAGTGTGCCTTGCAGAAAGTAAATGGTTTTTCTTCAGGGATATTTTCTTGTCCATGGGGTTAGGGCACAATCAAATGCAAGCGATGGCTTCCTCCACCCTTTTTAAAAATACTTTCTAAGAGCCAAAGGGAGAAACTAAGATTCCACACATTTGTCTGATAACACTTTTCATTCCTTCCCCTTTCTGGTTTGCAGTGATTGCCATCAATAACCTAAACTGGCAGACCACAGCAATGTTCCGCCCCTTTGTGGAAGTTTGTATGCTGGGACCCAACCTCGCAGACAAGAAGAGAAAACAAGGCACAAAGACAAAAAGCAACACGTGGTCACCCAAGTACAATGAAACTTTTCAGTTGTAAGTCATGACCCAACTCATGTATTCAACCAGGCGATAGCCAATGTATAGCTAAATTTATTAAGGGATTTGGGGTAGGAATGGCTCTGGGCTTTGCTAAGGAAAGCAGAACCTATAGGTATAAGTATTCTTGTTCATCAGTCATCCCAGGGAAATGAAGAAGGCTGTGTTTCTCGTTCCTTTCCATTGGCTCAGTATCTACCACGTATCAGGCAATACAGGCAAAACCACCTGGAAGCCAGAGCACAGAAGAACGCTATTGATGTACTCCTTACAGGCCACCATCCTACTGCAAAATGCAAGGAGAAGGATGGAGAGCAGATGCAGTCGTGGCAAATGCACGTTATCTGATACTGAATTAAGTTATCTGATACTGAAGTTACCTGATACTGGGTATATATAATAGGAGGTCTCTGTTCTCGTGGAAGTAACTTTCTAGAGATGATGAATGTATGACAAACAAAATCACAAACAAATACCATGTTTCCCCGAAAATAAAACCATGTCTTATATTAATTTTTGTTCCAAAAGACACATTAGGGCTTATGTTCAGGGGATATTATCCTGAAAAATCATGCTAGGGCTTATTTTCCGGGAAACACAGTAAACAGAAATTCATCATATGATAGTATTTTGCAGAGAATTAAAACAGGACGATGTAATAGAGTGATTGGTTGGCCATTTAGATTAGGTATTTGTGGAAGCCTTTCTGAGCATGTGACTTCTACATTGAAACCTGAGAAAATAAAAAACCAGTCATGCAGGGAAGTGATTTGAGAGCATTTCAGGCCAAGCAAAACTCCTAGTACAAGGACTCTAAGACAGGAACCTGCCTGGCATATTTAAGAAACAGACTATAGTGGGCAAAAGAGATTAAATTAGTTTGTAGAGGTGGTCAGGGTACAGGGCTTTGCAGTCTGGATACCAGAGACCAGGTTCATTCCAAGTTCGATTGGAGGCCTTGAAGGATTTTCAGATGAGGGAATGAACAATTTGATTTACATCTTTATTCTTTTCATAGAGAAATAATGATAGGGAAGCAAGACCAAATATGTCAAAGTAAGTTAAAAGGCTATTGCGGTAGTCCAGGCAAGAGATAAGCATGACTGACCAGATGGTAGTAGAGAGATAGCTGTGGATTCTAGACTGGAGGTACAACACAAAAGAAAAAGTATATGTTAGGTTCCCAAGAACATTCAAGTTACGGTATTAAAGAAGGACCTTTCACAAAATAGAATACAGGGACTACAAGGAATAGTGATGTGACCTGCAGCTAGTAGTTGCCGGGTTGTTGCTCCTATTGCACCTACGGAGGGAGAGGAAGCGCTGTTACTAAAATTGGGGAAGGAAAAACTTGATGTGTAGTCAGCCACCTTGAGAGCATTGGGCTTCCATGGACAGAAACAGACTCACAGGCAAGGAGCCAGGAACATAAAGGCTCTGACCTTATTCTCATCATTACTTCTGATTTCCTGATGGGGCTCTATTTTGGCCAAAACCACCTGGAAGCAAGCGCACAGCAAAACGCTACTGATATACTCCTTACAGGCCACCATCCTATTGCAAAATGCAAGGAGAAGGATGGAGAGCAGATGCAGTCGTGGCAAATGGAAGTTATCTGATACTGAATTAAATGAAGGATCACCCCTAGGTTTTGGGCAGTAGCAATTGGGTGGATAGTGATTTACTAAGATAAGAGAATAGGGACAGGAGAAGAGATGCCTATTAAACAAGAGGAAATATCAAATATATAACTTGAAAATAATCTGCATTTAGATGTAATAATTCCATAAATCTAGAGGAGGTGACCTGGGGCTAGAGAAGGGGACACAAAACCAAACCTCAGGGGCTTACACACACAACAAAACAGTCCCTTATTGGTTTGGGTTTTTGCTTTGCACTCGTGATTTCCCAGAGACTTTTCAGCACTCTGTGCGCTGAATACTTAACTCTTACCACTCACTAAAACTTAACTACTACATATAATAAAAGGGTTCTAACAGATTAATCACATTAATTAAGGCCTGCTGACAAACCAGCTCACAAGATTCCACCTATCTAGTCCTCCAAATTTTGCACACACACACAAAAAAAGAAGAAGAAATGGTGCAATTAAAATATCTTCTCAAAGATTCTAGAAATACTTGAATTATGGAAAAATTCAGACACGACACTGTGAGCTACTAAGACCCAATTTTGGAGAAAGGCAGCATTTTGATGCATTTTAATTCACAAGAAGATCTCACTCCCTATTATACTTTGCTTTTCTATTCTTACCCACCAGGCTTCCTTTTTCTTTCACATTATCTCTAAAATAAGTCTACAGTTTAGTTATCAATGTCACCCAGAAATGAAAGTTTGAGTCTGCAAAACGTTTGATCAGAAAAAGTCACTTGGAAAAGGAAGGAATATGGAAACTTGTACTGCTGAGGACTAGATGTGCCTTCATTAGAAAGTCAAGAACATCTGAGGAATTAAAATAAAGGACAGGGGAGAATTTTCTCAGCAGATCACCACTCAGCCTTCTTCATTATGTTCAGTTGTGCACTGAAAAGTTGTCTTGGGTTGTTATTAGTAGAGGCCATTCTCAGCCCCACACTTGACAAGCCTAACTGTTACCACACGAAGAAATTGCACTGAAACATTGGGCTCTGCTGGAACTAATTTACTCTGGAGATTTGTATCCAATTTAGCATCTTGTAAATAGTGCATGATAGACTGTGCAGTGTATTCCCTTGAGAAAGGGCCATAGATATAATAGCGTAGCAGGAGTCTGAGGTAAAGAAAAGAGGTTATAATGACCGATGTTGAAATGGCACATAAATTCTTCCAAGAGGTATCCATCACCCTACCCGGGCTCCTGTGACCCCTATATCAGAGGGGACCCTGCTTCCAATGATTAAGTACAACATAATATGTTAATTCCAGCTTAACATCAAGGCAATAAAGCATATTTAGATGGATTTCCTATCTGTATCTAGGGAAAGAAGAAGTTTTCAAGTTAGAGTGCCAAGTAATATCTATGTAAAGAATATTTGCATCAGAATTAAAATACAATGATACTCTATTTGCCAATGTAATATTCTGAGCAATGTATAACATTTTAACAGTATATTTAGAACCGTACTGATCCCTAGGTGAAATAAATTTTTGCTCAAAATTCATATTTTTATCCACACAGCATTCTGGGTAATGAGAACCGCCCAGGGGCCTATGAACTGCATCTCTCAGTTAAGGATTACTGCTTTGCCCGAGAAGATCGAATTATCGGAATGACAGTAATTCAGCTACAGAACATAGCAGAAAAGGGAAGCTATGGCGCATGGTATCCTCTTTTGAAAAATGTCTCTATGGATGAGACTGGTTTGACTATCCTTAGAATACTCTCTCAGAGGACCAGCGATGATGTGGCTAAAGAATTTGTGAGACTTAAATCAGAAACAAGATCTGCTGAAGAGAGTGCTTGAAAAGAATACTGATGGTATCACCTTTGAGAATTCATCAACTATAATTGTTTGACTACTGCATGCATGTGCAAATACATGGCAATGTTTATTTTACTACGTTTAAGTGTCTGCCAGTACTCACGTACAATGTCTACAAGGTATGTGGAAAACCTGCTGAACTTTTGTACCATTTCTGGTCTTTGGGTAATAAATGTTCCATGAAGTGCCAAAATTATGATGTAAACTGAAATACCCAGAATATCTTTTTTAATGTTTATTTTATTTCGTTACTAGTTTCTCATCAGTTAAGCATACTGAAACACAATTATTGAGTTTTTCCATTAGTTGTCTTTGTTAAATTAGTTTATATTGCCCATGGCTTAGAAGGGATTTGTTACTCAAATTCTGTTTTATTTAGACTTACCTCATTGTAGATGTCTTACAAATACCCTTTTCTATCATAACGAGAAACGCAGTCACTTCTAGAAAGCATTTGTAATTTTATAGTTGCAGATATATTGTGATGATTTTTGCATACAAATTAAAATAGAAAAGGTGGGGAAATATTTTATGCTGACAAGTTTCCAACCTTTCTGAAATATCACTGTGAAGAAATGCTATTGAAGCAAACTTATACAAAGCAATGCTAAATAGAGTTTGTTAACTATGTTTGATATACAGACAAATTTTGTTTTTCAAATCTGCCAAGGTCACATCACATTTGTAAAAACTGTAATTTGATGCATTTGCCATCTAGCATTATGTCTTGGCTTTACAAAATTTCATTTTTTAGAAAGTCATGGGATTAATGGTTTAGAAATACAGTGGAAGGTTTTTTCTTAAAATTACCTGTGATAAGTACCTATACTGTTAGTGTTTCCCCTCTGACAGTTATGACTATATCCTTATTTACTTAGCACTATATAATCAGTTAAATGCTTTTTTCTTTCTAAAAATATTCAATGATTTATACTGAATGCAGCATCCCTATATTGCACTGTAGCAAAAAGTCATGTCTTCATCTATTTAGTGAAAAATGTAAAATAAAGTCTGAAGGAATTGCTTAGAAAAACAACTTAGTACAGCGAGGACCATTTAAGACTATAAGTAGGCTGAATTTTGAATACGACATAGTTTATGAATACTTGCATTTTCTGTATTTTTATGGTTTGACTTTTTAGAGTCTGTATCTAAATACTTACTTGGCTGTAGAACAGTACTTTGTAACTTATGGTCATAACTGTTAGTGGACAACAACACATGCAGAAACAAGAACCAGTTACAGTGATTGTGTTTTGCAAACAAGCTGGTCTATGTTAAGAACAGAAATGAATGTTATCATGACTTTCAGAACCATTCTGTTACTGGGTGTGAAAACACAGACCAGTGAGATACACTAATTCATGCTCAATTGTTAGGCAATTGCTTTGTTAATGACTTCTCCAAATGCATAGTACAATGTGATCCTCTGGCATATGCATTAATAAACGGATGTATATTGAGAACAAGCAACACTTTATTGTACATTCTGCCTTCTTATTTAATTTATGAAACATCATTTCATTATTTAGGAATAAAAATGCCAGGCTTTTTTTTTTAACTGCATAGAACAATATTTACATTATTGGGATAGAACAATATTTACATTATTTGGTTCTAATATCTCATTAGAATTTAAAAAAACTTTTTCCAAGAATTGTGTTCCTGGAAATAGCTACATAGTACAAGACAATGACACTGAAAATAAGGAAGAACTGATGTATCTAACTATGTTTCTACATACTGTTAAGCCCCATAAGAAAATTCAGCATTCAACATATAAACCAGCAACATTGTTAAATAACAACCTACCTTACAAAAGGATTCATTATTTTCGTGAAGGATTCACTCTAGATTTATAATTTTACAGAATATCGACTGGAGCTCTTTAGGAACACATTAATGTCATAAAGTGTGATACACTTGAATAAATAGCATTATGGGTTTACATTGATCACTTAAAAATTTTAAGCTAAGTAATTTTTGCAGTGTTTGTTTAATTAGATCTATTATTTTTGTATAAAATATCTAATAATAGTGTGAATTGTCTATTAATATCAAATACAAGTACTAATTCTGAAATAGTTACAAATTCTGCAATCTTTGTTGTGTCTCCCAAGACACAAGTATTTCTGTTGCCTCCAGAATAAAGCCTGTTGTGTTTACAGTCCCAAATTAGTGATTGCTCTGAGGCTCACAGCAATCTCTGTCAACTACACCTTCCATTAAAGTGTGTGACAATCTATCTTATGCTAGATAAGATGCACACAGACAAAGCTCTGTTATTCATCTGCAGGTGAACCTCTCATCAGAGGTTCTTAAAGAAACGGGAAAAGCAAATTTGGCCAAAATGAAGTATTCAAAGCCATACTGGAGCATTTCCTATTTAAAGGAACCCTAATAAAAGATTATTTAAGATAAGTATCAGATGTCCCTAGCACAACCTGTTCTAAAAAGACATTTTTCTAGGTTTCGAGGATAACTTATATATTGAATTTCCCTTAAATGAGACACATTTATAAATGATAATTCTAGCTTAATGTTTTTCTTTTGGTCTTTTAAAAAAAATTTTGAAGTAAGGTTTATTTTCTCCTTTTAATTTCTCTAAATTATATAAAAATATAACTATGATAGCCCTTTAACAGATTAATATAGTAGCTTTAATCTTTACACTCAAATAATTTAAACAATCATGTGTATACAGAACTCAGGAAATATCTTTGGGTGGATATCTGATTCCCCCGTTACCACTTGGCAGAATTCTTAAACACACCAGGAAGAGCATCCACAGAAGAAAAAAACCAATGACAATAAATATAGTTAGAGATGATCTCAATGGAAATAATAAAAATGCAAAATACCTCTCATTCATCAAATGGGCAAAAAGTTGACTTAAGAATCAACATAATATTTTGAACAATTCCTCAAAAACGTCATTAACAACATCTATCTATACATTGCATCCATGTACTATATGTGCCAAAAACAAAAGAAAATGGAATTCAGATACAATAAATAGCACACATTGTAACGATGATGATGGCAAAGAGAAATGATGAGAGAAGTTATTACATTTGTAGCAGGATAATCCTTTGCTGTGGGGACCTGTCCTATGCATTGCAGGATGTGTAGCAGCATCACTGGCCTCTTCCCTGGGTCCAGATAATCATGGCCTTCATCTTAGAAGTTGGCAAGACCCACGCAGCACTGGTAAATCAAGTGTAAACTGGTTGGCTGCATAACAGTCCTCTCCTCTGTCCTCCACCCTACTAAACTTTCAGGGCTAAAAAATTACGACCTAAGGAGGCTGTGTTCCTCCAGTGTTGGTTCTTTCTGAGAGTTTAGAAATAAACTCTTGATGAGAAATGACGTCAGCGTGAGAAAACCTCTTGCTCTCTCCCCCTAAAGTTACAAATTGGACAACTGCGGTTCAATAAAGGATTCCCTGTAGAACACACAAACACATCTGAGAGAACCATCTGAGACAGCTGAAGATGGGCATATCAGAGAAAGCAGAGGAGGTGGGAGGTCAGAGACGGCAGCCTCAGATGCAGTGTGGTGCCTGCCAGGGCTCCAGCAGATGTGGTAGCAGTGGAGGGTCAGGTTACAACCCCTAATGGCCATGCTGGAAGGGCAGAGATGGCAGCATTACAGCCTGAGTGATGGGTACATATGGAGGCTGAGCCCGGGGACAGGGGCAGCAAAGCAGTACAAAGGGTGGTGGCTGTAGTCGAATAACCACCATCACCAGGGGGGCAAAAAAGCTGCAAATGTGTGAATCCATTTCCCCCTTACCCTCCCATAGCCCAACCTGCTCTAGCAGACACAACAGCAATGGAGGCAGGTCACAAAGGGGCAGAAGCAAGAGTCCAGCCAGAGTGGCCTGTGCTCATTGCAGCTAAACCCAGTGGAAAAAGCAAAACCACAGATGTGTGAACCACCTCCCTCTCACCTACCCCTCCCTCACCCATCATGGCAGAACCCGGTAGAGGCAGCTGGGGCACCAGACAGCACCATGCAGCTGATGGCTTCTGGTTACAAGAAAGCAGTTCCAGGATCTCACAGGCCTAGAGCCGCATTGCCCTCCACACCCCCCCACAGGGGTGGTGCTCTGAGACCTACATGACCAGGTCATAGAGGTGATGCCAACCTCCTTGGGAAATATGGGGCATTTTCCACAACTGAGGTGACACTGTGCCCACAAAGATTCCATAATTCTCAGTAGTGCAAGTATCAGAAAACAAAAAGTTGCACTATAACATCATCTACTGAAACACAGAAAGACCTCCCATTATCAACCTGCTAAATGGTTAAAGGCAAACAGTATTTAAAGATTTTAATCCCTCAAATGCCCAGAAGAAAAAAGGACTATTGTACATATATGTTTTGTATCAACATAATGGTAACCACAAAACAAATCTAGAATTGAGACACATAATATAAAAAAGAGGAAATGGAAGAAAAAAATTATAAAATACGACCAAACAAAAATAGCAGACAGAAACACAAGGGAAAGGAAACAATGGAGACACAGAGCAACCAGAAAACAAAAAATAAAATGGCTGTACGGAATCCTCATATATCAATATTCACCCTAAATGTAAATGGACTGAACTCGCCAATTAAAAAGCACCATGCAGAAGGATGGATTAAAAAAGACCAACTATATGCTTCCTTCAGGAGACTCATCTCAGCTACCAAGACAAACACAAACTCAAAGTAAGAAATGGAAGATGATACTCCAAGAAAATGTCATCCAGAGAAAAGTGGATGTAGCCATACCTATGTCAGACAAAATAGATTTCAAGATAAAAATGGCAACAAGAGACAAAGATGGACATTTTATAATGATAAAGGGGACAGTATATAAAAAAGACATAACACTTATCAATATATATGCACCAAACCTGGGAGCACAAAATATATAAAGCAATTACTCACAAAACTAAAGGGAGAAACTGACAAAAGTACAATTATAGTAGAGGACCTAAATACCCTGTTGACAGCAATGGATATATTATACAAGAATACTATGAAAGGCTATAGGACACCAAATTCAATAACTTAGAAAAATGGGCAAATTCTTAGACATATCTAACCTTCCTACACTGAACCATGAAGAACTGGAAAATCTAAGTAGACCGATCAAGAGTAAGGATATTGAAAGTCATCAAAACCCTCCCAACAAACAAAAGTCCAGGATCAAATGGCTTCATTAGTGAATTCTACCCAACATTCAAAGAAGATTTTATACTTACCTTTCTTAAACTCATCCAGAAAATTGAGGAAAAGGCAATATTTCCTAACTCATTTTGTAAGACCAAGATTATCCTGATACCAAAAACTGGCAAGGACAACACAGAAAAAGAAAATTGCAGGCCAATACCTCTGATAAACATAGATGCAAAAATCCTAAACAAAATACTAACAAATCAAATATATCAATACATTAGATATATAATATATCACGATCGAGTGGGGTTCATTTCAGAGGTCCAAGGATGATCCAACATATGCAAATCAATCAATGTGATACACCACATTAACAAAATAAAGGATAAAATATATAATATGATCATATCAATTGATGCAGAAAAAGCATTTGACAAAACACAACATCCATTTATGATTAAAACACCTAATAAAACAGGAATAGAAGGACCCACTCTACAAGGTAATAAAATAAATAATAAAATTAACTCACCTTTAGCGAAGTGAAAAGATGAAAACATAGGCAAAATAATAAGCAAAATTGGGAATGAGAAAGGTATGATTTTTAAAAAAGGAAAATAACAACCAAAAGACTTATTTTTTTTTTTTAATTCATAACCCCATGCTAACAAATTTAAAAGTGTGGATAAAACCTCCACTTTCTGGCAAACTTTTATTTACCAAATATATTAGAGTAAATAATGTTAGCTTCTGTAACAAGCCATGCAAAGTCTCAGTGGCTCAAAACACTAAAGGTTTATGTCTTACTCACAGCAAACTCAACATGGGTTGGTTGATTCCTGGGCAGCTTTTCTTTAAGTGGTGATTTTAGCATCCTTCCTCCACTTGCAGCCATCTAGACAAGAGAAAGAAAATCATAGAAGTCATATGGACCATATTAAGGTAGTCATGGGAGTAGCAGATATCATTATCCATCCACATTCCACTGGCCTAACTACAAGAGAGACTGAGAAAAGCAGGCATCCTGTGTTCCTTCAGAGGAACCCAGCATTACTGAACATGTAGCCAATTTCTGCCAAAGGAAAATCGACACATGATGATGCAGAAAAGATGACTGACCTATAACGATGAATGACATTGAAATTATTATAAAAGAATCTTGTCTCCAAAAGTTCTGGAGGAATTTGGTTTTATCAGTGAGTTCATGCAAATATTCAAGAAACAGTTCATACCCATACCTTCTCAAATATTAGAGTATTAAAGAAGGAAACAATTCAATTTACTTTATAAATTTAACACTGACTTCCACTGTGCTCGAAATATTGTCTCAGCTATCTCATCTGCAAAGTGGGAATAGCAATATCCCAGTGTTGGAGTTACTGAGAGGATTAAATGAATTATGCAAAATGCTTAAATAATGAATGAAACATGGTAAGTAATATATATTTCTTAAAATTACCATCATGCCATAATAGACTAATCTCAATTTTAAATAAAATTTCAATTTTAAGTGAATTATTTCAAACTGTATTCAATGGCATTGTAAGAAAGTTATTTACCAGAGTAAATTTCTTCTACAAATACAAAGATCAAGTATTAGAAATTCCATTAATAAAACGTAACACATTGATATATAAAATATAATTATCACCTCATTACATACTACAAACTGAGATGTAACAAATACACTAGATAAAATTTTAGAGAAAATAAGGAGTAAATCAATAGCTGTCATCACAAGAAACTGCTTCTTTAAAATGAGGAAATAAACAAATTTTCCTACTTTCAGCTATATTTAATAATTTTCTGGAATTTTAAAAGAATGCAATAATGCACGAATCAAAGAAAAAAGGAAGTGGGCTCTCTGTTCACTCATACAATTTACTGAAATAGCAGATTTACAAATAACGATTTTGTTGTTTTATATAGGCACTAAAATTGATGGCTGTGAGTATTCTGTGAAACCACAGGACAATGCCTAGAATGTAATATTAAAATAGGAAAGCAAGCTAAAAAATTACATTTCAGTATAGGTATGGAAAAGTAATACTCATACATTTAAAAGAGTAACTTTTATTTTTAGAGCAATAATTTTGAAATCCAAATAGTCTTTCAATAATTAAAATAAAAACTGAGCTACTTTGCAAGTACCTACTGAGTTTATCACTTTGGAAACAATAACAATAGCTAACATTATATAACATTGACACACCATTTTCATATACAGTACGTTATTTATTCTTCACAAAGGGGTTTTCAAAGATAACAAAGGCCACTGACAGCAGGTCCTGAAATTAAATCCAATTTCCACGTGTTCTCTGGCAAAGGGATTTAATGATCTATTTGCTTACTCATATTCCTTCTCCCCTACTTTCTCACTAAAAGTAGACATTATTTCAGGTGGCAAAGTACCCTGTTAAAAGATATTTCTCAGCTTCCCTTGTAGCTGTAGATGGACAGTGCCCTTCTCTTCTGCTTTATACTTGCTTCCAGAAATGTGGGTGTAATGGCTGGATCATCTTAGATCACATCGTAGCAGTCATCTTAGATCATGAGGTAACTTTAAGGTCCTAAGTCATGTTCGAAGCCTAGAACGCCGATGACTGTGGATTCAGTAGACTTACCCCAGACAGCAACCTCTAGACTCCATTTACATGAAGAAAAATAATCCCTTGTGTGTTAAAGTCATTGTTATATAGAATGTAACCTAATCCTAACTGATATATGAGATTTCCTCTATACAACAGGTAATCAAATTTTAGAGTACGCATTGGACAAAATATTTTAAAATATTTAAAACAAATTGCATCTGATTACAAGCTTATTAGACAATCTTCTAGTACCATCACTTTAAGGGGGAGGAGGAGAGAGAAGAAAAATCCCAGCAGTGCACATTCAGCCCTACCTATAGTTTCAATTACCATCTAGCCCCAGAACACCCAAAAACATTTTACCATCATAGACTACAACTGTGGACCCTAAACATCCGTACCCAAGTGCTTGCTGATATTTCAGCATGAAAGTGGGAAGCAGTAAACTCAGCCTGCCCAAAGCTGGATTTAGGAACTTCCCTTCAAATCTGACTACCTTAACTCTTTATTACAGTAATTATCTTCTGCAGAGGTAGGCCAGCCAACAACCTAGGAATCAACTTAAGGTGATCTCCCTCACCTCCCAAACCCAGTCCATGACCAGGTACTATCTATTTAGACTTCTAGGTACTTCTCAAATCTGCCCACATTTTTCTTTCTCTTAACTACCACCCAGGTCTACACGACTGTCATAGCCCTTATGTACTACTACCCAAACCTCCAAACCTTTCTACCTGAATCCATTTGACCTTTCCTCCCATCTCCTCTGCAGCTTTGCAACCAGCATGACTTTCTAAAAAGCCAATCTCTTGATGCAAGTCCTTTGCTTAAAACAGTATAGTGGTTTCCCATTGTCTTTACATAAAGATCAAAATGAATAACACAACCTAAAAGGAAAATTGTAGTTGCCCCTGGTACCTCTTCCACATCATATTCTATGCTCCAGATTCTCTGATCTTTATGTTCATCAAATGCACCTTCTGCACTCCCCGTCAGAGCCTTGGCATACATCATTCCCTTTGCCTGAAACTTCTTTTCCTCCCTTCTCTTTTTACTCCACACTTCCTCTCTATATCTTACTTTCTACTCAGCCTTAAGATCTTGTCTCAAATCTTCTTTATCAAGCAACTTATCTGGTAAAACAGTTTCCTCTTATGATATCTCATTGTGTCATATATTTTTCTCCATAACACTAAATCGCAGTGGCAATTATATACTTGTGTGATTATTTAGTTAGTATTTATCTGTGCCTTCTCCCAAAACACACACTAGATGCTCTGAGAGCATGGATTACATCTAGTTCACCAATTATTGCAATCCTATGCAGTACTTGGCACCGAGTAGACTCTGATATAGATGAATATGTGGAGACAGACTTATTAAATAGATATAATAAATGAATATTCTAAAATATTAATAATGAGTGCTAGAATTGTGTACATTTTCTTTATTTTATTCTTCTGTGTTTTTCATTCCCTACAACTAGTATTATGGGTAATTTTTAAAGATAGTTTTTTGTTCTGTTTTTTATCTTGAAAAGTACAGTTGAATTCTGTCAGGTAGGTAAGGAGTCTTAATTTAACCAACGACACTATCTCTTATTCCTTGATAGTAGTGGCCTTTGCAAAGGTTAAGTCATTCACAAAAAAACAAGAAAAAGAAAAGAAAAACTGAATGACCAGGAAAGTCCACAAAAAATTTATTTTTCCCAGGATAATAAATATAAAAAAAAAACGAAATAAAAATTACATCCTTAGGAATAAAAGAACCTTGTACAGCTCCAACATAGTGTGTATGAGATTTTGAAAACCTGTCTGAATATACCGAGTGGACCTGTCTGAATATACTGATTTTGACCTTTGCTTTTTTGTTCTGATCCTTCTCCTTCTTACTAACTTCAGTGTGTTCTTGCCATAAAAAACATCTATCTTAGATACTCAGAAATGTTTAAGTGCTTAATAGAACAATATTTAATTATCATCCATTTAAAAAAAAAAATCCCACAAGAGCACCTACATTTCTTGTGTGCCCATAACTTCTTTAAGGATTTTTAACATTTGTAATTCTTATTATACATGATATGAGTTACTAAAATGTTATCCAAGTGCCAAATAATTATATGAATTCTGTGGAGAAAACGAATTGATTCAAACCAATATCTCCTGTCTTTGAGCATTCTGTGGGAGTATTATTTATTTGTTTAAATAATTGTACTGGTTTTTGCTTCTGGAATTAGATAATTTAAAGTTATATCACTTTGGGTTGGTATTTTAAAACCAGTCAAAAGTTTCGTCTGGATAAAACATCTCCAATCTCACACTTTGTGAGAAGGAATGAGGATTTATGTGAGGCAAGGGTTGTTTTGTTGTTTGTTGCTTGATGTGCTGTTGTTTGATTTTAGTATTTGGTTGGTGCAAATGTAATTGTGGTTTAAAAGGTAAAAAAATGCAAAATCCTCAATTACATTTGTACCACCCTAATAATTTTGAGATGCTCGACACTAAGTTTTTCTGAAACATAAATATATATGAACACTTCTCTTCATAGTTGGAGAGTCCATGGCACCCTAAAGTTTGGGGATTCCCTGCTATTGACAGATACGCTGTCAATAAGAGAATGAGGATGAGCTTTGGCATCATGGAGACTCGAGCTCAGATCCTTGCTCATCATTAACTAACTGTGTGAACTTGAACAACTGTTTACCTCTGTTTCAAATTCCACTTTTGTAAATAGAGAATAATACCTACTTCGTGAATTTGTTTTGAGAATTGATTAGGAATATACAAATAATGCCCCTGGCACAAAGTAGGCACTCAATAAATATTGGCTCCCTCCCCACTTTGTTTTCAAAAAACTACATTACAGTTTAAATAGCATTTAAATAAAGGATTTTATAAGGTGTTTGAATAGATTTAAATAAGTTTCTATTTGTTGACTTATAGAAAAAAAATATTTGCGTTGAACTCTAAAAGGAGATGTGAAAATAGAAATGTTACAATAGGAGCATTGTTTAAAGAACATTCTGTGATTGGAGACATGCACAAATAACTTGGGAAGTTTGATGTTGAGGGCGTGTGAAGTATGTAATGAGAGCTACAACTTCTAGAGAACAGAGCATGACACTTGCTAAAGGTCATCTCAGAAAAAAACATCACACACTTTGAAGATGGCCTTTCATTAATATCATGCAGACAGTTGCTGTCAAAGTTTTATTGTGTCTTTTATCATTGAACAAATGAAAAAATTCTAACAAAATTGTAACAGCTATTTGAGTTATTAATAGCTTAATTAATTAGCTTGATTAGCTTGTAAGCTAATTAATTATTTGTTGAACAACTACAAACATACTTGTTTCCTAATATTGGAAATATTAAGTCCTTTTTCGTTATTTTTTAAGGGCTCCTAATGCCAGTGAGTGGCTCTGAAAAATCTTTCAAATATAATTATTTCTTAGAGGAGAAGTTGCACTGAAATCTGCCATTATGGAAGGGAGAGAACCCAAAGTCCTGAGATAGATGTCTTTTTTATCAAAGATTATTTTTTCCTGAACTCTATGATAGCTTTCTGAAGACACTGGTTAGGAGACAGATTCATGTGCGTTTCCACTGGACAGCCAACTTCCTTTCAGGACTTCTGCTTCCCTGCTGGGTGAGGAGTCCCACATATCCTCACCAAATAAACACTGTCTCCTTTGAAATAGATACAAACAAGCTGATTTAAGAAATCTACAGAAGGCACTTTTATGCTTTTCCTCAACCTTTAAGAAAGTCTTTCTAATTATTACTGAACTCACTGACATTTCAGAGTCACCAATTCCTCCATGTCTTAGAGGGTGTAACCCTATGACCAATGGAACACTCAATGTGTTCCAAGGAGCTGTCTTCTTCAGACATTTTCTGCCACTGTTAGCCTTCCCCTGGAGTCACAACTCACTTATTTTTGAATAAGAAACAAATAAAGCTTTCAGGGAACAAAATGCCTGTCAAATGTACTGACGATAATGTAAACAGCTCTCTGACCTGACAGAAGAATATGTCCAGGTAGGAATTGATTGCAAGGACTGTCCTTAGCCTGGAATGCTGTTGCCTTCATCCTCTCACCTGGTCAATTCCCACTGGCCTTCCTTTAAGTCCAGAAACCATATTTCTGTAGGAAACCTTGGTATCTTCCCCACTCCACACACATACAGATTCCTATCCTATGCACATGTTTACTTATCTATTTCCAATATTAAACCTTCATTTCTGCATCCTGAGAGCCTGGAATAGTTCTCAAAGCTTCTTGAATGTATAAGCAAATAAATATCAAATGAACAAATCAGAAGCTCCCCTTAGACACAGCTGCACAGAGGACAGGACTAAGAAAGCCCCAAATATTCACACTTTCCTTGTCAAAGTACAGTATCCAAAGGTGACCTGACAAGTGTCCTTTCTCTAAGAAACATCTAAGACTCACTACCTGGCGGCCAGTTATATAAAACTCTAATATGAGTCAGATGTTTCAAGAGTTTTATCACCTTATTATTTTCATAGTTCTTTAGCCAAGTCTAATTTATTTGGCTGGTAATGTAATAACATTTCGAAAATTGGAAAATTGTGTGAACTTCAGGATGATTCTCTCACCAGGATGAGAAGCCTGACAGCTAAGGAGGTCTCTGGCATCTGAAGTCCAGCTGGAGTAAAGGAGTGAGCTAGAAGATGAAGAAAAATTTGCTTGCCTTTCTTCCTTTTCGAAGTTCCATGTAGACTGTCCAATCTGTGGTCTGCATCAGGTACAATAATACATCCTCCACTGATCTGCCACTTTCCCAGTAACAGCTTATGTATCATGCTGGTTTTTAATCACCAAATAACAATAACTATCTCGCCAATGTGCAAATCTGACCCAATGAATGAAATGAGGTACATGTTACATATTGATTATAAGTTTTGTGATACATCAACTACTAATTTTTGTTATTTTTTTTAATAATGGCTTTGAAATTTGCTTTTTCTTCTCAGGTTACATTCTCATTGCTTCTAGCCTAGAATGTGATAATGATAATAGTACTACATTGGTCTCCATATATTATTTTACCACTAATCCATTCTGAAACGATACCTACAACTCCACGTTGAAAATTCTTGCCTTCTGGCAGTCCTTTAATACTGGCAGAAATTTGCCACCACCCTAGTCATAAGTCCACTTTCCATACATGTATTGCTTGCTTTAACAAGGCTGATCTCCTCCTTACACTCTTCACTTTATCCCCACCACCTATAACTCATATGATACTTACTTCCATCTCTGAGCTTTTGTTCAGAGTGCTATCTCAGCTGGTAACATCATCTAATCCTGTCTATTTATCTGGATCAAGTTTCCACCTATTGGCTCAAACTGGTCCAGCCATATTCAAACTGAATGTACAGATTCCGTAGTGGTGGTAAGTAGGATAGCGTTAGGACATTCTGAAATGCTGCATCAGAGCCCAGAGGACATTCTGTCTGCACAAAGATCATTGAAAGTGTTGCCTACCGCGGGTGTCAGAATTAATTTCAGTATATCCAAGGAAGAAATCAAACTTGCTTTCTCATATAAGAGTTTTAAACTATACATTGCAATCTCATCCAATCATAATTCCTGCCAGTGAACAAAACACTCAATGTCTAAAGTAAATGCAGAAGTCAGGTTACAAATCTAGACAGTTAGCCTGCTAATAACGGGTTTTAGAAGTGGCAATATGGTGAGGGCTGCTGGGTACCACAAATGTACCAGAAAGGCCTACTTGTGTGAACTGGCCATCAGCAACTGTGGAGTCAGATCAAGTCCAGTTGAGCCCTTCCACGGGAAAGGTGTCTAGGAAACCACATGCAGCTGACTAACGGAATATTCTCCACCCAAGAAATAATGTAAGATTATTTAGCAGCCAGTTTCATTCATAAATCTAATAGGAGTCATAAATTTCAAGGATTTTATTGCTTTATTGTGTCGATTACATTTTGTGTGTGTGTGTGTGTGTGTGTGTGTGTGTGTGTGTGTGTGTGTGAGTGTGCGCGCACGCGGATGTAACTGTGATTCTTAACAGTTATACACTTTGGGCAAGTTATTTACCTTCTCTCTGCATCAATTTTAGTCTCACCTCCAAGATAAAACATATGGTAACGGGGTATAATCCCCTTAGGGCAAAAATGCAGCTCCTTACCTCTTTTCTTAGATTGATACATTAACCAACGTCAGCTCTATAAAATTAACATCCTTCATCAGTCATAGTGACATCTCCCTGCATGTCATCTTCCCAAAAGATTTCTTCAATTACCTGGACTAAATTAACTAGTCTGCCTAGTCAAGATGTTCCATGACATTCCACTTTATCTCGCTGTGAAAATATGATCCTAACATTATGTTCATGTATAAAATAAGTCACCTTTGTCTAATTTTTGATGAGAAATAGCTGACACTTTGAAAATATTATCTTTTATTTTTTATGATAAAGCATACTATCTTGACCTCCTGCCATCCCTCCCCCCGAAAAAAAACCAATTTATGACTTTCTTTTACCGATTTGGTATTGTATTGAAATTCTGTGTATCTTGTCTCTACAGTTCTTAAGGCTACATTTTAACTTTCTATTTGGGGGACTTAGCATTCCAGCATTTTTTTCCAGCAATATAACTGTATTCACAACTTCTTGAATGACTATACTGTTTCATAGAAGCTCTCCAAGTATGAAGTTAAATGCCCAAATAAATAGTAAGTTAATATTAATGAAAAGTGAAAGTTCTGGGTCATAACCTAGCAAACCTAAAATTTTACAAAGCTTTGTTACTTCTTAAACCAACACATTTCCAAGGTAAACAATAGTAAGGGAAGTCTTGACTACCTGGACAAAAAAAAAAAAATTATAAAGTCAATATCCGGATAAATAATTTTATAATATTTTATCTGGAAGAATCCGTTTTGCCCTAAATTTTGACGAGCTAAATCTAAAAACTAAATAGATCTTCCATTATCCTCAGAAATATCCCTCTGCATTCTATAAACACACACTCAGAATTTGACTTATAATAGCTAGCAGCATTACTATAGTGCTTCATGACTCATTTTTCACACTTTCATACAGCTATTGAAATAAGTTAAGTGTTCCCGTCTTGATGGATTCTGTGGTAAAGAAAGGGCACAGTATGGATTGATTTAAATAACCCTCTCATTAAAAAATAAAGCATATCATGTTTGTGCCATTGAAATGGCAAACTTAATTTCCTTTTGTTCTATTATAATTATTGTTTTAAATAACACCCTGCATTGAATTGCAGCTGGAGTTTTGTGTACCATCACTACTGAAAATTCAAGGGGAAATAAAGAGCTCATATTTACTAAGTACCTACAGTATACAATAATGTCAAATGTGTTACTGTATTGAAACCCAAAAGCAATCCTGTGCAGTAGGCATTAGTTCCATTTCACATAGTTATTCGTTCATGTATGCACTTTTTTAATTTATTAAATATTTGTGTGCTTGTGCCAGGCATGGTTGTAGGCTCTACATAAGTGAACTAAACAGATAAGAACTACTCACCCTGGTGGATTTTACACTCTAGTGTGGGAAAATGAGGAAACTGAAACTCTAAAACGCCCTGCAACTTGCCCAGAATAATTAAGAACAGTTTCCTAAAGTGTGATTCCAGAAGTATCTGTTTTAAAGTTACTAACGATGCATATTAAAAGGTAGAATGTACTGGTTCCATCTCAGAATCATGGGAGGTGGGTAGCCCCAAGAATTAGCATTTTTGAAAAGAACCTCTGTTTCCTTACGCACAGAGATTTTTGAAAGCCATGAGCAAATAGCAGAAGGCGTTCAGATTCATGCTCGGGTCTGTCTTGATTTCCACCTCAAAGAAACAAAAGTTTGAGTATATATAGAGACATTTATAGCAACATTATTTATAATAGAAAAGAGGAAAAAAGTAAAACAAACCAAATGTTCACTAATGGACAAATGGTTGAATAAATTGTGGTTCATGCACACTGTAAAATACTCTGCAGCCAGCAGAAACAATTACGTGCGCGCGCACGCATTAGAAAGATGTCTACTTTATACTGTTAAATAAAGAAGTTGTAGAATACTATATAAAGTATGACTGCCTATTAACCTATTATCTAAACAACTTATATATGTGCTTATGTTTCTATAAGCATAAAAAAGAGTACACAGCAAACTGTTAATGGTGTTTTTACTTCATCAAGGAAAAAAGGACGGTGAAAAGTATCACTTTTTAGATTTATACTTTCTTATTTTTTTAATTGTAATAATAGCCCCCCCACACACACATTTTTATAATACAACACATAAAGAATAGTTTTACAAAGAAAAATATTTAAAATATAGATGCAAAAACAATTATTTCATGAGAAAAATATGCTTTAGTAGGAAGTCAACTTTTGAGTGACAGATTAAAGTCTTGGATCACAGGTGAAAGACACACAAACGCTAAACAAAACATTCAGGTTATCAGGAAGATATGAGAAAAAAATGCTAAATAACTGGTTTGTAATACCCATAGAAATCTTATGGAGGAACTCCACCTAGTTATCTAAAGTTAACAGCATCTCTTTACATCATGAAAATACACCCTTGTTTTTTTACTATTTAGTTCTCCCCTCCCCCCGAAAAACAGTATTCTATAACGAAACTTTAAGGTAAATTCAGTTAATTAGCAAAATCCATCATGGCTGGAAGGTTTTATTTTTCTTGGAAGGGTAAATTATTTTTCATTTTAAAAGAAAAATTGTACTGTCAACCATAGTGTGGCTTGTATTCTGGACATGATAAATTCATTTTAGTGTTTCATTTGTTATTCGTTGGTAACATAACACAAACAGTAGAAATACTTATATATATTCTTAATTTTATTTTTAGTCAACTTTATGAAGGTATAATTATCATTCAATAAAATGCACCCATTTTAAGAGTACAGTTTGATGAGTTTGGACAAATACACCCATGTAACCAACACCACAATAAAGATATCAAACACTTCACCACACCAAAAAGTTCCCTTGTATCCCTCCCGTCACCCTGCCATTTCTGACCCTGGTACCAAGTCCATTTACATGCTCTTTGTAACTATAAATTCAATTTGTCTTTTCTAGAATTTTATGTAAGTGGAATATACTGTTTGTATCTTTTGTGTTGACTTCTTAAAAGAATAAATTCAACTTAATGTTTTTGAAATTAATTAACTTTGTTGAATGTATCTGTCAGTGCTTCGCTTATTTACATTATCGAGTAGTATTCAATTTAATGGAACTTATTTATCCTTACCCTTGATGATATACACTTAAATTGTTTCCAACATTTGTCTACTATAAATCATGTTGCTATGTTTATTAGGGTCCAATTTGTGTATTAATAGTTACATGCTTTCCTTTCTTGTGCATAAATCCCTAAAGTGGAATTACTAGAGTTTATGGTAAATGTACATTTATTTAATTGTATAAAATATTTCCAGAATGTTTACTAAAGTGGTTGTATCATTTGACATTTTAAAAACCAATGTATGAGTGTCCCAATTGCTCCATATCTTTGTCAACACTTATTATCAGTTTTTAAAAATTCAGTCACTCAAATGGATGTATAGTCATATCTTACTGAAGATTTAATTTGCATTTCCCTAATGGTCAGTGATAGTGAGCATATTTACATGTTTGTATTAGTTATTTGCATATTCCCTTATGCAAAAATCTGTTCAAATCTTTGCACATTTTTAATTGGGTTATCTTATAAGTGGGTTGAAAAAAAATTATATATATATCACACACACACACACACACACACCAGGGGTGCCAAAAAAATGTATACAATGGACACTTTGGTCAACATTGCTCAAGGAGTAGTTCGCCATAATCAGAAGTGTCTGGACGCTGATGGTAACCACTTTGAGCACCTCTTGTAATTGCAGAAGTCAAGTGTGACTTGTATTCATTTTTTGTTACCAGTATATATTGAGCATTACAATTTTAATACAGTTTTCCTTTCTTAAAATGTGTATACATTATTTGGCACCCTCTGTGTGTGTGTATATATATTATATAAAATATTTTATATATTATATATATTATAATGTTATATATATTATATAATGTATATTATAATGTTACATATATTATATAATGTATATTATAATGTATATTATGTAATGTATATTATATAATATAATGTGTGTATATATATATATATATATATATATATATATATATTCACATAGAAACATGCACAAACAAATACATACAATTTTATCCTGGTCTTCTGTATCATACCTATTTATTTCCTCAGGAGTATTTTTTGAAAAGCAGAAGTTTTTTATTTTAATCTAGTCCAATTATCAACTTTTTCTTTTGAGGTTCATGCTTTTTGTGTCCTAACAGATCTTCTATACTAAGATCAAGAAGATTTTATCCTTTTTAGCTTATGTATTCTTTGAGAAGTTTTATAGTTTTAACTTTTATGTTTAAGTCTTTGATACATTTTGAATTAATTTTTGTGTGTAGTGTAAGGATTGAAATACTTTTTAAAAACATTTTTTTTCCATTTATACACACACACATATGCTCTTTCTATATATATAATCTCCATTTACATGCACATACACACAATGTGTATCTATTTCTGGATTTTCTATTCTGTTTTTATTGTGGCCTTGATCTATGTTTATTCTTATACCACTAATACATTGTCTTGATTACTATAAGTATAGAAATCCTTGAAATCCTTGGTAGTATATGTCTTCTATTTTTTTTTTTTCAAAATGATTAAGGATATTCTAATTCCCTTATATTTTTTTCCCTTATATTTTCAATGTAAATTTTAGAAGCAGCTCAATTTCTACCAAAAGAGAGAAGAGAGAGACAGACAGACAGACTACAAGTGTTCTAAGTGGCATTGTGGTGAATCTGTATAACATTTTAAAAAAAACTGACATCTTAATAGTTTTGAATCTTCTGATCCATGTACATTTATGTAAGTCTTTATTTTCTCTCCGGAGTGTTCTATAGTTTTCAGTTTTCAAGCACATATTTTATTAAAACTTTCCTAATAATTTCTTATTTTCTGATGTCACTTTAAATGATAATTTTTAGAATTTTGTTTTCTAAATGTTCTTTGCTAGACTATATAATTGATCTTTTATGTATTAAACCTGCAGCCTGCAAAAATACTAGCACTATAAATTTTGTTTTGTTTTCATTTTAATTCAGTTCAAAATATTGTCATGTTCTTTTATGATTCTTTTTTGCCCCATGGTTTAATTAAAAATGTATTAATTTCCAAATATGTATTGTTTTCCTCAAGTTTGTATTTTGCTCATAGCACCACACTGTCAAGTACTCTAGTGCTCGATTCCTCTCAGGCTGTGAGCCAACAGTCAGGAATATATAGAGGCTGAGGTTACTAAATTATCTTATTGCTAACAGACATTGAGTGACAGTTGCTAGAAATCCATGATTATCCTGAGCCACCCTTTCTTCTATCTTCAGCTCCTTTAGAAACAATGGCACGCAGGAAACAGACAGCCTACTCTAAAGGGATGATTGAAGATTGCTGAATAAAGGGAGTGTTCACAAAAGGTAGAGCAAGTTAAGAGAAATCACAAAGGATGGTGAGGCATCCCGGGGTAAGTAACAACAGGAAGCAAATAGAATGGTTTCTGTAAACTGAAAGTTCTAAGTAAGGGTCACCCAACAGGAGCTGTGACCTCAAACAGAGAGACACACAGTGAGAACCAAAGACTAAACACTCCAACCTCTCTATCTTCCTCATCTCCTTTTGGTTTCTCCCATTGGCCATTCCAACCAAAAGCTGAAAGGCAATGGAGCGTTGTTCATACAATTCATGGAGGTCAACTCCCCAAAACATAGAGCAAAATAAAACTGGAGAGTAAAGTTGGAAAAGCAGACTAAGAATATCCAGCAAAGACAGTATGTCATCAATTTCTATGCATCGATTTCCAACCCTTATTGTTGAAATTGCTAGCTTTGAAGGAACAGAATGAGATCATTTCCACAGACACATCCTTTTCACTAAAATGGAAGCCACAAACAAAAGATGTTCCCAGTATCACGAATGACACCTATTTTTCCTACCTGACTTTATTCTTAGGGTCCTGTTAAGCTAGGCTGATTGACACAGGGATCTGAAATGTAATCCTACATGACATTTACTCTTCCTTTGAAAGCAGCTTATCTCTAGACTGTGGACCTATTAGTTCACTCTGGACTCACTACAGAAAAAATGCCAGAAAATGATATCCAAAGTCCTAAAAACAGTTGGATTACTTTCTCCAGGTGTTTTTCAGGACATTGGGAAATCATGATTCAATATGTCAGTGGGCATTTGTCCTTCACTATTGCTTTATGTGTGTTCCAAATGGAGAAGAATTTCCAGGCAGCTGCCAGCACACACCCAGCACATATGGTCTGCGGTCTGTCCCAGTACATCCTTTAGGATCACCCATCAGTGATGGGTCTAGAATTAGGTCTAATCTATTCTGACTACTAATAAGAACATTCCTTTCTGGGAACCATTGGGCAATTGTGCAATTAGAAGTGGTCCATTTGTAGCTGCTGCAAATTAAGTTTTTCCAGTGATGGGTGTTAATCAACCCTGGCTTTTCTTTAATATGGAAGGGTATTAATTGACCACCAGGAGTCAACTTCAGCTGTATATTGGAGTAGTCCCTTTTCAAATATTGTACTACTCCCCTTGGCTTTAGTGATTTTTGAAAAAAATATTTGGAATTTGGAAAATTGTTTCTTCACAGTTATGACCATCATTTTGAGGAGCAGCGATTGGGAATACATAAAATGCAGTCACTTTAACCAAGCTGCTAAACTTAACACTATAAGGTTAAGGTTAAGACATAAGGAAAGACTCCATTCTTGTTCTAACTAGCCTGGGAACTTAATTGTTTGTTTGTTTTTTAACTTTCCAGCCCTGTGGCAATGTCTGTATATATATCAACTTTCCAGTCGTATGTCAATGCCTAGATATCATCTGGACCTCCAGGTAACCCTCTAATTACCCCCTGAAGGATTCAAGTATCCAGGACAAATGATCATTCCCTGAAGAACTCACATATATATCCACTTAATATACATTCTCCAGACTATCAGACGCACCCAGACCTCCTGGTGCCCATCTTCTGTACCACCTGACATCTATCATCCAGACTGCCTGACATCGACTGATAACCAACCTGGCCCAATCTTAGGTATAAGAATGTAGGACTGATTACTCTTTAGAATGTACTTTTTACTATAAGAACTCTTAACTTTTCTCTCTTTTTTGAAATACTTCCTGATTTTACCTAGCTGTGCTTCCAGTTTGCTCTAAGACTCTAAGACCCTTGAATAAAGCTCTATCATTTATTTCTAGCAAAGCCTCTAGACTCTTTTTGAGTTTGTTCAACAATTTGTTGGGAAGGAAGAATGTCTCTGATTACGTTGCAAGCTTCAAGAAACACAGAGTCTGGCTAATCTTCGAAGACTGCGTTATTTTCTTTCCGTAATAATAATTGCTCCTGTTTAAAGAGTACTTACTACATGCCAGAAACTGTGCTAAGCTTTTAGGTACTTTATATTATTAATTTTCATGACAGATGCATAAAATGCATAAGATGCTTAAAGAGCATTATCATCCTTCATCAGCTGAGACTCTGAGATTTAGCAAGGTCTAGCATTCAGTAACTGGTAGAGCTCTACGGGATTAGAATGCAGGTTAGTCTGGTTCTGATGCCCATTCCTACCTGCCTTGGTATTTGTCCACCCAACAAAGCATTTGACAGAGCACCAGTCTCTTAGCCTCACAGGTCTGGATTAGCCATGCACAGGGGATATAATTGTGTATGCAGGTGGTAACACCAGCCAAACACTGGATATTGTTATCCTCTCTTTATGACAAAGCCTTAATTAACTTTTCATGATTTCTGAACTCTGTAAGAGGCATGAGCTCACAAGTAAGAATTGAATTTTGCATGTCTTTTTTTTGAGGGATTCCTTGGGTTTTCTTTGGCCAGTTTGAGAACAATGGCTCCTCAGCAGGAATGACCCAAGCAGTTGACAGCCACTTAGCTAGTGGAACAGCAGATAATGTGTGGAGAGATAATGCCAAAACATGTTTCTCTCAACACATTTCTTTTTAAAAAGAAATACTAAAGTACAAGAAAAGTCGGCTTCTGGGTATCTGACCAAATCTTTGCAGAACAAGCATGGAGTTCAGAATGGAGTTAAACGGAAATGATAATTTAAGAGCAGGGATATTTACAATGATAGTAGGAAGTTCTGATAAATTTCTGAACAACATCTTACAAATAATAAAAAAAAAATCATATGTTACTCCCATGTGACATTTGATGTTAAAGAAATATTGTAGAGGCCAGTAATTTTCCAGAACTCACTGAGCATTAGAAAGCAATAGAGTTCAGGTCAGATCCAGTGCTTACTAGATCAAGAGGCACAGGGAGAGGAGAATGGCAAATACATTTCAGTTGAAATGTACAAAAGTACACTCGGAAAGTCAGACGAATTTCCATTGCTTCAGAAACGCTGTTAGGAAAATATCCTTCCTATCATGCATACAATCCCTGCCACTGACAAACTTCTGGAATAGGTTAGAATCCCCCAAAAGAATGTGCTATGGCCAGCTCTCAGATGCCAATGAGAGGTGGCAATAATAGTCGAAGTCTCTTTCAAGACCAACATTTGAGCAAAATATACCTAGTACATGACACCCCGCAATACTGTTTGTGTGACTGACAACCAAGAAACACAGAGATCAGAAATGGCCCAGGAACAGGGACTCACAGCAACAGTGATAGAAGAAGAACTGATTCTGGGTGGGAACACACAATACAATGTATATTAATAGATAATGGATTATAGAATTGTACACTTGAAACCTATATAATTTTACTAACCAATGTCACCCCAGTAAATTAAATAAATAAATAAACAAACAAACAGTGCCAGTTCACCACGATGGGACTATTAGAATACCTAAAATGCCTTCAGTGAAATTCTGTGGTTAACATTTAAGATTATATAAAGAGTAAACACGTGACTTTTTCTAAAGTATGGAGTGGAATGGAGAATGCTTAGATCCTCTCTCCACGACCAGTAAAGGCTTTGTTACTTCAGACAAGAACTTAACCCCTCTCAGTTCATTTTCCACATGTTGGATCAAGTCACTCATCCTGAACAAATAAATAAACCAACAGATGGCAGAGCTAGAATTCACACCATAGTCTGACCTATAAAATGTAATGCTCTGCTATTTCTGAGAAGTAAAAACAGATTGTTGTTGATTTTACCAAAAATTCCTGTGTGTGGAATACATTAGAGTTTTCTAACCTGGTTCCCATGCATCATGCCCCTAAAGAAAAGTCAATTTATGGAAATGAACAGGCATCTAATATTCAGTATACATTTGGGAGTCATTCCTCCAAATTAGCAGAAGTATTTGCAGTCATTTAAACAATAAAAGGAATGATTCAAACCTGTTCATTGACCACTAAGCATATGACTCTAACAGTTGTTGGTCCTGGACTAAAAGTAGTACTTAATCATTTTAAGTAGAAAAAAGAAAAGTATCTAGAAATCTGGGAGGAGAGACAACGTATCACTTAGGGATCTCAAAGTCACTTAAGTGTTAAATATTAGAAATGGAATTCAAAGGTAGGTTTTTCCTATTTCAGTGCTATTTTTTTCAATACAATATTATAGAAGTATATTGCTATACTCTAATCTAGAACACAGTTCCCTACATTGTTCTGTAATTTTTAGTTATAAAGTTATTTTGACTTGTTTCTAAAGTGTAACTGACATGTCATCATATAAACACAAATTATTGATAACCTAATTTATATTCTAAAGAATTACAAGAAATCAATTTATCAAAAATTTATATGTATATTTCAGAGTAGGATGAAAGAATATTAGGTTTAGAAGTCACATCTCTAGAAGATATAAATGTACCAATAATTTAAAATTTTAAAAAGCCTCTTACTACAAAGTCCAATTATTAATTAAGAATTCAAGTATTAAAATAAAATGGGAGTGCACTCAAACAGAAAAGCTTTGAAACTGACCCTTGGCCTATTCTCTACTTGGTATTTGATTTTGTATCCTCACAGCATTATAAAGTTGAAAAGATATATATTTGCTGAAAACTTTTCACTAGTACCTGTTAATTGCTACAGAATTCCATGGTGACAACCAACCTTTCCTGGAGCCAATTATAGAATTCTGTTAACAGAGGCACAGATAGAACAATGCCCTATATGACATGTAAAATATAAGTAATTTATGATTTTTGATGCCTGGCATAACTGCACAGTAATTTCTTCATGACCTATTTAGTTGTCATAAATCATGGAATATCAAAGAAGACAAGCTCTAGGGAAAAGTAGAAATCAGGATCTTCTTCTCTACTCTTAGTTATATAGGTTTAAATAGAAATGGAAAAGGGACCCAATTGAGAAACAAGAAATAGAATATTACTGAAGTTATAAAATAGAAATGGAAATTCTCCTTTCTAAGACAGGCTTAGATGAATCGAGCCATTGTCTGATTCCCGCTGCATAGCAGGGATTATATGAAAAAAACAACTTTCTCCCTGCGTATAGTACCTCAAAACCCTAAGGGCAGTTGGGTTAAATAACTCAAGCCTTTTATTTGCAGATGAAATTGGGAATTTGATATGCTAGTAATACTGGGACTATAAGAGTGAACAAAATACACTAATCCCTGACCTCAGGGTTCTAACACTCTAATGAGGGGTAAGACAATTTAAAATAATTTTTAAATTAAAAAAAACTAACTCCCCAAACAACATATAACTTCACAATATAAGTACTACAAAGAAAACAATCAGGATTTAATTAAAAAGAATAAATAGCAAGACCAGATGGAGAGACCTAGATATAATTTAGATAAGATAGTCAAAGCGATGACATTTAAGCTGAAAGGCAAAGAATATATAGCTTCTTAGCATAGCTGTTTGAAGGATTTTTCTCTAATAAGAACTGCTGGGAGTAGAGCACTTAAGACAGCACTGGGGAAAAATCTGTTTTATTGGAATTTTTAGGAGGAAAAATTTACTTTGTAGGAAAATACAGGAGCCTGATATGACAGGGCTACATTGGAAATAATACAGATTTTATTTTTGGTATTATGATAAATCATTAAATAGGAGTAACATCAAATTTATTTTGTTTAAATAGATCATTGTGTGCTGTGTGTGCGGGATAGACTAAAGGGGCTCTAGAGAAGACCAGTCAGGTGCCTATTAAAATAGTCTATGGAAAAAATGATGGCGATTTTTATCTAGAGTGAAGCAGAGAATTCGATTTGAGATACACTTGGATGTAAATCAATACACCTGGCTGATGGGTTGGATGCAGCAATAGAAACGGAGAAGGGCAAGATTAATTCTCAGTTGCCAACTCCAGTAACTGGATGTATGGTGGAGTTAGTGATTGAGATTGAGACTGGCAAGACCAAGGGAGATCCAGTGTGAAAGGTCAGAGCAAATGTTCAGTTTAAGAAACATTCAGTGTCAAATATGCCAGCGAGATATCCCAGTGGAAACAATAACTTAGTGATTGAATATGTGAGTGGAGTGTTCAGAAGGAAGTCTAATCTGAGATTTTATACAGCCAGTAACACAGGATCTTGAGTTTTCATGACTACACAGGGAACAAAATAAAACCTTTGGTCTCGTCAACATTTGATAGACCCTTTCATAAATACAGAATTCCAAATGAGATATGCACTCAGTAGTAGGGAACAGGAGGGAAACTCTACAATAAAGGGGGACAGAGAAACTGTCTGACTTGGCCTAGACTCTAAGTGCAGGAGAGGAAAAGACTCCCAAGAACAATTGCTACCAAAGGCAAGTGCTCAACAAGTTTAAATGAACTCATATCACCTACATGGTAAAAGAAAAAAAAAAAGCTATTATATTTCTATCTTGTAAATGTTCTTACTTTTGATAAATTAAGTTAAAAGTGGTCCTGAGTTGATAGCATACAACGGCATCTGACAAGAAAGAATCCAAGTGTACTAGTAAATACAATAAAAATAAATGGCTTAAGTTTTTCATTTAAAAGACAGTAATTATTAAACTAGAATTTAAAATGTCATCTAGCCACACCTAAAATACAAGTATATAAAAAGGTAAAAATAAAACTGTGGATAAAAGCACACCAGGCAAACACTAAGAAAACAAGCTCAGAAAACTATATTAATATTAGCTCATACATGCTTTAAAGCAAAGGCATTATTAGTGATCAAAAGATTCATTACATATAATAAAAACCTTCAACAAACCAGAAAAACATAATAATTTTAAAGTTTTCTCCTAATAACACAGCTTAAACAAAATGAAACAGAATTACAAGGAGTAAAGGAAAATACTAGAATAGTAACAGATTTTAATATTATTAGTAAATGATAGATCAGGCCCAAAGAAAAATTTCAACAAACACATGTTATTTTAATATGTGTGTAGTGTCAGATGGGTATTAGATTTATGGGGCGGATCACTTCATAAATTACATAAATATCTAACCACTATGCTGTATACCTGAAACTAATATAAAATATTGAAAGTCAACTATAATTTTAAAAATTGTAATGGAATATAAATTACAGCATAGGGAATATAGTCAATAATATTAAAATAACTATGTACAATGTCAGTTGGCACTTGTTAGGATTATTACTTTGTGAGATATATAATTGTCTGATCACTATGTTGTTTTGTACACCTGAAACTAATAAAAATAAAAAGAATCAAACACTGATCTTGCCTTTCTGTATGAACTATATTTCAAATTAAACAAATATATCTCCACTAATATATTATGTGACCTATTTAAGTTCCCTCCTCTCTGAATCTTGTTATCCATCTATAAATGAACATAATAATACTTACCTCATAATGATGTTAAAAACATTAAAATAGACAACATATGTAAAGCTTCTTGTTCCAGGGATTATTCTTCTGCAGAAATTTGCATACTCCTTAAGTACAATTAACATGTAATTCTTTTGTATTCTTCATATCATTAGTTTATCATTAAATTTTACTCAAGGGCCTGTTTATTACCCACGGTGCTAAAATTGAAATATGAAGGAGATTAGGACATGCTCCCTTACCTCAAAGCATTTTTAATCTAGTAAAAAAACTACCCAGAAGATAGTTGGGTCTAATTAAATACTTGTTGAATTAAACAGAAATTTTTAGACTGGTTTAGATTTCAAGAGCATGTCATGCTTCTTGTGCTATAAAAATAAAATAGGAACACAGCAGCAATCTTGGTACCAAATTACCAAAAAGATAATAATAAAAGCTAAATGAACAAGTATACCAAAAGAATCGATTGAATATTACTTAGATTTACAGGTAACCGTGTTTGGAGGGTATGTCTGTATTTCAGTCGTAGCCAGCCTGCCAGTGCACAGACACCATTAAGCTGTTCAGGTCACATTACCTGCACAGGACAACTGGAGCAAGAGTAAAGATTAATGAAGACAAATAGCATTTGAAATGGCAAGATCTAATTCTAGGGTAAGCTGCCTTAGAGACGACAGCTGAAATTCACTCATACCTCCAACCTACACCCCACAGCAATTCATTATATGTATGAAATGAGATGAGAATCAATGACCCAGAGTGTGCATGCCTGCTGGGAATCTCGTGCAAGCAGGCGACCAGCTAGAAGCAAAAATCTATTTCACTCTGGGTAGAAAGGTTTCTGTTATAAAAAACGTACATATAAACAAGGCTAGTACCCACTGAGAAATCCTGAGAAACAGTGATGGAAAATGATTCCCTCGTTTAGTGTCACCTGTTATAACCAGTTGTAGATTTTTAATTACAGTCCGTACTTTTTCTGAAAGTATTACTGATAAACACCAGAAAGCATGCAAAACAAAACAACACATAAGCAGGAAATGGATAACCTTGCAAAACATTTTTAAAGATGCTAAATATTGTTCACTAGACTGTTAATTGCTGTAGGGCTTGTGCAGTGAAATCTGTAACCATGTCTATGGTGATAAAATTGACTTGAAAATGATTTCTTAGACCAGTGCTTACCTATACTTGTCACATCCTAAGTTACATAGAAAATAGGAATGTTTGTACAGCACTAGACTACTGGAAGCACTTGGCTAAGAAGTACTGCTGTCTAGGTCCTGCCCAGTTGACCCAACATTGCAGGAATAAATGTCCACATGCCCCTGTAATGTATTCACTATACACCTTCTGCTGCTATTCCTAACCCTGAGCACTATTTCTGGGCTAAAGGTTTTCAAACAGTGTGGCCTTATGGGTTTGATAGGCAGACGAGGGATACTGGTTAGGTGGACCTCCACACACTCATTTCAGAGCAGCTCCACTTTTTCCTCTTTTATTAAAGAAGAAATACAAACACACACACACACACACGACAAAAAAACAGTATTTGGAAAATTACTTCTTTGGTTCTAGAACCATTGAAATTGAATTAAAAATAAAGTAGTCTTGGAGACTGTATAATACCTTATAGCAATGTTTCTCAACCCTGTCTGCACATTAGAACCAAGTGGGCAGGTTTTAAAAAAATATAGAGACCTGAGCCCTTCCCTCAGTAATTCTGAATCAATTATGGGGAGTCTCGGGCATTTAGTATTATTTAAAACCTTCCCAGGTGATTCTCAAGTTAGGCCAGTTTTCAGAAACATTGAATTAGGGAGATCTATTGTTCAGGTAGAAAATATCTTGTAATAGGAATCAGTTGAAACTCAGATATGCCTGCCAATTTTATTTGCCAGTTGCAAATATCTTGTATGGATTCTAATTTTGTTTTTAAGACAGTAACAGTGACACTTGTAGGTTGTAAGTTTTCCAAATCAAGGAGTTCTAAAAGCCAAAGTGACCAATGATAGCAGGAAGATTTGGAAGCCACAGTGTGGGAAGAGAGCCTTGTGGCTTGTCTTTCTTAAGGAGACAGAAAAACAGTACAATAAGGAAAAAAACAAAAAACAAAAAACCCACGTTAATTGTTGAGGACTGGTTGTGCTGAGACCTCATATTACCGGTTCCTTCTTCCCATCCTCTCAGACCCTCATCAATGAAAGGCAAAAGATCAGGGTCACTTAAAAATCGAAACTGAGAGAAAAAGACAGTACAATATTAGAAACCTAAAAAAGGAAAGAGAAAAAATAGAAATCAAAAGAGAAATGGAAGGTAAAATGTAAAGCAAAGATCTGGTTTGACGATTTTGGTTTTTTGAATTCTAGTATCTCCAATGAAAAGGATAACACAAAAACAAAGGTTAAAAAACATCAGTAAAATTTCTAGAAGAGGAGAAAAATTAGCTGAGACACCAGATATAAGAGATTATGCAACCAATGCTATTTTTTAATTGGAACACATCTAACGCACTCATTTGCTGCAATAATAAATACTGATCATTTAATGAATGCTTTCTATGGGCTAGATGTTCTTTTAGATGTTTCAAATACATTATCTCTAATATGTATATGTATTTATAACCAACCTTTATATACACTTTCTCTAATTTTTGTTATTTCAGTCTCCTGAAAGGTATTTTTGCATTTTACACAAGAAGAAATTGAAGCTTGAGAAAGCTAGACATCAAGGACTCATGGATCAGAACCCATAAGTTATTTGAATTGCATTGTTTGCAATGGTGGAGGGAGCCAAAAAGGATTATTTGCTGTCCTTTATTGAAAAAGAAATGGAAATAAGTAGAAAGGGAAGTATATTTATAAAGAATTTACTAGCTGACAGAAAGTGATAATGTGGTCCTTGTGCCCCTTTTATCCTTGTACACTAGATGTGACAGCTCCTATCAGCAGGGTCCCTAATAGTCCTATGGAAACACAAGACTCACTGACCAGAAGGTGCACTGTGTATCTGTAACTAGAGAAAGGCAGGCTGAGCAAAACCAGTGCCGAGGAGTTCCAAGTTTCTGCATTAAAAAGCAGAGTATGATAATAATTGTGGATCGTTCACCACATTCTTCTTGCCTGTTTTGAAAGACAATTAGGGAGTTTTTTTTTCACTAAAGAGGACATACTTTTCCCATGAAAAACAAGGTAACACATGAAAGTAAAAAAAGATGACTTGACTGAGGATGCAGCCTGAGGATTTAGAAAGAGAGCGAGCAAAGGACTATACAAAGAAACCGCAAAGGAGGTTTCCAACCTGCATAAAATAGCTGTTGATTATAATGTTCCTAGAAACTGGAAAAGAAATTAAGAGACAGTTCAGAGCAGAAGTGTCATCTGGAGCATACTGCTTTGAAAATGCAAATCCAAACACATTTCTGAGTTTCTGAGACAGGAGAGAGAGTACTTTCAGTAGAGCGCACTAAGGAGGTGGAAAACCAAAGCACTAAGACTCTGAAGGCCCAGAATTGAAGATTAATTTACTGAGACGACAGGAGGGAAAAAAAGTGCCCAATTTTCAGCAATAATAAAAAATGGAAAAAAAATGTATGAAGAGGTTCTTACTTTACTCTCCCTGATATTTATGATACAACAATAATTACAATTGATAAATTAGAGAATTTCCAGAATATCTCACTCTTAACAGCGAAGGGAATTACACTTTTATATGATAAGGATAGGTAAAGAAGACCTGTGTAAAGTTTGGGGCATAAAAAAGTAAATGTGTGCACACAGGGGGACAGGTGTCAGAACATCTGGCTTACAAAATTTTTCATTCATTGTTGTACCTTCAGGGCCTAGACGAATGCCTCACTCTGAAGACGTACTTATTTATTTAGGCAAAGAATGAATGAATTTATCTTTTCTGGGTGATAGTACTAGTCGTAATAACAATATGTTATGCTCTACTATCAAACAAAACTCGCAATGCTGACAAGTTGGCAATACAAATGCAGAAGAATATAAATATGCACAAGTTACCAGAGAAGAAATCATGAGGGTAAGAGACATTAGCCACAAGAGGAAGATGAAATAACAGATGGAAAAACATCAGCATTTTGAGAACAGTGAATTTATCAGAATCCAACCTGCAATGTTTATAAATACTTCCAGACAAGAGAATTATAAGGTTGGGGTGTGTGTTTGTGTACCTCTCTGAAGAACTTTAAAGTAAATAATCCAAGATTCAATGGGCCACCTCTTGAGACACTGGATGCTTTGGAGTGACCAGAGGAGTTTGTCCAGACAATGATGAGCTGGTGAGACATAGCGGGACTACAGAGGAGCAGATTTGAAAGATGGTAATAGGACGAGATACCTCTATGTTGCCTTTCAGCCTTGGCTTTAAGTTTCTATGCTGAAATATAAGTTTCCTATTAAAATAGGAAACAAAAGGATTGTATGAGAAAATGGATTTGAGACCTCTCTCTGTGGCGTGCCTATTTTTATCTGGAAATAAAAAGAAACTGTTTGCTTGTTGTTTTGATGCAAAGACATTTTAAAGAGAATGGAGGAAGAGTAGATAGGGTGATTTCATGTTAATAAGCAATGCTAAATGTATTGTCTTTTCAGTCACCATACAGACTGAGGTTTGTAAGTCTAAACAGGCAAGATACTTTCACTCAAAAAATGTGTGTATCTGTTCTCACTAGACTTATCATGGTGACCAGTTTGTAAGGTATATAAATATCTAATCACTGTGTTGTACACCCAAAATTACTATAATATTGTATGTAAACTGTAATCAAAAAATAAATTTAAAATATATATATCTTTCTCATATTTATCAGTTATAACCATATTTTGGTTAGCAATTTTTGTCCGAAATACAGATATCCTTGTTGGAATGTGTTTGTATGAACTAGGGCTTAGCAGTTTAAAAGCCTATTAGTTATTCATCTCTTAATTTTATTTCATTTCCTCATTAACATATTGGCTCTAGGAATGAGAGCGTTCATGAAGTGATATGAATAACATTTGATATCTATCAGATAAAGCAGAAGACCATTTAAAGGAAAGTGGTAATTAAGGGAATTAAGGAATCAAGACACAAACTCTAACCATTATGAAATTTTGTCTAGAATTCTAGTTGGCAGCCAGCACATAGGTGAGTATTGATATCAGGATCAATTTGGAGGCCAAAATTCTTAGATTCCTAAATTCAATGCTCTCTTCTCAGTCTAGATTTATCTATGCAAATTCACAATTCCAGAGCAGTGTATCACCATCGCTTTTTTGCCCGTCATTTATTTGGGGCAGAATAAATAGACTCATCCATGGGATGAGTAATAATGGATAAGGATAAAGGAAGTAAAATGTCTTAAATACCCAGTATTTGTCAGGCTTGAGGATAAAGTCAGGCATACGTACATTTTTTTTTAACCTGGCCTGACAAACCCTACATAATCTCACGCCCGCCTCTCTTTCCAAGCTACCCCAGTCCACTCTCCCCTCTTACTAAGCTGTAGCCAAACAGGCTTTCTGCTGCTCAAATACACTAAGCTCATTCCACTTCAGGGCTTCACACTTGCTGCTTCCTGTGCCTAAATCGGTCTTCTCCAATTCTCACTGACCTTCACAAGGCTGATTTTTCTTGTGTGTCATTCAATTTCTAGTCAAAAGTCACCTACTCAGATACGCTGACTACCTAATGTAAAACATCTCCCACCTCAGCCCTCCTTTATTTTTCTCCAAGGTACTTATTACGAACTGAACTTATTTGATGTGTTTAGCATCTGTCTCTTCCTAACAGAATGCAAGCTTTTTAAGGGCAAGGGATTGCTTCCCTTTTGTCATCCCTGTGTCCCTAGCACCTTCAGTGGTATCTGGTACACTATAGATGATCAAGTAGGAATGAACAAGTATATTCTAATCTTCACAACAGTAGTGTGAAAATGATGCCATTTTATAATTACATACAAAGTAGTAAACTATTGCTCCAAATAGTTAAGTCAGTTTGCAAATGGTCCCTGATAATTAGTGGTAAAACCATGATTTCCACCTAGTACTGTCTGGCTATATATACAAGCTTCTATGTTAAATGTAACACTCACTCTCATTGCAACCTTGACATATTTTTTAAATGACATGGAATGTGCTTAAGGCCTAAAACTTACTCAAATTGAGACTATTCATTCAGATATTTATTGCATAAATACCTAGACCCAAGATTAAGTAAGTGGATAGATATCTATACTTACTTCTTTTTAATATGAATGGGACAGTCGTCTCTCCTGCCACTAATAGAAAGCTACAAGAGACATAACTCATTCTAACGAGAAAAAGCTAGAAAATCTACAAAATCGTAAGTTTTCTTGAGCCAGTCAGAGAGCTGAGGTTTCAGAAAAATTAGGTGAATTGAGTTCCGAAAGAGAGATGGGACACCAGAACTGTTTCATTTTTGACAAAAAATAAGAGAAAGAGACAACTTCCATGAAAGAGAATAAGAAAAAATCAGCAAAATAACTAATTCTTTAGCCTGGCTGTGGATTAGTGTGACAGTTTGTAATCCTTGGAAGCAGAGACACAAGGGGTGCCTGCATTCACTCATAAATTCTTCCATAAGCCTCCACCAGGTGCTCACCAAAAAGACTGGGATCAGAGCAGGAGGTCCAAACGAGCCTCTTTGGTGGTACACAGGCACAAAATATGTCCATTTTCTGAACCATTCTGTGAAACAAAAGCCTTACACCGTGGGAGAGGGCTAGGAAATCATACTGTCTCTAGCAGCCTGGGAGAAGGATGGCAGCAAAAGTTGTCTGCTACTAAGGGAAGGGTAAGAGTATGGAGACTCCCATTGTGGCCCAGATATGTAAGGTGGATCATGAAAGTGGAATGTGAACATTGAGAAAAACTTTGTGGCACCTCAAGTCTATGCCCAAGGGTAAACAGCAGTCCCCTGCTGGAAGTATTTGAAGTAACTGCAACAACAAAACTCAAATCCAGCTCAACTACAGACTATATTCACTCAACTCTCTACACTAATGCTTTGACAGAAGAGGTGGGCCAATTTCCAGGAGTAAATATTTACCTCAGTCTCCACCATTCTTTTACACAAGGTTTGTCATTTGACTGAAAAGTAGGAGACACACAAAAAGGCTAAAGTAAAAATCACCCATTATCAAGTGAAGAAGCAACCAATCCAACTAGACCCAGTGATGAACCAGATGTTGGAACTTTCAGACAAGGACTTAAAAATAACGATGATTAATATGTTAAATGATATAGCAGAAAGGGTGGGCAGTATGCATGAACAAATGAAAAATGCATTAAAGAGATAAAACAAAAAAAAGAGTAAAATTGTCTTTGGCAAACAGAAAAGTCTAACGCTACATATGTATACATTGGTTTTTACATACATTTAATTATACAGAATAAGTGTCATGTCCTAAATTTAGGCTTAACCAACTTTTAAAAACCAACACTATGTCTGATATTGGTGTTTCCTCAGTCACACCACATCTTCCATTAGGCAAATTCTCACCATGGTGATATTTTACACATTTATTGAAAGACTCGTATTTCCTCTTCCTCCAAACTCCTTCTCCTGAGACTGTTAGAAAGGGTAAGACCAGGCCTTAGCTCAGCTACTTACTTTGTATGTGAATTTGAGCAGGGCAATTTGCCTTTCTGAGCTTTGATTTCCTCATCCGCAAAATGAGAAACATAAGAGTTACCAGCTCACAAGTTGTTAGATTTATAAATAATATTGTCAAGTGGGTAGTATAGAGAAGACATCCAACAAATGGTGGCTATGATAACTATAATTTATTGTTTGTGTTCACAGTAGTTCTCATATACTTGAAGAAAGGGGGCGATTGATCTGGTACCTATAGAGTGCTGAAACAAGGAATGCTTGTCCTGAGAGGCAGAACCAAATTGCTCCTGATCCATGTCAACATAATCAGAAGAGTCACATCAGGCTTCTGGCCCCTGGTTTCCTCAAAATGACCAAGCCAGATCATTGCTAAGATCTTTTGAAATCCTAAAATTCTGTATTTCCAAGCCTACAGGAATCTTTAAACTATGACTTTGGATAAGATTAAGATTTTCTTTGTAAATCACATAAAATGTTTGTTACTCCCTCCATGAATTAATATATATTGTGACCAGGAGGTAGGCTAAAATCTGACATCTATCTGTGGAATGAATGAATAAATGATACATATATGCAAGCATCTAGAGTTCAGGTGAACTCAGTTTGTCTAGAAGCAGGCCACTATATTTTCTTCTACCTTTCCTGCTCGAAGTTCTGTTTCTGTTTATTTTGTTTTATTTTTGCGCTGAGAATTACCATTTTGTTTTTTATAAAATTGCATAAAGAACTATGATCATTGACCCATCACCACCTAATATATCCCTGAATCTCACTGAAGTTTTTCATCTGTGAAAGATTTTTTACTTCGTGCTTTAAACAATATTTCTGCAGCATCTGGCTTTATTCTTGAACTACATGTGACAAGATTAATGAAATTGAAATTAATCACACATTGGATTAACATGTAACATTTGGTGTTGACCTCAAGAAGGATTGCTGAGCAAACTATTCCAAAGAGGGTTGGTGTCAGAACATTTAGTTCTTTTTGCAACTTCATCGTTATAGCAACCAAAAGACTCTGGATTAGCATCCCTCTGAATTTCCAGATAATTATAGGAAAAGAAACATTATTTAAAAATAGTTAAAAGTTATTTTTAATCATACAGACATTTTTTTCCTAAATGATAAACATCAAAATATTTGGAAACATCTGGATTTTAGCCAAAATTTTGTATATTTTATTCAAATGTCATGTAAGTTCAATTTCACCAAGAAAAACAATTTGATATTAAAATAAGGTAATAAAACAGCCTTTTACTCAAAGAAAGTTGTAAGCACTAATGATTTTTAAATGCAACAAATTACTTTGTACTGTGGGAAAGAGGGTCAAGGAATATTCATTTCAAAATCAACTAAGTTTAAAATGCGAAGAGGGTTTGTAGTTTTCCAGAGAAAATTACTTCAGGCCATTTTCCTCTTAGTGTAGGAGAACTAAGATACAATGCAGTAGCATCCAATTTACTCCTCACACAGGAGTAAATTGATCAATATGATCAATAGGCTGAATCACATCATAGACACGATGTTAGACTACATAAATTAGAAGAGGTCATGTCTTTCAGAGACTATAAAATTTTAGAACATCGTTTTAAGAGTCAAATATCCATTTTCCTTTCATGGCTTACCAAAAATAATTACTTAAAATATAATACAATAATATAGCTATCTATTTGTAAATAGTTTGATTCCTACTTTCACCATGCTAAATGCTAAGAAGAGAATATCTAAGAGCCAGAGAGGGAATATTTAGGCTCTCAGGGAATCAAAAGGTGGAAAGAAACAAGAATGACTGCTTCAGATGACCTCCTTGTACAAGGGGACTGGGAGGGTCCTAGCACAAGACAAATCAGCAAATTCATAAGTGCAATAGAGTAAGGTAGTGCCCAATGGCCCACAAGCTACTCTGTCAGATCCAGAGAACTCTGCAGCAGTGCTATATCCTACACTATATCCTCCTGTTCCAGAGTTAACAGGATTAACTGCCCTAAATTAACACAGAAGTTAGAATCTAGAGTCTCTAAGAATAGAAATGATAGTCCCCAGTCTATAGTCAATATTTCAGAAAACTTAATAGAAAAAGTGTCACATAAATTATGTGTACTCAATAGACAAAAACCTTCTTAGCAGAGATCCCTATTATGAGAAAGACTAGAAATTGTCCTTGATAGTAAATAACAAATTAAATTTTTTGAGATATATGAAAAATATGTAGGCAGAGAAATGAGGAAATACATGATTTTTTCCTCCCCCACTCTCTTTCCTTTTAATTTTTTATTTTATCTGGTTCTCTTTCCTTTCCTTTCCTTCCTTTTTTCCTTCCTTGTTCTTTCCTTTCTTTTCTTTCTCTCTAGTTTTTACTAGCTAAAAAAAAAATAAAAGTCAACCCTCCATTTTGGATCGCTGGCAGACCCTGAATGAAAACTGTCCCCTTGAATCTCCACCTACCAGTATCTATAATCAATTGCTCTGTTTCTTACAGCCCACAGTGATATATACCAGACCCAACACACAAAAACATGGTCCTTTCACTTGCAAGTTAATATTTTTGTTAAGAGATTTTTATGGTCTTAAGAAAAAAACAGGTCTTTCGAAACGGTCATATATCTATTTGCTTGATCCATTTTCTAGACAGCCTGGTAGCCTGAATGAAAATCATTCTCTCAGACTTTACAAGAATATAGGCCTAGATTTACCTAAAAGGAAATAGATTAACCCAATGGGCTAATAGGAAACAAACAGACAGACAAAGCGTAGTACTCCTCAATTATTGTATCCTTTTATGGCTCAGTTCTCAGCTTCTGGTCCATGGTTCTTTGAGTTCAGGTCCTGGGTATCACCACTTGTCCTATGATGTGCCCACATTTCACTTCACTTAGAGCTTGTTAAAATGCACCAGTGATGGCATGATGCTATGGTGTCCCAAAGAAACTACAGAGTACTTAGTAGTTAGAGGAGCACCCTTCTAGATCTGGGAGGTGATTAGTTACATGGTGGCAACACACATACATACTCTTATTCTTACAATAAGAGTATAACTCAGTTCCTTCAGATCACTCTCAAATAGGTTTAATCCTGCTCAGGAAATAGTCCTTTACTCCTGGGCCTAAAGAGGATATCCTCCCAGTGTCTTTACTATGAGATTGACCATCTCTTCCAAAGAGCCCAAAGGTTTTCACCATCCATTGACTATGCATTCACAGCACACATGAAAACTGAAAGCCGCTGGTCCAATTTTGGGCAATTCTGAGGAATTTGGGAAAAGCACTATATCTTGGATCTTTCAGTCTCATTAAGTGACCAAATTATTTTCAGACAGTGAGTGACAGACATTTTTTTTGCAATCTACTTGGTTACCTTCTCTAAATGCCCATTTTTTGTTGATTGTGTTTTTCTGTTCTGATCCTCGACTAAGTTCCTCACTCACCTAATTCAACTGGAATTTATAACACTACAGTTTTATTTTGAAATAAAATAAGTTTCCTTTTGCCATTGGTAAAATTCAATTTATGTGACATCAGCAGATACTGCTAATAGGCCAGTACAATCCAGAAATCGATATAAATTAGAAAGCTATCCCACACAGTTCTAAATTCAGAGCCTGAAAACTCAGTATTTTTCCACCATATTATCTTTGCCCTTGGCTCTCCCATATATTCTCATTTTGGCCACTAATGTTTTTTGTCACTTTGCTGCTCACAAAGAACATTTGTCTTTCCCGTTTTTTCTTACAAAATGGCCTATGTCTACTCAAAGTAATAAATGTGAAAATGCCAAGGGTTACAAAAAACATATCATCCTTCCTAGTCATCGTTTATGAAAAAGCTTAAATCCATGATTTCTCAAACCTTCAATTCTAATGTGTCATCCAGCACTCAGCACAAGGCTTTGTATATCTCACAACTCTGAAGTCACAGTAGCGCAACACAAATTGTCACCTGTCTTTCACTATCTCATTAGTAATCATAGAAGTTTGTACTTTCACGTTTATTGCCCTAGTACATACCCGGGCTATGGATGCAGGGTGTCTAAGCAAGTCTGAAGAAATTTGAAAGCAAGCACTTCAGGAGTTTATACACCTGAGGACCAAGGAGCCTCATGGGAAAAAATTCCATCCTGATAAAAGCTGAGGCACACACATTTGATCTGGTGCAGTGGACCAGACTGAGAAGATTCTTATGGCCCATTTTTTAATCATGATCTTCCAAGAAGAAAATACAACAACGGGATTCAACATGTAAGGGTTTTATTAGAGAAAATGCCGGTGTGAAAGGAAATAAGGTGGCACTGGTGCCAGAGGCATTAATCTCTACACTCATGAAGCTTACTTGGGAGGAGAGTAGTTTTAGAACTTGGGGGTAAACAATTAGATACACATCCAATTACTTACAATTTTGATCAATTCTACAAATAAAAGCATGGAGTCATTAAAACCTATAGTGTAATTTCTTGCCATAGGATTCATTTATTTCCTCAATAAATATTTTGTGATCATCTACTTGGGTCCAGGTACAGTGCAGCTATAGTCCTCAAGTGAAATATAAAGCTTCTTGACATGGATAGGGCACACCCTGTCCTCATCAATCTGCCACAGCCTCAGTGATGGTACCAGTAGGTGGAAACAGTAGCAGTGCCCTTTGCAGAGAGAATATGCAGCTCCAGTGCCCTCATTTCAGGTATCAGCTCTCTGGACATTGGGCACAGACAACCTTGGCTGGCAGAAAGCAGAAGCAACAATGCCAGGCTTAAATGGCAGTGCCTTTGAAGGACATCAGTGTCATGAAGTAGTAGTTATCATTAAATCTAAGAAACCAGGAAATAATGAAAGTCTCTATGGTTAAGTCATAGCTGTGATGCTTCATTTTCTAGAGGCTACTAGAATTTTCTGAGAGAAGACAATCTCATGCTGAGAAGGTGAACCCAAGCAGGAAATGTATGGTTTTATTTTAGCTATAGGTGGCTTCATTTTTTATATCCTAATTGGTCTGACATAGGCAACAACAACAACAACAACAACAAAAAAAAAATATCCATGCATGAATATCCACAATAGAATAGAGCTAGCAAAATAAATTTGGTTTTGTGTGGGCGATAATTCCTATGCACTGAGGGACATGTGCCTCCTGCTGACGCAGTGGAGTAAATCTACTATGAAATTGAAACAAGAATGACAGATTTTGGGGCAAGGGATTTCTTACATCACGATCACACATCCCTCTTTCAGAGAACATTCATAACTGGTAAAAAGTATGTAGTTATTTGTCTTATGAGGACTTTGTGCCTTGAGGAATACGTAAGTTGATTAAAAGACTATGAGCTCACTTACATATGGAATATAAAAAAACACCAAAGCCATAGAAACAGAATAGATTGGTAGTGGCTAGAGGCAGGGCGTGAGGGGTGGGGAGAATGGGTGAAGGGGGTCAAAAGTTACAAACTTCCAGTTGTAAGATAAGTAAGTTCTTGGGATCTAATGTACACAGAATGGTGGTGATAATACAATACTGTATTGTATAACGAAGGATGATAAGAGAGATCTTCAAATTTCTTATCACAAGAAAAAATTGTAACTATGTGAGGTGATGGGTGTAACTAAAATTACTGTGGTAATCATTTCACAATATATACATATATCAAATCATTATGTTGTATACCTTAAACCTATGTGATGTTGTATGTCAATTATATCTCAATAAAACCAGAGAATAAAAATGCTTATTACCATAAGGGAGGGAAGGAGGAAAGGAGACGAAAGATAGGCCAAACTAAATGGTATTAGGAACCCCGAGATGCAGAACCAGACTCGTTGGAGTTGAATACATTTGCTGCTGATCTTTCCCACACAAAATTGTCTAGTCCAGGCACAAGTATTGAGTTATCTCATATCCTAGGAGATGGACAAGATGATCCATGGAGCATGATAAAATATCAGAATTTGTATTTGTACATACAGTTATAGTTACACTTGTATAAAAATGAACACAGAACTAAATTCCATTTAATATATGAATCAACACCGCCTCTGTGGGTCAGCTGTCACATTTCCAGCACTGTCCACTCTAGAGCAGGCGGGGAAATCCTCCCACACAGAGAAGAGGAAAGTGGCACCCTCACTCATGAACTTGCTTTCAATACAGTGCAATATATTTCATTCAATGCAAATCTCGTTAAATGAATTTTCAGTTTATATTGTGTAGATTTGACTGAACTAACCCTCACAAAAAGAATAACAACTTTTAAAAATTCTGGCAAAAGAACACTCAGTGTGGATATGAAACTAACAAAAGCACAAGAGAGCAACAAACAAAAGAACAGTCTACACTTTTCCTTCTCTAAGTTCTTTATCAGTTTTGAGATAAAAATACAACAATTCTAATCACATCTGACAAAAAGAAGGCTCAGAAAATTTGGATTTCTCAAGAATATTTTCAACGTAGCTCTACACCTACATCCACTATTGCTACAAGCGAACCTTGTCCTCGGTATCCATTGTGCCTTGAAAGAGTAGCTAATGATGTACCATCACCACACTGAAAATTAATTATCCAGAATCTTCAGAGAAATCTCTACAAGATTACAAGACAAGTGATTCTTAATCCAAGATACATTTCATAAAATGCAATTAAAAAGTTAAAAAGCTCCTTTTGAGATTTCTCATTTCACAGTGCAAGACAAAAGAGGGGCATGGCTTGGGGGACCGCCCTTGTTCTACCTGAAGCAATAAAAATGGCTGAAATAACACAATGAATATAACAGCGACTATCATGCATTTCTAGCAGATAATGCTTTCGGAGATACATTGCTGAAATTCTGAAAAAACAAGCAGTAAGTTACATAAATACGGGAGATTTGTTACACAGTCGGATGAAAGAACAGATATTTCTAACATCTTACCCTGTGATATTTTCTATGTTCCATTTCAAAATTACATCAAGACCTATTTTGTGTGTGTGTGTGTGAAACACCAAATGAAAGACCACACACATCACATTCTCAAACGTAAATATATTCTATAACTTAAAAAGATATAAGGCTTAATGAAAAAAACACAAGTAGATATACTGATAGAGTTGTACTTTAACTAGAATCTTTAAATGATAATAGATGATAGACAGATAGATAGATGATTAAATTTCATTCAGTTAATCATCTATTCATTAATTCTATGGTAATGGCATATTATTTTACTGCATTGGAAAGCAATTGCAGCAAAAAAAAAAATTGAACCAAAAAATGCACGAAGTACTAAAGGATGTCATGCTGTGGCTAATTGTGTAAAAATTAGAATTTTAAAATACAGTAAAATATTTAAAATACCTGATAATGAGATGAAGATAAAGCATTGAAGTTTTGTACACACAGAATTTTTATCATAGCAAAGCAATTAAAAGAGCTGCAAAACTTAGAGATGAGTCATACATTCTTCTTTCACAGAGAAAATAGTCCTTAACCTTTTCTATGATCAGTACTCCCAAGCAATTTTTTTTAAAAAATATACACACATTTAATTTATCTTATTAAGATAAAGTACTTTAACAATGAGTGAAAAAAAGTGGTGTTTTTTAAAAGTCATACTTCAACAAGTGTAATTTGGAAAATTAAATTTGGAAATTTTTCTACTGTCATTTTGATGCCTAGCATAATCTAAGTATGTTAAGCACTTTAAAATGCTTTATCTACTCACTTTAAAAATTTGGCAACAGAATACTCTGATTTCAACATCTTTCAAAAAGCTTCAGTGGATTCTGGGCTCGCTTGTTAAAAACTATAAAAAGATAGCACCTTCTAGGTACTTTGTGAGAACAAGTAACTAACTGACACAGGAGAAGATGGAAATTCTCTACATACGTTGAAAAACAAAACTGTATAATTGGCACTCAAAATTGAAATATGGAGGTCCATACTCAAAGTGTTTTCCTACCTAAGTATTCAATGAGAATTTGACTGCTGACCTATAGGAACAAGTTGATTATCTCTTCCTACCACTTGCTTCCTAAAGAATGATCACCAGTCACCGAATTCAGTGTCTTCCTGCTTTGTCCTTCCATTTCATTAAATGCTACTAGTATGTATATTAGCTATTAGTATTACTACTGATGTAGTAGTAAGAATATCTGTAGTAGTAAGAACCCCATTTTCACCATACAAAAAAGAATGATTTCCATCATACTTATATCTCAGAACTCTGGCAAGAATCAAATAGTGTTATAAACATGAAATGACTGGGTATAAGGTAAAGTCTGATAGAAATATAAGATATTAATAGATTATCCTTGTCTGTTTATCATAAATTGGGTTTACTGTGTCTCCCAATACCATAGGCATCCTGAGGTTTCATATTTATGCATTTTTTTCTGAAAGGTTGGAAAATAAGTATTTATTCCCAGGAATTAGGCTGTCATTTATTTCCCCGGATCAAAGAAGTTAGCACCGAAAGTAGGTAAGGATGGTGGGAGTTTTCAGGGCCTCAGAGAGCCAGGCATCCCATATTACTCACGGCCTGACTAAGCACAACAAAGGGAGTAACATCCTCCCCGCTATACATTTGCTGTTCTGTGTCAACTTCTCCAGCTCTCCCTTCCTACCCTTCACCAGTCTAACACAAATTAACTGTTGCTTCTCCAATAGGATTTCAGAATAAAACTCTTATTGCATAAAATATGAATCTGAATGTACTTTAATGAATAGATCTACCACATCATCAAATATAAAGTGTATAAATCCCAAATTCACAATGGCATAGTGGAAAACACACAAGGCTTGTCATAAGATCCTGTTACTCGTCCAGGTCTCACCACTGGATGACTGCATGCTTGTGCACAAATCATCTAACCATATTAAAATGCCCAACACTTGGTTAGTACTCAAAAAATTACGACCTAGAGTAATATTACTGCCATAGTAATAAAAAACGCTGAACCTCAGTTTCACCATATTGAAAAAAGTGGAGAAACTGATTTCTGCTATACCCACTTTTGTAAGAATCAAATAAAATTGTGCATATGAAAGCACCGGGAACATGGTAAAGCTCATATACATATGAGATATTAATAGACTACATACAACTAAACATCTCTCATTGATTGTTTTTACATTGTAATCTAAACAGAACAATTACAACTTGGCTACAACAAACGTTACATATGTTAATCTACTTACACATCCACTACCTACCAACAGTCTCAAAATTACTGGTGAGACAAGTAAGGGAGTCATTATTCCCAAATGTATTGATGGAGGAATTGGATCCATATGCTGATAGCAGATGCACAGAGAGAAGCCAGTTTTCTGATCCTAGTACAGCGTCTCCCGCCACCACACTAACTTCCACAACATTTTACAGTTAGCTATTTGCAGATTTATAACAACCTATGAAGACCCTCTATAAGTGTGCATAATTTAAAAAATACATGTGCTTAACTCTCTTTCCATAATTACAAAAGATGAGACTTCTTCCCCAACTCATTTAAGTTATGATTTATGAGGCTTGTTGTGCGCTCACCAGTTAGGTAAAAAATGCTTTAAAACACACCATTAGGAATAAGAAATTCCCATCAATACGGAAGCCATGGAAAATTTCAAGTAACTGGAGAATATATGTATTTTATGTACCATATTGTAATATAATATAATAGATTAATGTGTGTTTTATTCATTGTGAAATGTAAAATATATTCATTATTTTTGCTCATATCTGCTCATTTTCTCTATCTGTAAATTGAATAAATGGATCAAATAAAGTTATGTCTAATATCACTTTTTACAATAATCATCCACAAACAAAATTGAAAGTATGGTTACAAATAGTTATAGATTTATTATCTGAATAAATTTGAACATGAAAAAATATTAATTTTCTGATACTACAGATGCTTATCAATACATTAAGACAATACAGAAAAAAATCCTGTTGTAATCCTAACACAGAGATTAAACACTGTTAAAAGTTATATATCTTCCCAGACTACTTTTTAAGTTACTTTCCATGATTTTAAGTTTTTATTCTAAATGAAGCCCTTAATAGAAGAATGTTGAGAGCTATATGAACATAGTTTTGGAAAATTTTCAAGAGAAAGCAAAAATTCAAGCACAAAAGAAAAATTTCATAGCACTAAAAATAAAACTAGTTTGGGCTTTCCTAAGGAAATAAAGGGGGGTAACTTCAATAATACTGGTGTGTCTCATTGAACACAAGTGCAGGACTGTAGCTGGCCCCCGGAAGGACCAGCATCAGCATCTGGAATATAGTAAACACCCAAATATCTTCGTCTTCTGTGTCTTATCTCTGCATACGAGTATTTGCTTCATTTCTTTCTTTTACACACCAACTTTTTCTAGTTTCACTCAGAGAGTATAAGTTTACTCCAGAACAACAATGAGTTTTTCACGTAACTTCTATTTAAGAAATCAAATATGGAACTGATGCATCAATCTTAGTGTGAATTCCAAATTAACAGAGGAGGTCTCTGTAGCAATCAAGGTCCCAACAGAAAACAGAAGGGTTACTCAGCTGTTATTTTTCAGCAGAATTTAATTAAGGACATATTTAAATAATGGAGGACAAATGAAAAGAACAAATAAGGGAGGATGAGGGATCCAAGATCTAGCAACAGGAGGAGGGCTTTATCACCTAGGTTTCAGGGAGTAAGGAGAAGGAGCCTTGGGGGATGGGGTTTCCCAACAAAGCTATAGTTCAAGAAAGATGCAACCACTGTGAGAACCATAGTGATGAGGATGAAACAGAGCAAAGGATGTAATACCCAAACCTCTGTCCCCCATGCTCCAAACACAACTGGAAGCCAGAGGACAAGAGAAATCCAGCCATACATTCTATAGAGACCAGTCCATGGGGACAGAGCAGGCAGAGAAGGATGATGGAACAGAACTGCAGGGTTGGGGAGAGGAGATAGAGAGAGAGAGACAAAAGAAGAATGACCAGCACGTACTCTAAGTGATTTATCTACCTAGCTTCCTTCTCCATTCAAGATTTAATCTCCATTCAAGAGATTAAATCACTAAAGAGTGACTCAAGAGTGCTCTTACAACATCCAGCTCTTGTTCCTTATAGTATTATCCTATTTGATGTATACAGTTCTTATTGGTATTGTTTAATACCTGCCTCTACTATGCAATGTCCCACGGAACAATGACCATACTCCTTATTTTCTCCACTGCCTAAACTCAATGCTAACCTCCAGTGAGCATTCAAAAAATGTTTGGAAATGGATGGATGAATAAATGAAAATATTGGCCAAAATTGTCCTTTTTCATAATATCCTTATAATTCAATTAATTTCGTTACTTTTATGTTTTTGACATTGCATTTGGAAATAATTTCAAAGACAGAAATAACTTAAAACTGCAGAAAAGTTGCAAAAATAAGAAACAACTCCTGTATACCCTTTACTCAAATTCACCTATTGATAACATTTTACTCCATTTGCTTTACTATTTGTGCATTTGTGCTCTGGGTATGCATTTTTTTTGTGTTTGTTTCTGGACCACTTGAGGGTAAGTTATGTGTATCATGGCCCTTTACTCCTAAATAGTTAAGCATGCATTTTCTAAGAATAGAGATAGTAAATGGCCACAGCACAGTTATCAACCACAGTAAATTTAACATTGATAAGGTAATTTACCATCCAAAATCCAATTTTCTCCATTGACTGATTTTTTTTCTTCTCCAAAAACAGGATACAATCTGCAGTCAGGTACCACATTTAATTTTCACATATCAGTTAACCTCCACTAATCTGAAACACTTCCACGACTTTTGCTGTTGTTTTAATGTTGACTTTTTAAAAGAATACAGTATCCTCCCGTTTAATGGAAAGTTCCTAATTATTGTTTTGGCCGGTGTATGACACTGCATAGGTGATTTTGTGTCTTTCTCAAGGTGTTACAGCTGGAGGTGCAGGATGTCCCTTTACCCTTTAGTAGTGATATTAATTTTTGATCACCTAATCAAGGTGTTGGCCCAATTCACCACCGTATAATCACTACTTTTCCCTTGGAACCAATAAGTATTTTTTGAGAGAGACACTTTAAGAGTAAACAACTATGCTGCTTCTCATCAAAAGTTCTCCCTAGAGTTAGCATTTCTCTTAGTAAGAGTGAAATTGACCATCCTTTTATATGCTTAAGGGCCAACTTTTCTCTTTTTGTGATCTATTCATGTCTTTTGCCCATTCAACTCAATTCATTCAACAGGTATTAGGCACCTGCTATGCGCCAAGGACAGCTCAATGTACTGAGGATATACGTAGAGGTGAACTCAAACTCCAGCCCTCATGGAATTTACATTCTTGCTACGAGAGACAGGTAGTAAATAAATATAAAGGTAAATACAAAACACATTTTATCAGATGGTGACAAAGGCTATGGAGAAAAATAAGGTAAAGAGAATTCAAATAAGTGTGCAAGAAGGAATGTTATCTTATTGTCAGGATGATAAAGTGACATATGATAAAGTGAGTTATGGAAATATCTGGGGCAACAGCATTCAAGGCAGAGCAAAGGCAAGTACAAAGGTCCTGAGGTAGGAGCAAACCTGGTTTGTTCAGGGAACATGGAAGCCAGAACATGTGCTCTAAATGAAGAGTGGAAAGAATGCAGCTGTTATGTTTAGAGCCTTAGGGTTTATTATAAAAACTTGGACATTTACCCTGAAATATAGGAAGTCACCGAGAAATTTTAAGCAGAGAAACGACATAATCTGATTTATGTTATTAAAGGACAACTCAGATTGAAAATATATAGCATAGTTTGGGGCTGAAAGAAGCCTGGTGACCAGATATGAGGCTACTGCAATAAACCAGCTAGGAGATCATGCTGCTTGAATTGGGGTGTTGGCATAGTAATGGTGAGATGTGGTCAGATTCTAAATGTTTTTTTGAAGATACAGCTAACAGCTTTTGCTGACAAAGGGGACGTGGGGATGATGGATGATTTCATAGTGTTGGGCTTAGAGTGCAAGGATGAAAATGTTATCAACTGAGATATGAAAGACAAGGCAGAATGAAACTAAGTATGATGTGGCTGGGCTCATTTTTAGACATGAAAAATTTTAATAGCTTTTAGACATCTGTAGGAAGATGTTGAATACATCATAAAATGTATGAAGCTCCATTCTGCGAAAAGGTAGAGATATAAATTTGGAACTCATCAGCTTTTTGATAGTATGTAGTCTTTACAGTGGATAAGATCACCTAGTTAGTGAGTATGGAAGCAGAATGGTAGAGATGTGATGACTGAAGCTTGGAATATTCCAACATTCAAAGGTCTAGGAAATGAAGAAAAAGCAAACTGAAAATTAACTGCCAGTAAAGTAAGAAAACCAGAGGTTGGTCTCCAGAAAGTCAAGTTAATAAAGATTTTAAAGGAAAATGAAGTGATTGATTAAGTGCTGATAAATTTGGTAAGACAAAGACTAGGAATTGGCCATTGGGCTCAGAAACATAGGTAGTAATTTCAGACTTCTGTCTGAAGAGTAATTTCAGACTTCTGTAGAGTGGTAGAGATAAGGCCTGATAAAGTATGTTCACACAAGCATGGGAATAAGATGACTACATATTGAGGCAACTTTTTTAGGAGTTTTGCTAAAAGAAGCTCAGAAAAGTAGAACAAGAACTGGAAAGGAATGTGAGGTTGAGCACATTTCATTTTTAAATGAGAATATTACCGCTCATTTGAATATACCAATAAAGGGGGGAAATTGATGATGATGATGAGAGAGAGAGAGAGAGAGAGAGAACAATTACTGGAGGACTTACATGTCCTTGAAAGGGGTGGGATCTAGTGTAAAAGCAAAGGAGACAGCCTTCAACAGAGGTACAGATACTCACCAATAACAAGAGCAGAAGCAGTGTATATAGATACAAAAGCAGTCGACATTGTTTTAGCTCTGTGAAGCAGGAAGAGAATTGGATTTAGCCAGGTTTGAGAATTTTCTGGAAACATACAATGTAGTTAGAAAGAGGCCGTGAAGTCATATGCAAGGGAGAAATTGTAATGATGGACCAAGAACTCTATGTAAAAGTGGAACTGAGAACATGTAGTGTGTGGAGATATTGTAAAAGTAATAAAATCAATGAGTTGTAGATCTTCGCAGGGTTTAAGAATTCTTAGAGTCAGAGCACTAGAGGGAGTTAGCTGGAAAAAGAGGAGTGGTGTTTGCAGAGTATAATGTTTAAACTGAAGATTATGGAAGATTACTGGTAATGTCAACATCTAGGTTGTAACCATAGAAGTGAGTGACTAAGACAGGGTAAGGGACATGATCACTGGAGAAGAGGAGGTCAAGGACCTGAGGTGGCGGAGATGGATAATCATGGATAATGAAATTGCTAAAATGATATCTATATGGGTGATGCGGGATGACTTAGGAATGTTGGGGTTACAACAGGGTGTTGATAGAAACAACACTGACAAGCACAATCTGAGTAGACCTGGCTCCTGAAGCAGGATGCCGTAGGGAGGCAGTGTGTGTTGCTGAGAAGGGAGGAGAGGTTCTTAGCAAGAATATTTAAAACCCTGGGATTCCCTTTTCACTTCTACGGATGACAGTGTGAAGGCTAGAGGAGAGGCCCCAGTTGATAAGATAATCAGTACAGATACAGAAAAGAATTTGATCTATCTGGTAACTTCCAAGGCACTTACACAGTTCATTTTGAGCCAAAATATTGTACAGAGTGTGGAGGAGCCAATAAAATTTTGCTTGGGAAAAAAAAATACAATAGGCAGATTGCCCTCACTGGCATTCAGAAAATAAGCCAGTCTCAATTTGCATTGCATTGTCAGACTTACCATCTGTTGGTTGGGTAGCTAAATCTTACAGATGTATTGTCAATCATCAACATAAAATATCTACACTGCAGACATACAGAGAATTCAACTTTGAAGAGAATTCTTTAAAACACTGAAAACTATAGAACACTCACCGGTCCAGACCCCATGACCCTTATCCCATGTAACACTTACAATAGCCTTGTGATGCTATTCCCATGTTTTCAGAAGAAGAAACGGAGGCATAGAGAAATCAAGGTCACACAGTGAGTAGTAAGTATTGGAAGCATGGTGTGTCTGAGCTGAGCTCTCCCCGAAAACATGAGCTCTATCAGGCTCCTGTAGTACTGCGCAAAATGTGGGCCTGGACCTGTGAATTTGTAAGAAATGCAAGTTCTAGAACGACATCCCAAACCTACTGAATCAGAAAATCTGGGGGTGATGTCCAGCAATCTGTGTTTGAACAAGCCCTCCATCTGATTCTGATGCACACTCAAGTTTGAGAACCCCTATTTTAAAGTAAGTAGGGGTGAAGTACCAGATTATTGAGAGCATGATAAAGGTCAGAAAACTGCCTTTTTTCTCTCATATGATCATGTGTGTGAATAGGTGTGTGTGTAGCTAGGTGGGTATGAGTATGGGGGTGTAGGTGTAGTCCTAGCTAATCTCCTTCATTCATTATAAATACCTTCAGTATTATTGTTAACTTCATAATTCACTGATGACTGCTTTGATACCAACAATTTGGAAACACATCCAGTTTATAATCTGGCCATTGTGAGGATTTGAACATCAGCACAACTGTTGTCTTTATTTTCTAGTCTGTTAAATACATAAAGAAACAATGATACCCTTTGAAATATTACAGTTATCATTTGCACTACAAAATCTGGTGACTTAGAGGTGTGTTGCATATTATAAGCCTCTAAAGTTTACCAGAAGCAAGACTATGTAAAACAGTACAGCAACAGTCTGGGGTCGTAAAACAAGAAAACTGTCATGACATTAATAGCTCATTCTGTATAAGAAACATCTTGCTAAAGAAGACCGTCTTGATGGCACCGAGGCATCTGTTGCTAGAGGCAGCTAAGTTGCTGAACCAACCACTTAATCTCTTCTTTTTCAGTGAATAGAGAAGCAATTGAAGTAGAGTACAACTAACTTTTTTTTTTCATTATACAAATATCTGAATTTCACGGAAAATAGATATTCCAAAAATCACAGCAGGGTTTTTTCCAACTATGTCCTCACTTTCCAATAGAAATAGAGACCATCACAAACCATTATTCAGTCCAATACTTTTCCTCTAGCCCTAAGAGCATAATGAAAAATTAAATGTACCAGGAAAGAAGTGACATGAACAGAAAATCCTGCATCCATTATTCATTTCATGAGGCAGGGATAGAGAAAGGGGATGGTGGTGAGAAGAAAGTAACCTCTTGTATTTTCCACCTCTGCTAACTTTTTTTCCAGCTTCTTTACATTTGTCATAATATATGTATCTTCATCACAGAAGAACTGAGAAAGGTACAGTTATCTCCATTTTATAGAGGAAGAAACTAAGGCCCACAGATGTTTATCAAATAAGCATTGGTAATGCTATATGTCGGGTTTAAATCTTGGATTAGAAACCCACTCTATTGCTCGTTACCACTCTGATACTGGGTGTTTAGCTGTCTCATACTCTTTAGGGCCTGGAGTCCCTCCTTCACCAGTGGAGTGAATAGAAAGTGACCAGAACAGTATATAAATGGCATTTAGAGCCATTGACATAGATGAAGTCATGTAGGCAGAAAGTTTAAAGAGAAAAGAAAAGAGAGCCTATCAATAAGGTACAGTGATGATCCAGCAAGAGAAGCTGAAAAGCAGTTTGAGAGGAAAGAGGAAAACCAGTAATGTGCAGAGTCATGGAAGCCAAGAAAAGGACAAAAAAATTACTGTTAACCCTAGTGTAAAGTTAAGAGATAAAAAAAATTGTTAATGGATACACAATATAAAATAAAAGCAAACACTGAATACAAAAACACAAAAGTGTGAGCGCACAGAGAGAAAGTAAAGTCTAGAGATTTTATATGTGATTGAAGTTAATATCAACTTAAAATAGACAGTTATAGCTGCATGATATTTTATGCAAACCTGAAGCTAACTGCAAAGAAGAAAGCCTATAAAAGGTACAGAAAAGAAAAAGTGAAAAGAATCAAACCAAATTACTAAAAAGTCATAAAATAATAAAGGAAGGCAGCAATAGAGGAATAGAAAAATAGAAAAGCCTACTTACATATGGTTAGTACATATAAAAATTTAATTACATTAATGCCTTCTCAAATCACTGAGGAAAATGGAATTGGGATAACCGGGTAGCCATTTGCAAAAAGGTGAAAGTGGATCCATACCACAAATAAGAATAAACACCAAATTGATCTGAGATCTAAAGGTAAAAGCTTTAAATCATAAAGGAACTACAAGAAAATGTGAGCAGAAGTTTTATATCTTGAGTTATAAAGAAACATGTGCAGTAAGAGAAATAAATACTAATTAATACTGATAACCAAAGACTGAATTGGAGAAAATATTTGCAAATTATAGATCTGACAAGGGGTTAATATGCAAAATATACAAAGAACTCATACAAATCAATAGTAAAAACAATAACAATCTGATTAAAAAGTCGACAGAGGATCTGATAGACATTTTTCCAAAGAAGACATACAAATGGCCAACAGATACATGAAAAGATGCTCAGCTTCACTAGCGATAAGGGAAATGCAAATCAAAACCAAAATGAGATAGCACCTCATACCTGTTATAATGGCTATTATCAAAAAGACATAACAAGTGTTGGCCAGGATGTGGAGAATAGGGAAACCTGTGCACTACTGGTGGGAAGGTAAAGCAGTGAGTCCGCTATGAAAAACAGTATGGAGATGCCTCAAAAACATTAAAAATAGAACTCCCATATGATCTAGCAATTCCACTTCTGGGTATTTGTTTGAAGAAAACAAAAATACTAATTAAAAAAGATATATGCACCCCCATGTTCATGGCAGCATTAGTTACAATAGCCAAGATATAAAAACAACCTAATTGTCTATTGATGGATGAATGAAAAGAAATTGTTTTATTTATGTTATATATGCATATACATACATACATACATATGTATGTATCTATACATACATACATATCTATATGTATATATATATATACATACATATAGATATACATATATATCTATATGTATATATAATTCAGGCATTAAAAAGAATGAAATCTTGTCATTCGAGATAACATGGGTGTATCTCGAGGACATTATGCTAAGTGAAATAAGTTAGAGAAAGACAAATACCATATGATCTCACTTATACGTGGAATTTAAATTTTAAAAAAAGACAAGCTCATAGATACAGAGAATAAATTGGTTAGCGGTTGCCAGCTGTGGGGTGTGGGGTTGGGCAGAAAGAATAAAGGAGATCAAAAGCTACAAACTTCCAGTTACAGAATAAATAAGTCCTGGGGATATAATTTACAGCATGGTTACCTTAGTTAATAATACTGTCTTGTATATTTGAAAGTTGTTAAGAGTAGATCTTAGAAGTCCTCATCACAGAAAAAACAACTTTTTGTTAACTATGTATGGTGTCAGATGTTAACTAGACCTACTGTGGTGATCACAATATATACATTATAGAATCATTATATTGTACACATGAAACCAATGCAATATTATGTGTCAATTACATCTCAATTTTTTAAAAATAACTATCTTTATAATCACCACAAAAATTTAAAAAGTAGCAAACCTATGAGAAAGTATTGTCAATATGCAACAAAGACAAAAGGCTAATCACTTTTACAAAGACCTGTTAAAAGCTGAGCAAAAAAAAGAGAAGAAAATGCACAAAAGCTTCAACAAAGTCACAAAGTCACAAAAGATATATTAATGCCCCTTAAAATGAAAAATGTTCAACATTTCTCATAACAAGAGAAATGCAAATTAAAATGTCATCAAAATTTTACCCATCAACTGGAAAGAAAAACTAAATTTTCAGTAAACATCCCATAGACGAGACTATGGAAAAGAGATAATTTCATACATTCATACTGGAGATTCAAAGTGGAGCATCAACAATGGAGGAGAAAGGGCAAACTTAACAAATCTATATTGTTACCCTTAACCCATGATTCCATTTTTAAAAATTTTACCCTGAAAATATAGCTCCACAATTGTGAAATATTTGCATGTAGTTACTCATGTTATCATCTGTAATAGCAAAATACTGAAAATCCTAAATGCCCATTCACAGAAGACTAGGTTAATGTTCTAAGTTGTATTAACACAACAGGGAATTATGCAGGCCATCAAAGAAGAAGAGAAAGATCCTTAAAAACTGACAGGAATTATTTTCAAGATATAGTGTTAAATGGAAAAGGTATAAAAGCACACTCACATATATAGATGCATATATAATGCTCTTATGCATGGAAAATGAAAATAAAAATAAATGTGTCTAGGCATGTATGCATTTATACACATTTGCATGAATTTGTTATTTTTGCAAAAAAAAAAAGAAACAAGAATGATAAAACAAAAAGCAACAAAAATGTTTACCTATAGAGTAGATGAGAAATAAATGAAAGCGATAATGATAAGAGTAAGACTTTTCTGAGTATACACTATTTTTATTGTTTTGATCTTGGGCTATGTAAATAGTTTTCGTATCCAAAATTAAATTAAGTTTAAAAAAATGAAGTAAAACAAGCACTAAAATTAAAAAGAAATAGAAATAACTTTAACCTAGCTATACATTACTTTGACAATCACAGAAAAAATAATTCAAATAACATAGTACTCCGTACACCTTAAGTAAGGTATGTAATAAGAAAAAAGGAGATATAAAGAAATCTTGAAATTTGCTTAGTAGTTTTGTTATTGCCAGAGGTAGTAGTAATTCTGAAACTATTTTGCACGTACTTTAGGATATAGCAAATATGTTGATAGTGTTGAGAACCAAAATTTTCAATATGGAAGAAAGAAAACTATGGAATGAGGAAAGATGAAAAGTTATGTACAGATACACACACTTCCTAGCTCTGTTTACTGAAAGTACACAGAAATGATGACACTTTAGTAGAAATGAGCACATATCGTTCAGTGCAGTGGTTTTATTTTTCAAGTCCGAGTAGGGGAAAACAAAATGTTACCTAAAAAAGGAAGGAGGCGTACAAACACTAATAGGAGGCCTGTTAAAATCACAGGAGCTATTGCTCCTACTGGACAAATTAGGGCAGTTAGAGAATCAAAAAAAATAATGGATTATATCACACTAAATAAATAAAAAAATCCATGAGTCTACAATTATACACACACACACGTGCACACACACATGTTCACGCGCACGCACAGGTTACAAGGGAAGGCTCTTCTTTATAATCTAGAACAGATGTCTGCAAATGACTGCCTGTGGCCTAAATCCTGCTGCATCTTGCTTTTGGGCAGTCTGTGAGCTAGGAACATTTTTTACATTTTTAAAGAAAAGAAGAAAAAAGTCATATGCAACAGAAAGCATATATGGTCCAGAAAGCCTAAAACATTTACTAACTGGCTCTTTACTAAAAATTTTGTGGATCTCTGATCTAGAAGAAGGACTGTATTAAATAATCGCCATTTTGCAACCACTAATGTAATGCAAGAGGCAGGCAAGAAATTAATCCTAAAACTATAGGCTAAAAGATTGCTAAAAAAATAGAAAACAGACACTCATAGACTCTCCAATTATTACTCATCAGATTTTTATTAATTACAAAGATGGAAAGCTATATTTAAAATGAAGAGACTACACATAGCTTCACCAACATTGGGACAACTGACATTATGAACTTACTGATGTGATGTAATAGGAAATATGTAATATTTTGCCAAGACATTTTAACTATAATCTAATTCACAGGAAACAATTAGACAAATCCAGTTGGAGGAACGTTCCACAAAACAATTGGTCTGGACTCTCCAAAAATGTCAACATTTTGAAAGACCAAAACAACAACAAAAAGGCAGAGAGTGAGCTATGTTTTGGACTAAAGGGATTAGAAACATGACAAGAAACTTCTATGTGTGATCCCTGACTGATATAAAAAATATTTAGGAACAAATGGAGACATTTAAATTTAAACTGTACATTACATAATATTAATTATCAGTGGCAAATATCTGTTCTGTGATTATTTTGTAGTTATATAGGAGAACGTCCTTGTTCTTAGGAAGGACATCTGAAGTACTTTGGGATGAAGTGTCGTGATGTCTGCAACTTATTTTCAAGTAGTGCAGCCCCCAAAATGTGTGTGTGTGTGTGTGTGTGTGTACAAAGGGAGGGAGAAAAGGAGAGGTGGAGAGAGGGAGGGAGAGAAAATACCAGAAAAATTTAGCAATTATTTAACACAGGTAAAGGGTATATGTATCCTTATTGTACCCTTATTGTACTGCTATTCAACTTTTCTGTGGGGTCAAAATTTTATTAAAAGTTGGGAAGTTTTAAAAGGCTTTATTTATTCAGAGTAAATATGATCTTCAAATTTATCTGCTAGATTTTGGTTTCCTGCAGTTTTTTTGTTTTTAATTGCAGTTGACAGTCAATATTATTTTATATTAGTTTCAGGTTTACCGCATAGTGGTTAGACATTTATATAATCTAAAGAACAAAATAAATTAACTAAACAGAAACAGACTCATAGATACAGAGAACAAACTGATGGTTGCCAAACGGGAAAAGGGTTGGGGTTGGTGGAAAAGGTGAAGGGATTAAGAAGTACAAATTAACACTTACAAAATAGTCATGGGGATGTGAAGTACAGCATAGAGAATATAATCAATAATGTTGCAATAAGTATTTTTAGTGCGAGGAGAATACTAGACTAACTGGGGGGGTCACTTTGTAAATTATATAAATGTCCTGCAATTCTTTAACAATCTCATGCCACCTGATTGCCTTATGACTAAAATAAACCCAGCTGCAAAAACCACTGTTGCACTGAATAGAAAAAAGAAAAAAAAAAACCTATCATTAAACTTTTTGGCAAGTGATATTCTTATACACTGTTATTCTCCTAATGCAATGTAACCAATTATTGCTTTGTGTCAGCATCTACTAACAGAGAGAAACAGGCAGAATCTACAGGCCCAATTATATTATGGCAATTTTTTTTATATTCTAAGAATAACAATATGTCAAATATTAATAAAGGATTATGTGGGAGGTATTTTTTCATGATTTAAAGAACAGGAACTCAGATTATCTCCTTCAATTACATGATTAAATATTGCAGAAAGCATACATTCAGATGTTTAGTTCTAATAAACAAGTATACAAGGTGTATAGGCAATCCTGTGAATCCCTTATCATTACAATCATCCCAATTTCAAATGGAGCAAAAACTGACACATGTAGAAAGGCGTGCTGGCCTACGAGGCAGAAGTCCAAGCTTTTGGCTTTAGCCCTGCTTCTCAAATAAGCTGAATTTTTTTGGTAAATCACTTCCCTTCTCTGAGTTTCAGTTTTATCTGTAGGAGGAGGCATCTGAACTGAATTAAGATTTTTAGAACTGTGAAATCAAGGGCTATTTACTCTTCAAGGAATGGGGGATGAGGAGGCAATTTAAAATAATCACCTTATAAGAAATAAAAATTCAATCTGATGTAGATATTATTCATTAAAACCCAATGGGTCCAAGAGAGAAGGAGGCCAGAATGGATATAAAACTGAATAGCCTGAGAGAGTCACTCCCTTCTAGACCAGGTGCTGCACTCAGTGGGGATGAGGGCCATCTGTGACAGTTCTGGGTAAGGGATGGCCCGAGAGGTAGGGTGGAAATTAGCTTCGGCCGCAAGATGGCCACTGATTGTTTATTGTCTGATATGAGCTCTCTACCCAGAGCCACAAAAATTCTTTTATGTTTGGTATGGTTAGATTTTTTTTTTATTATACATTCCAGAAATAAACAATATTTTTTGCAACCAGGTAGCAACAAAAATTTTAAAGGGAAGAAGTGTAAACCATGAAGAAATAAAGTCAGAAGTGCCCCAAAACTGCGAAATGGGAGTTTTAAGAAAAATCTGCCTAAATTTCTCAGGACATGAATGTCTCCAAGTGAGGTAAGGGTTAATTCAAACACAGGAAGACCATAAGTGAGTAGAATGCTTGAGAAACACATGATCTGCTTAACTGCGAGTTAATTTGGAAAACTCAGTCTCTCAACTCTTCACTGGTCAGTTTTTAAAAAAGCACATAGGCAAGTTTTCTTTCCTAAATACGAATAGTCTCCTGAATATTATTGAATCTTCTTTTGATCATTTTAGGTCCTACGGTAACGCCAAGTCATTATTTTAAATAAACATCATTAGCTCTGCACAGGGAATGGAGATACGGAATGTGCTAACATTGGACTGAATCCACAAAGGGCTCACACATCCCTGGAAGATTTTTTGGAGGGAGATAGAATCTTGAGTATGAACTATTAATGTATCTTACTCTTTGCCCTCTTCTCATGAAATCTGAATGCGGCCAGCAACAACAACAAAAAAAATCAATTCGTTGAGGATTTTGATTAGTTTGGGCTCATGGGTTTATCTAACCCAACTTTGACTGTATTTTGCTTTACATCAAAGTGAATCAGGATCCTCTTCCCCTGTAATAAGACTGCACTCTTTCAACAAAGTGATTAGAGTGACATTTTCAAGGAAGTGCCCGAAGCTTATAACTGACAGGCTATTTTTTAAAGCATTAGAATTTGGAAGCCAAAATTCTACTCACAATTTAACTTCCTTGAATTGGCAGACACAGTGTTTTAAATTCTAATTCTACTGTGGAGCAAAGTAGATTGAAAAATTTAGGACAAATAAAGTGTATTGTTTGCCCTGGGAAATTGTATCCATCAACAGGGCTTTTGATAAACAGTGGCAAATTTTGTTTAAATTGTTTATGTTCCTAGGAGCTCTTCCTAGCAGTCTTCCATTGGATTATGTGTACACAGAGCAGTGTCCACAAACCTTGAATAATACTGACATCAATTTCTAGTAATGTGAAAAAAAAATCTCTAAACATTTAATCATTATCAGGCTGATTATAAATTTGACTCTGAATTAGTATCAGATTTTGATGCTTCTTGAAAATAAGATGCCCACTTGTTCAAATTCTTTGTTTGAAAAAATGGAAATGGCATATGAACAGGCAACTGATAAGAGCAGACCAGGGCCCCTGGGTGTTTCACAGAAGCACTACCCATGGGGATTTCGAACAGGAGTTCTTAAGGCAGGAAGGTGTTTCAAAATTCTCAAGGTTATGTCTTGATGCAATTAACAGAAATTTAAGCCTTTAACTCTCTTTTCAAAAAAAAAAAAAAAAATTCCCATATGCTCAGATAAGCACTCTGGTACTATGGAAGAAATGAAGGCATGCATGAACCAAATAGCATAAAATCTCACTCAACAAGTATCGTCTGGCTGCTGACACTGTTAAATGTGACAAAGATCAATAACGAGCCCTGATACAACACTATCCCTTGGAGATCAATTAACCATTTGGGGGTCAGCTGGCTATACAGGACCCTTTTTACCCCAGAAGACACAACACGTAATTTTCACAGGAATCATCACACATTCTAGATAGGATCCCAATAAGCACCACCCTCTAAGGGTTTTCGGAGCAGGGCACACCACATCCTTACATCAGACCCAGGAACTCACTTTACGCCAAAGGACATAAGGCAGTGGGCACATGGCCATGAAATCCACTGATCCTTAATAACTTCACTACCCAGAAGCTGCTGGCCTAACAGTATGTTGGAATAGGCTGTTGACGCCGCTGCGGAGGCCCCAGGTTAGAGACAATATCCTGCCAACAAGGGGCACCATCTTCGAATATGCCAAATCAATGACCATCATGTGATGCGTTTTTCCCCAAAGAAAGAATATCTATGTTTCAGAATCAAGGCACAGACACAATAACAGCCCCATTTATCATCACCACCAGTGACAGACTCAGGGGAACGGGTGCTTCCCATTCCCAAAACTCTGGGCTCTGCCGAGTTAGAGCGACCTCTTCCACCAGCAGATAGAGCAAACATCCTATTGGACGTAAGATATGGCTGTCACTTGGGTACTTTGGGTATCCAGTGTCCAGGGCCAACAATAAACAAAGGAAGGTTCGCCATGCTGGTGAGGGTAACTAATTGACCGTGTTGTCAGGAGGAGGTAGAGCTGCTGTTATACATCGGAGGAGGGAGGAGCGTGTTGGGCAGTCAGGTGATTAGCATATCTTAGTACTCCCTCACCCAATTTTGTTGATAAATCCACAACTGCCACAGTCATTGTCTGAGAAAGGTATGGTAATCAGGGACTGGCGGGGTCCCCTCAGGGGTGAAGATCTGGCCACCAAAACAAAAGCCATCTCAACCAGCAGAGGAACTAAACAAGGATAATGGATCTGGAATGGATCATAAAGGAATTTAGCCTTGAGCCCAGCTATAGCAACAGAGGTTACCATTTCTCACATTAACTTTTCTCTTACAAGTTTCCCCAAAAAAGAGGCCCACCAGAGTCCTGAAGGAGATGCTCCCAGATTTTACGTGAGATAAGTGGATCTGAGGGCAAGAGATGGACAGTTGTGAGGCTGCACTGCCCAGACACCCTCCCTACCTCCTTCAGGAGATGGCCTCTTGCCCAGCGGGCCTCTACCCAGCAACGGGAGCATGGCAACATAAAGCCCAGCTCCTCTCCCTAAAAAGCAACAACTCTGAAGGGGCTCCCCCAGCTTCAGAGCTGAGTCCTGTGGCAGCCTCTTCCTCCTATGCCTAACCCGGCTTCCTTTTCTTCCCTCCACTATCGTTTGGGTGTTGATCCCAAGAAACTGCAAACTCCTTTCCTCCTTGTAGTCTGCTTCCTTGGGTAAACAATGGGCAACAATAACCTTCCTTTAAGGAAGATTACCCCTGCCAGTACCCCTGTACCCCTGCCAGACTAAAAGAAAAAAATCAGTCTTGTTATTTTACTCGGGCCGTACTTTTTCTTTATCCTTGCAATATTTTCTCTTTTTTCTTTCTCTTCTTAAGGTCTTTCAGAGAGCAACGAAAAATTTCCCCTCAAATGTATTTATATTCTAACAAGAGATGCACTACACAAGATTATTTTTTAAATAATCCTTGATTCTCCCAAGATAGTCATATATTTAAGGTAGCTAAAGAACCAAGACAAATAGGACAAAAGAATCTAATTATGGAATAGAAAATTTAGGGTTTCGTGACAAAGAAAATGCTGAAATATTTATTGTACATAGTTGGTACATAAATTGATCCAATATATAACGATATCAAGCGACCATTACACTGGCATCAGGATGTCATACCATCTGCTAGCCCTTCTTTCCTGTTTTCTCCTCCCTGTCTTTGCTCATCATCTCTATCTCTGAAATCCGTTTCAAGCCTGAAATCCCAGTAACTGTGCTCTCTCTCCTACCTGTTGTTATTTCTGAAACCTGTTTACCACCCTGGACCTGCCAGACTGCTCCTTCTATCAGCTATCCGCTGACCTGAAGTACCTGCTGCCTACACCTGCAATATCCAGCAGTGTCCAGTATCTGACTTAATTAGACACCTTGTCCTGGCCAACTATATTTCTTCTTAATTAGAATACAGAGGAGCCACAGCTTACTCCCAGGTTAGGTTCTAACATCAGTCTAAAAGGCAAAAACTGTATCATCAATATTACCTTTGAAAATCCAAAAAGAACAGCAAAAAAATAGATACATTTTAACAAATGCATCACTGCTGTTTTTAATTCCAGCATTTGAACAAATCTCCCTAAAGTATTTGGCTTTCATTTAAGAGGACACATTGTCCCTTTAAAACAATACCGTCTTTAAATACTAATGGTCCACTGAGCATAGCAAGATGTTGACAGTACAACAGGCATAAGAGCCTCGAGACCCTGCTCATGGAGGGGAAAACTGTGCAACAGAAATAATTTTTTCCTTCCTTTTTTTTTTAAAAAACTTGGTCGGTTCGTTTGTTTTGATCACTATAAATACTTGAATGCTTATGAATTAAATACATGCATAAAATGTTACTCAGTGGCTGTGACACGTGGATTGGATACCCAGGAGATCAACTCACTCTAGCAGCTGTCAGGATTTCACCTGTGCAGCAGCATCTTGCTGAAACCCTGTCCCTAAACTTGTTCCAACTGACAAAGTGTCTCAACTCTTCCAGATTGTTTCAGCTGACATATTCCATGCACTTATTTTTGCCCATGCTCATAATTTCACCCATTCCAGTTTAACCTCAGCCCATGACCAGGTCCCAAATTTTTGCTCTACTGCATGGGTATCTGTGCAACCAAAGGGGCTCAGATCCATTTAGCTACTAGATGATTATACAGAAAAGTAAATATAATACTGCATTCACATAAATATATTAGCTTTTTCCAAATCACATTAACTCTTATAGTGAAGTCTCACCATCTACCTTGTGGTTCATTAACGTTATAAGTAAATCTATCCCCATAAGCAGACATTAAATGGAGAAAAATTAACACAGCTGTACTAACGCAGTCACAACGTCAATAATTAAAACAGGAGGAATGGCATTGGTAAGCCACATTTTAATTTCACAGGTTCATTCTGACATTCCTTACGTGACATTTTAAAATTCATTCACTCAGTAATTAATCTGGGCAAGATAAGTTTAATAATTTATAACCAAATACATGACAGTAGCACCCTTTCCTGCAGCAATTTTTTTTTCCTATCCTATTGATCATTTATAATAATATCCCCTGGGGTCAGATCTAGTCATGCCCTCCAAATTTACCAAGCTGGGTGTTTTTAAATCACATTAGTTCAATATGTTACCAATGAAAAAACAAGTTACTCAGGAAACAAGTGGATATCTGAAAGCATTACTATGTATTCATGAATTTCAAAGTTGCAATAAATGGAGAAATACAGAGGAGCTTAAAAATTCAAAGCATGTGAAATTCAGGAGCACATTGGATGCCTTAGGAGTTATACAGCTCTGAAGATGCAAAACCATTTTACATTTTGTGGAAAATAAAACTAAATAGTATTAAACTAATAGTATTAAAGAGTCAAAAGGAAGTATTTTTTCTAGTAAGTGTTTTTTGACAGCCCTAAATTCTGTTGTGTCCATTTGCTTTTTTTTTTTTTTAACAACAGTTCTCGGGATGAATCTAGCTTTAAAAGACACAAGACACATTCAACCCTATGACATAATTGAAGTCATCCTGGTTTTCCAGCAAGTTGGATCCTTGAAGAGGAACAATCGTCTTACAGACCACCAGCTTGCTATGTTAATTTAAAAAAAAATCTTACACTTGTACTGCCTATTATAAAGTATTCCCATGTGCATTAGCCTATCTGATCATACAGAAACAAGTTAATCAGGCTATGTATGATTATCTCTATTTTACAGTTGAAGAAGCTAAGATTAGAGAGGTTCGGACTTGCCCAAGATCACACAGTTTTGATGCTGGAAAGCTTCCAATGTCATCTTCCCCTATGATAAGTCACACTTTTGCTGCAGTAAAGTGAAGAGAACATACTCTGTTTACACTTGCATCGGGGGGGGCGTGGAGCAGTGCAAGATACCCCGAAGTTTAATGCATGTTTGGTGAATGAGAGATTGGAGAAATGGCCGAGCGCCTGGGAGACTGTCAGGCTCTGCGGTGAGGGATGGCTTGGCTCCTCCTGGGCAGGGAGCGGATGTCTCCAGCTCACTGCAACGGCACTCGCAGGCCTAGAGTGCTGAGAAACTTGATTGCTTCCTATACCACGAACACCTACGGGCCCAGTTGTACTCTCCATTATGAAATGCCTATCCCATTCTACTGAGAAAACAGAGGGGAATGCATCCTAGCGGTCCTGGCAAAATTCAGAGGAAAAAAAAGAAAAACCCTATAATTTGAGTGGACATAATAATTACCAAGTCAAAAAATAATCTGTCTGTGAATCAATCCTGTCAGTGTCGTAGGCATTTCCAAAAATAAGCCACTAGACCACCCAAATCTGGAATTGAATTGAAATTTGACCCACTCAGGTGTGTTACTTTTGTTCACTGTAGGAACTTTTAGAAACCAGGGTGATTTCAATGTGCTCATAAAGTGCATTCAATAGCAGGGGGTCTCATTAAAATGTTCCACAATTTTTCTGGATAGCTAGTCACCAAATTATAATGCCCAATAGTTCACTGGAAATACTCTCTTCTCGTTATGTGAATTTGAGTGAGATGATTTCAATGCCATCTAAGAAGGCAAGGTGGATTGATTACCAATCATCTGTCCATTGAATGTATCCTCAGGACATACCTCCGAACTCACAGGCTTGTACTGTGTTTCCCCGAAAATAAGACCTAGCCGGACAATCAGCTCTAATGCGCCTTTTGGAGCAATAGAGCTGATTGTCCGGCTAGGTCTTATTTTAGGAGAAACAGGGTAGATCAAAAGGATGGTATAATTATTCCTGCTCACTTCTGTAACATGTACTCTGGTTTACTACTGTGAGCCAGAAAGGCACGGAGAGAAAGTGTAATGGGCTAAAAATCTCTCAGAGAAATAAAGCACAGCTAAGGCAAATGGCCAAAAGAGTTGAGGCCGTAAAATAGCCTGCTTGCTGTCAGATGCAGGGATACTAGCTTTCTCATAAAGATCAACCCATTTTCCTCACAGAGATGGAAGACATTTGGGGGTATATTCACATTCAGGTTAATATAGGAAGAGTAAGTACTAGAATTTTTGAAACTTCTAGTTTTGAAACTTCTGATGTAAAATTAAAATGTTATGCAGGCCCATTATGACCAAGACTAAATATGCAATAACAACTAACACCTCTCAGCATCATCCACTGAACTTCTGTGGACCACTAATAGATTAAGCACTTTGCATACAGCCTCACAAAATCTTTTTGAGCTCAATTCTCTTATGAACCTCATTTTACAGATGAGTCATAAGGCTTAGAGAAGTATTATGTAACCTGTCCAAGGTTGCTAAGTTAGTAAACATCAGAGATTCCTCTCACGCCAAAGCCCCAAGTCTTCCCAAAGGGCAAAGAGGTTTGAGCGTCCCTGAAATGAGAATGTTGAGAAGCATTAGGATAAGAAACAAAAATGTTACAGGAAGGAGGAGAAAGAATATAGCAAAGAAAAGAGGAGAAAACCAACTAGTCATATTTGTAACATCATTAAGAAACCAGCAGTGTCAGTGGAGCAGTTGTATTGAGGAGACGTAGGAGGCAAGTTGAAGATAACAGACTGCGTACAAATTAATCAAAGGTGTTTGACTATCGAGCTAAAAGCTGAGTCAATTCAAAGCCATTGCACGTTTTTGACCAGGTAGTCCAATGCTTGATTAGATAAGCTTGTGCTTGTTTTAGGAAAATAAATCACAGCGCCCCATCAAAATGTAAAGCTGAAATGAATCCTATAGATCATTTTGTTAAACACCTTCAATTTCAGGATCTGACACTGAGATATGCCCTGAGGATCCCCACTCTCTACTTCTAGCATTCATTTAAAAATCAAGATAGGTGAACATTTTATGTGTAGCGAAGAAAAGAAATAACCAATAGCTACCTTTTGAACATGATCCTTTTAATCATTGTTATGTTTGGGTCCCTGGGAATCAGTGATCTTCTAAAGAAAATAGGTCCTTACCTTTTTGGTAGGAACTTAATAAATGCATACATTGAGTGAGGAAGCAATTACTATAAGGGATGCCAGCCAGACAAAACGTGTATTAAGGGAAAGTCATATCCCCATGACAGTCATGTGCCCCAAGACCCCCAGAAGGCGACTCATCTGCTTGCTGACATTCTGTGACTCGCAAGCTACTACCACAAAGCTTTCAGAACATCCCTTGAGTTACCTCCCACAGGGAAATACTTCCCTTTGCAGGCCCCTCCTCTGACAATGCTTTCTCTGTAATCAGTTACATCACATCACACTTTCCCTTTCTGACCACTGACTTCTAGAATGTCCTGCTACTTGACACTGCAATCTGTGCTTATACTTGTAGAGGCTGCCAAAAACAACCCAGAGGTGCTGTGTTACAAATCTGAAAACAGAATTTTGGTTTGTTGCACATCCTGTTTGATGTGTAGTAAATGAATCCTTGAAGGCCCAGATAAATTCTCCCTTCTTCTGAGCAGACGTCTGCTACAAACTATCTCCAACATGGAGATAACTCGTAAGCAGTTTCTAAAAAGAGCCCAAAGTGCCAACACCATGATTGACAAATTCATGTTGTCAAAAACAGTAGGTTAGGGAAAAAATAAAAATGAGAATGAATATATTCGTTCACACATGTAAGAAAGATAGATGATAGATATGTAAATAAAAATTTACAACTCCCCATTTTCCCCACCTCCCTGTCTCTGGTATCCACTGCTCTACTCTCTGCTTCTATGTATTCAACGTTAGATTCCACGTATTTGTGAGAATATGCAGTATTTTTCTTTCTGTGTCTGGCTTATTTCACGTAGCATAATGTCTCCAGGGTCATTTATGTTGTCACACATGACAGGGGCCCCCATTTAAAGGCTGAATAGCATTTTATTGTGTATATATACCACAATTTCTTTATCCATTCATTCATGGATAGACACTTATGTAGTATTTGAGATTCTGATTTCACTTCCTTTGGACAGATACTCAGAAGAGAGATTGCTGGAAGAGAGATATGGTAGTTCTAATTTTAATTTTTTGAGGAGCTTCCATACTGTTTTCCATAGTGGCTGCACCAATTTACATTTCCACTAACAGTGTACAAGGGTTCCCTTTTCTCTATGTTCTAGCCACTCATCTTATTTACCACTCATCTTTTTGTAATAGCTATCCTAACAGGTATACTTAAAAATCATATGTCTATGTTATGTATATTCCATGTAGGTATTAAATTTAGATATAATAGTTGCTAAGATTAGGGAATAAATAAAACAGCTCATTTGAAATTTGGAAAGATTTAACTTTTAGAAGATTCATGTTTATATTGAGATTAAACCTGTCTTAGACCTAAATCCATAGTTTATCTCAAACAAGTCAACAAGTCCTACTGAATTTGAAATTAAAATATCCTTTCTGAATCTACTTTACTTCACACTACTACTTCATTTTTTTTCCCAACTTCTCCTCAGATGATATGGGTTAGAGTTTCTTCATTCAGGAGTAATATTACAATTATTTAACACAGTATGTTATGGACACTGAGCAATCAGAACCAGATGCTGACTAAAGGAAAAAGTTACAGATCGATCAGAACACATGCCAACAAATCAGGACAGACAAAGGTTAATGCTGGAACAGCATCCTGGAAGCCCCCCTGCTATGCCAGGCATAAGCTCATCAGTTTTAAATCACAGGAGATACCCACAGGTCCACAGAAAGGGTAGGGGTCTTGGGGTAGCAGCTAATAACTAATCTATATGAAAGTATTTTAGTATTTTAAGTTAGATAGCCATTACAGTGCATACTGGCTAAATGTCAGCCCTGTCTTCTTCCTTCTAATGTCTTCTTAGGGTGTTCTAGGTCATTTTCTCAAACGTTGTAATCCCAGAGTTATGATTGAAGTGATGGCTGACTTTGTAGAAAAGAGAAGTGTAACCTAAGTGAATGTTAAGGAAGATGCCTATGAGAAATATGCTGACTCACCTTTTACAACTCTGGAAAATTTCAAGCATTGAAGATGTCTGTGCCTCTGAGGTGTGCATATTTGTGGAGAGGTGAGGGAGGAGAGGGATGGTGAGGCATGATTCTGAAAATCAGGAACTGACTGGCAGTCTGTACAAGAGCAAGTAGACTCTATGTCTTTTTGCTGACCCCATGCAAACAAGTGATTTCCCCTTTCTTCAAACCCCCAGGAAATAACTTACATGTTCTCTAGAGAAATTGAGACCAAGGGTCTCAGAACCTGGGGCACAGTAAATGTCAGAGTGAGGAACCATACTAGAAAGAGGAATATTTAGTAAAAGTGCTATATCTGGTCCACCCCCCCACCCAAATTTTGAAATATTCTGATTTAGGCATTTAAAGGGTTATTCACTGGACAAAATGTTGGTTGGAATGTGAAATAGTATAAATACTTTGTAAAACAGATGTAACTACTTTGTGAGACAGATAGATGATAGATACATAAATAAAAATTTACAACCATATAAAAATGTACAACCAAATTTTTATTTACAACCAATAAAAATTTACAACCAAAAATTACAACCTAGCAGCCATCCTGCTCCTAGGTCCTGAAAGAAAAGCAGTATCTGGCCATTTAAACACTTATATATAATTTTCATAGCAGCGTTATTTGAAATAACCAAAAACTAAAATCACCCTGGATGTCCATCAAGAAGTGAATAAACAAAATGTGGTATATCTATACAATGGACCGCTACTCACCAACAATAAGAAATAAATTAATGGTACATGCAACAACATGAATGAATCTCAAAATAATTATGCTGGTGAAAAAAAGCTGCACAAAAATAGAGTACACTTTATGAGGGAAGGGGAGGTGGGGAACAAGGGAGTGTGGAAGCAAAGGATTGCAGTGAAAAGCCAAGGATCCTCTAGACTTTCTCGTCTTTAAAATTCAGATTGGTATTTTGAACCATCACATACCTAGCTTGTCCTGTGTAAGTCACTAGTGAATGGGAAGATAATCTTAAATCTTTGGCATTGTTATTTTTAAATTTAGTTATTATAGAAATCATTTTTGAAGTCATACATACCGTTAGATTTTTATGCTTTGGCTTTAATGTAAAACTTTCTCAACGTTGGACACCAGTATGCAAGAACAAAGCGCAAGTTTTTAATGTCTGTAAAATAACCTTTGAGAAGTCAAAATAAAAAATTTACAAGTCAGAAATGATGGTTTTGCCTTATGTCGGTAATCTCAGAGTATGCCAATGATTGTGTCCAAAGTTACTTTCCCTTCATTTGAATGATTTGTGTCCTTTTATAAAGAGGTACTCTAAATGTAATGTATTTGTTTTCTGTCTGGGTTAAAGAAAACACAAGTGTATAGTATTTGATGTACTAGTTAATCATTTCTGCTGAAAGAAGCAAAGATCATTTTTAAACATTCATTTGGAAAAGGTTGAAAACATCCCAGTGGATAGAGCATAATTCGGCTCCTTTACTACTCTGTAAATTTCATTTTGAATAATTTATCACTGCTTGGAGTTATAAATTATCTCTACCATATATCTGATATGCTTCTATTTTTACATTAACCCAGGTTTATTTGTCAGATGCCCTCTAGAATCGTAATTCAAGTCACAGTTTCCTACTGGCTACATACTAGTATAACAATCACCTATTAAAACACCAGTGCCCAGAGCCAAGTCACAGACATACTCACTTAACTGTCCCAGGCGAGGCCGTTGTATAAATATTTTTTAAACCCCCCCAAGTGATTCTATTGAGCAGCAAGTTCGAAGAACCACTGACTTCACACAGTTTCTATACCAGCGTTTCTCAAACTTGTTTGATAGAAGAATGTTCAAGTGAGATATTTAAAAGAAAAAGAGAGAGAGAGAGACCACAAAAGGCACTGTCAAGAGAATGTAAAGACAAGCCACAGACTGGGAGGAAATATTTGCAAAAGGCAGATCTGAGAAATAACTGTTATCTAAAATAAACAAAAAGCTCATTAAACTCAACAATAAGAAAAACAACCTGATATAAAAATGGGCCAAAGACTTTAACAGACATCGCACCAAAGATATACAGGTTACATGAATATAGGAAAATATATTCCACATAATATACCATCAGGAAAATGCAAATGAAAACAATAATGAGAGACCACCAAACACCTATTAGAATGGCCAAAATCCAGAACTCTGTCAACATCAAATGAAGGAGAGGATATGGAGCAACATTCATTATTGGTGGGAATGCAAAATGGTACAGCTACTTTGGAAGATCATTTAGCATTTTCTTATAAAACTAAACATACTCTTACCGTATGATCCAGTAATCACACTAGTTAGTGTTTATCCAAAAGAATTGAAAACTTACACCTACACAAAAACTTGCATACGGATATTTGTAAAAGTTTTATTCATTATTCCGAAAGTTGGAAGCAACCAAGATGTCCTTCAGTAAGTGAATGGATAAACAAAATGTGCTACATCCAGATGATGGAATACTATTCAGTGTTAAAAAGAAATGAGCTATCAAGCCATGTAAAGACATGGAGGAAACTTGAAAGCGTATTTCTAAGTGAAAGAAGCCAGTCTAAAAAGACTACATACTATATGATCCCAACCCTATGACATTCTGGAAAAGGCAGAATTATGGAAACAGTGAAAAGTTCAGTGGTTGTCAAGAGTTAGTGGGGAGGAAAGATGAATAGGTGAAGCACAGAGGATTTTTAGGGCAGTGAAACTACTCTGTGCGATATAATGACAGGTACATGTCATTATACATTTGTCTACACCCAAAGAATGTACAACAAGAGTGAACAGTAATGTAAACTTGGACTCAAGTAGTTATGAAATATTAATGTAGGTTCGTCTATTGTAACAAATGTCCCTCTCCGGGGAGGGGGGGACGTTGGCCATGGGGGAGGCTGTGTGTGTGTGTTGGGGGAATATGGGAAATCTCTGTACCTTCCACTCAGTTTGCTATGAATCTGAAACTGCTCTAAAAAAATAGTCTATTAAAAAAAAATAATTCTTAATCCCCAAATTCCGAGCCTCAAGCCAGACCTCCAGCATCAGGGGCTCCAGAAAAGGAAGAAGAATCAAGAAGCTCAGAATGAGAACCACCACTTCCAAGACTCCAAGAACATTACAATGAATCCCAAAAAGGATGAAAAAGGAAAAGGAAATAAATACACTTTAGGGCCTTTGAGTCTCTTGCCTCATCATCCGACCATATTCATTGCATCACCCATTTTTTTAAATTTTACCTGCAAACTCTCTTTGAAATCCTTATACTTCTCTCCATGGCTCCTCATCCCGCTCACGTCCAAGGTCCTAACATCAAGCCTCTGTGTGACTGCAGTATTTTCCCCTGGGGTTTTTGGCTACCACCCTTGCCTTCTCCAACCTATTTTCCCTATTAAAGCCTAAGTTATTGTTTGGAACATGAATCTGCTCCTGTAATTAGGACTTAAACTCTATTTTCCAGAGCTTTTAGGATAAACACAAGCCTTTAACATAGCCTCAAACCCTTTGTGGTCTGGTTCCCACCTTCTTTTCCAGCCTTAGTTTAGTCTTACATGCCCCTTTAGTCCCTCTCATCTAGCCATAATAGCCCTCTTTCAGTCTTTCCATACTGGCTAAGTGCCCTGTTGCCACAGGCTGTTTGCAGATTCTGAGCCCTCTGCCTGGAATGCTTGTCCCCCCTGACTTTATCTAGTTAACGCCTAGGCATTTGTCAGAGTAACTCAGGCAGCCGTTGTGTTCTACCATTTCTCTAGCTAGGTCCAATCTCTCAACTTCCGGCTTTCTTAGTACAGAGCACATCTTTTTCCTAGAACTTACCATAATTACAACATCGCATTTATGTGTGAGACTTCATTACCGTTTTCCCCATCTCCTCAACACCCATTTGAAAAAAAAAAAAATTCAATGAGGAGGAGATGTTAGTTTTGAGCTCGAAGACTAGATTACCCGGGTTCAAACCCCAGCTTACTGGTTTGGTGACTTTGAGTAAGTGATTTGTCCTTTCATACCTCAGTTTCCTCATTTGCAAAATAAGGCCCATCCTAGTACCTACTCACTGGGTTGTCTTGATTATTAAATTTATACGTAGAATAGTTAGCACAGAGCTTGCTAAATATCAATATTATTTTTGTTACATTGTTATTATTTTTCACATTGCTTACCACAATTCCTAGTTGTACTAGATAGAACAGTGGCCCCTAATCCCAGGAACCTGTGGATATGTTACCTTACGTGGCAGAAGGGATTTTGCGTATGTGATTAAGGTTAAAGACCTTCAGTTAGGGAGATTATTTTGGATTATCTAGGTGGGCCCGATCTAATCACGTGAATATTAAAAGCAGAGGAAGCAATCAGTGAAATCATATGGAGGAAGAGAAATTCAAAGCATGAGAGGAACTCAAACTGCCATTTCTGGCTTTTGAAAATGGAGGAAGGGCACCATGAACCAAGGAATGTGGTTGGCTGCTAGAAGCTGGGGACAGCCTCTGGATGATATCTAGCAAGGAAATGGGATCTTAGTCCTACAGCAGCAAGAACTCCACCCACAATCCAAATGATCAGAACATGAAGTCTCCCCTAGAACCTCCAGAAATGAACCCAGCCTGCTGTCATCTTGATTTTAGCCCATGAGGCCATACCAGACTTCTAACCTGTAAGATAAAATATACTTCAGAACTGTAAGACAATACATTTCTGTTGTTTGAAGCCACTAAGTGTGTGGTAATTTGTTATGACAACAATAGAAAAGTAATACACAGGCACATCATTGGTACTCAATAATAAGAATAAAAAAGGAAACAATTCCTTCCTGTGCTGGAACACTGGAAACTTAAAATATTCTACATGTTATTTCATTCAGTTCTTAAAGATAACTTGTGAATTTGATGTTAATTTTTCCATTTTTTTGAGAATAGACACTAAGGCTAAAAGTAACTTGTCAACATTCAACCAGCTTTTCCTGACTTGTCTGACTCCCAGTGCTAAAATTTGCCTTTACAACACTACATCTCTACCCACCGAAAGTATTAATTTTATTTATATACCAATTTAATTTACAAATTAGTTTGTACCTACATTATCTCCTCAGTGCATATTCTGGTAAATCTAAAAATCTATCAACTATGAAGGAAATTGTATTCTATAAAAGTAATGTGTGATAACAAGTTAGAAATAACTTATGTAACAACAGGGACTAAAATTCATCAAACACTTACTATGTGGCTGGTACTACTCTAAATACTTTATGTATGTTAATTCATTTAGCCCCAATTATCAATTTGATGGCAACTACTCCAATTAATTTCCCATTGTCACTTCTGCTTAAGAACAGTTATTTTTTTCCAGGTTTATGCAGCAATGTTAAGCTAAACCGTTGATATTATTAATTATGGAATTAGTCAAATATTTATATTGTTTTACTTTTCAGCTCAGGAACTTCAAATACATAATAAAAAGTCAATAGACTTGATCATATCTTGTTTTTTCTTCTTTTTGAGAATTATGGTTTTAAAAAAAACACGTTATGTTTGAATAATAAAATGAAGTAAGTTTAGATGACAACAGATATCTATGGAAGGGATATATCCCCCAGATGTAAGGCTCCCTGGAGAAAGATCTAATTTGTAAATTTTTAATCACAATTTAAGGTGTTAATTGGCACAGCTAAAAATTCTTTCAGACAAAATTGTTTTTATTACTTTGGACTTAGATATTAAAATGGAAATTAAATGAATACAAAATGAATACATAATTTTGTTGATATATATTCAAAACTATACCAAATTGTAAAAATTCTTTTAATACTCTCATACTGCTGTCATTTGACTTTGGTATTTCTAATGTACTATATACAAACTTGGGGCATTTTTATCAAAAAATTTGAGATGTTTCCATATGCATACATACATGGATGACCAGCCTAAAAATCTTCCCATCTCATTTAGAGTGGAGACCAGAGATACTAACATTAAAAAAAGTGCTTTACCTAAAACATTTTCTGCCAATATTCTCTCTCCCAATTACTCTGCACTAACACTCAATTCTTCCCCTTTTTCACACATATCTTTTCGCTCCCTGTTTCCTTTGATCTCTTTTTCTCTGCTTTACAAATCACAGCTCAGTGTTTTTGATTCAATTTAACGCTACATCTTATGTGACGATGTCCAGGCACTTACCACATTTATCTGTTTATATTTCTCCACCATGGACTATGAGCATCTAGAAGTCAGGGACCATAATTAGTCATTTCTGAATCCCTGGCATCTGGAGCCCATGGTGTACACACAGTATATACTTAATCAATGAAAATATAGGTCAAATGCTTTGTGAGTGAATTAAAGTGTGTAAATGTATTTATTTGTTCATATTTTTATCCTTTCAACAGAAATGTATCAAGTGCTTCTCAGATGCCAAGCAATTCATCTTGTACTAGAGACACAAAGAAGATAATAGCGTGGTCTTACCTTTAGTGGGTGGGCAGTCTTGGGAAACCCTAAGAACAGGAAACCATCACAGAGTATGACAAATTCCTTAAAACAATACTGTTGTTCTTTGGGAAAACAAGTTGATTCAATCAGTCAACTGACTCTTCCCTGTTATATAACCTAAGGAAGGGTGCTTGGTGCTCCTTACTCTGTAATGTGCCTAAAAGCAATAAAACAGTAATATATGTAGGGAAAATATAGGACTATTAATTAGTTAACATCAGAAATTTAAAATGCTTTGCTTTTGTGATTCCATGAATCTTGAAAGATGGCATGATAAGTTGAATAAAAGTACCCACCTCTACCACTGTTCACAGCAGGTAGCAATGTTGGAAATCATTACACCAAGTGGTGGCTGACACTGGCTGAATATTTGACATATTATGAATAGTATAAATACTTTTTTCTCATGAATCAATTCTCTGAAATTTTTAAAGAAAATTGATGGCATTTACAGTGCAATTCTAATGTTCTCAGATCAGAAGGAACAGCTGTATTTTTATCATTGATTTTAGGAGTACAGTAGTGTGAGACATTCTTTCAGGTGAGAAAGATGCGCCATAAACCTTATACTTGAAAGTTAACTGCTCTTTCATAGTCAAATTATAGTATATCAAAATCATTCTAAGAGTTATCTCTTGACTACATAAAATGAGTACATTTTTGCATGTATAACAAAGGGAAGTGAAGAAAACAGGGGCACTCTTTCTTTATGTTCTGGATAATTACTACATTTCTATAACATTTATGGACAAAATTATTCAACATATTTTCTAAAACATACAACACTCTCAAGCCACCTCTTCTCTAAGCTAGCTCAGCAACCCAACATTATAAAATTCTATTAATACTTTTTACCTCAATCTATCGTCTGAAGTCATTTACGTCTGACACCTGAGAACAATAAGAACTAGCGCTTGACTGTTTAACAGGAATTTTGATCCTTCACCACACAGAAGGGAACCACAGCATTTGCCACCAAAAATCAAATAAAATTTTAAAAACCATAGCAACTGAGCTCACATTTCTGTTTCAATAAACCCTCTGTTCATTCTGTAGACAGGCAGAGAACCTGTGCTCCCCCCGTAATCTTGTATCTTTCTCTAAAGATGAGGTGAGAACATACTGCTTAAATGATTAAATAATTGACATTGTTGCAAATAATGATAGAATCACTTCGTATTAGATATGTAGATCTACACAGAGTTTTTAAATGAAGTAATCTGTCTTTTCCTTTTAGAAATAGATTTTACAATTTGAGAAAACTTTGTTTTTCATTTATATGTCGTCCACCAAACTTGACTAACAACATCAATCTTCAACTCATTTAACTGATTCTTTGAATGTTTAAATCTATATTTAAAAACCCCTATCATGCTACTTCTATACTCCCCAGATAAATTTTTTAAATTATTGTTGGTTTCCTATTATGATATATAAGGATTTTATCTCAGGTCCTGTCAGCTTTCCAGTATAATCATTTACCATTTTTTAATTGCCAGAAATGTGTAAATATTGCTTACTGTTTACCCAACTAGTATGCTACGATAAAATTTCTATTTTTGTACATTTTTTTCCTGACATTTATCATTGTCTTTCTTTTTCATTTATTCGTTTTTCTTCAAATACATCACTGAGTCTCTCCATACTACTAACAGCTCTGTAAACATGCCTCATGGTACAGCTTTCCAAATAATCCTAACAGTTAAATAATAACAATGTTAATGATAATTAACAAACAAATATTGAATGCTGAATTACATGACATACACTATTCTGAGCACTTCTCACTTAACTCAATAATACAGAAACTTGTATTAAGTATTATCCCCATTTTACAATGAAGAATCACAGTACTAGGAGATAAAGCCAATTCTTCTAACTTATACAATAAGTGGTAAAGCTAGAATCTTAACTCCATTATTTTGAAACTAGTACAACCCAATCTGGGCATTCTATTAAATAGGCCCTGTCGTGGCACTTTCCTCTCTTTATCTTGTATTACAGTTTGTTTATTTGTTTGTTTGTTTGTTTTCATGCCCATGTCTTATTTCTATTACTAGACCTCTTGCTTCCTAAGAAGATGATAGCTGCTATCTGCATTTCCTTCAAGATCTAGCACAGTGCCTTTTATATACCAGATTCTCAATACGTATTTGTGAAATGAATAAATGAAAATGATAATAGAGAATCAAACAATATCGTCTTTCTCTTAATTTCCTGTTCTAGTAAATTCTTTTTCTATACAGTGTATAGGTTTGACTTTGTTTTTGGAGTTAAGTTAAAAAATATTTGACTAATACTTAGCTTGGTTCTCATATGAGAATGCGAAAAATAATAAAACGAACAAACAAAAGCACAGTGTCCTCCAGAAAGGTATGATCCTGTAGGAGTTATAAGGGTCGCAATAAAATAACTAGAAAAGACTATAAAATGGTACTTCATGAAAAGTTACATATTTTCCAACATTATAAATGAAAAAGTACAGGGGTCAGATCTAGGATTCTGTAACATTCATAGTTTCAGATGTCTGCCTTTTTATCATTGACCCACCTCTTCTGCAAAATGATTCTACCATTTTCCAGAATCAGCCTGTCTGATTACAATTTCCCAACGAAGATGTTTAGGAGTTAAGTTTCCTAAAGAAACCAAAATATCATTTTATAGGCAGTGACACTTCACTCCTTGGAACAATCATTATCATCCAGTTGGCATTTTCAGTAGACTGCACTATTTATAACTGCAAATGCTTTCTCCTATTACAAATGGCTGTTAGTTTACCTTCATCAATAAATCAATAAATTATGTCTGTAACTCAGAAATTCTCTGCAGGTGTTGTTATTCACCAACGACCCAAAAATTTAGAAATTCAAATACTCTTGGAAGACTTCATTGGCTTCCCAAAGCTTTGAGAGAGTTACTAGATTGGTTTCTAAGTTTGCTTCCAGGTCCTGGTTTCTGTAATTAGATAGCTATATAGACAAACACAAGTGCGTACACACACACACATATAAATATGTCTTCACAAATCACCAAATTTGGTTTAGAAATATGTCTTAAATTGCCATCTCAATGACCAACATGTGAATGATGATCATTCATCTACTTTTGAAATATTTGAATTCCTTGTAATAACGTCAATATCACTAGCACCATCCAGATTAAATGTGTCTGATATTCAAATAAATGATCTCCTTTTAGTGAAATAGAGTGATGATTTAGAAAGAGATGATAGTGATGGAGAGATGAACAGTAAGACAAGTGGATTAAATCTTAATGCGTAAGAGCTTAGCCTCTGGAAGGAGAAAGAGCTGACTTGAATCTCTGCTGTATTACTTGGTAAACATGTAATGTTGAACAAATCAGTTGTTGTATCTAAGCTTTAATATCCCCATCTGTAAAACAGGTGTGATAATAATACTTACCTCTGGAAAGTGCTGCATTAAATAAGATAATGCATCTAAATAATATAATTCTGGCATATAGTAAATGCTCGGTAAATGTTAACTCCTTAATTTAATCAAAAGTATCAAATGTTCCAAAATACAAATCTTCATGAAAGTGTATGTGGCTTAGGACACAGATGATACCCCTTTTCTTCCATGGACCACTAAAGTAAAGTGCTGGTAGGATATGACAAATATTTTCACCAGATATAAAATGGTCTGGGCTATCTGTAGCATAATCTCCTGTCACTTTCTCAGTAACTCTAATTTTTACCAACCCCAAAGCACTTAGAGTTTCCCATATCTGTTATTCTGTGCCATACCTCCAGTTCTTTATAAAAGTTTTCTCTGACAGAAACTTTACCTCTCCCCCTTTCTTGCCTATAGAACTCCTACAAATCTTTCAAGGGCCAGCTCAGGTACTTCTTCCTCTGTGAACCTTCCCTCTCACCTAAAAAGCAGAATTGATCACTTTCTCTTTTATTCCCACCAAAGTACTTGTAGATACTTTCAACTACTGTAACTCTATGTCATAGTTATTTGTTTACATATCAATCTCCCTGGCTAAGCCACAAGCTTGTTGAAGGTACGTACTATGTTTTTGGGTTTTGTGTGTGTGTGTGTGTGTGTTTTTTGTTTTTTTATCTCTGCACTGTTGATACAGAGCATAGAGCCTGACATCAAATAAGAGATAAGGAAATATTAGATTAATGACTGAACAAAATATAGTATATTATAAAATGACTCATAATTTCATAGATTAAATCTCTGTTAGAGCTATATGGCACTGTGATAAAAATCACTAGAGTAGGTTCAACTTCCTGTGAAAGAAAACTCAAAATAACAGTGGTTTAAACAAGTTAGAAGTGTTTCTCTCTTGTGATCAAGTCCAGAGTTAGGCACTCTAGTGCCAATATGGCAGTTCTACAGTCATTGTCATCAAGACTGAGGCTCCTTTAAACTCTCAGCTGTGACTCTTGTCTTTATGGTTGAAAATAGAAGTTAGTGCTCCAGCCATCCCTTTGATCTTTTATCATATTTCAGCAGAATAGAAAATGAGGATGAAGGGCATACCCCTCTCAAGATGACATCTTGGAAATATTACATAGCACTTTACTTAATGGTTACAACTTAGTCACATGACCACCATTCTCAGTCCTGTCACCAGATGTAAATCAGTGAATCCATATTAGGAGCATTCAGCAGTCTCTCCCCCAATAACTAATCAGAGACCAACTCAGTCACTTCTCTGCATGTTAGTTTATTGCAGCATGAAGAGGCTGGACCAGGAGATCTCTAAGATCCCTTGCAATTCTTTCCTATTTATCTATCACTGTGAAAAAATATAGAGTTTGGGATGGTTAAAAACCAAGTATGATACATTTAGCCTATCACTTCGTGACTACTTTAATCCCCCAAACCTGTATTTCAAAAGATTCCACCATCAAAAAAGCAAGAAAATATCGAAAACAGTGAGGGTAAGCCAGTTTCATAATGTTAAAGATATGCCTAAGCCTGTGTTAATAGCAATGAGTATTTCGGGGGGCAAACATCCTCATTATCTCCATCAATCTCCCTAATACCCCCCAAATTAAAATAATACATTTTTGATATAGACCACTGAGGCTTCCTCAATCCTGTACTAAGCATGAATAAAAATACCTAATTTTTATTGATTTGTAAGATATTAAAACAGTCTGCTTGTGAAACAAATGCCATTTTAGAACAAGCCTCCCAATCTTCCTGCAACCGCACCACTGCCATTACTCTTGATGGCCAAAAGCCCTCTCCCCATAGAGATCCTGGAGACACCACTGGTATAGACTTGAGGAGAAGGAAACTCATAGACTTCACCCAACTCAATTCATTACATAACCAAGAATTTTTGTAGCTGTCATGTACTCACGACTCTTAGTAATGCATTAATCACAGTCACTTCTAGCCACTTTCAAGCTGTGGCCAATCCAACATCAAAAGAACTCGTACTAAATGTCTAAGTTTCTGACACGTGAAAACACACCAGAAAATTTTGAAACGCTTTCATCATTAATATGCCTCATACCTCTGTCCTTGTAATTCTTGAGATTCTAGAATTGTTTCTTTTTTCCATCATTCAGCTTTGACAGATTGTAAGACATACAAAAATGCTATTTATTGATCGTTTTCTGGGGCAGCACTCAGACTGAAGAGGACACATTCCTTCAGTACGGTCAACCACTTACCAATTAAGCAACTGAGCCTTGTGTCATGTTTTGGGGAACTGCAAGGTCATTGCCATTAACATGCCTCAAGGGAGAAGAGGGGTCATAAAATGACCCATTTCACATCTCAGAAATAGTTTGCAACTGAAATGGAGTAAAGCAGCCCAAGGGACTGGTGTCCTTTGATTTTTGACAACTGCTAAACCATCAACAAGGGGAATGGGGGTCAGTTTTGGGTTTCAATCTACTTCTAATATAATGAAAAAGAATTAGAAACATTATATGTGCACTGAATGTCAAATTATAATGGAAGCCATTGTCTCTGGGAGGATGCCACCCATGCATTCTCATGGCATATGGGGATCAAATACCTCATGCCACCTTCATCTGGTATGCTTTCTCTTCTAGTCAGAGTAAAGTTTAATCACTGCAACTTTTATTACTCCCAAATTCTCATAAACCTCTTTTCAGGCCAGAGTCTTGTCCAAAATACTGCATTCCCCATAGAAAATCATTCACAAGATTCCCATAATCTATTGGATCAAATCCAAACTTTTCATTCATTACGTCTATTTTCTGTACTTGGGGAATTTTATGTTCAGTACCAAGGTAATAGAGGCGTACCTCACTTATTGTGCTTTGCTTTATTGCACCCCACAGGTGTTGTGGCTTTTACAAATTGAAGGCCAGATCCTCCACCAGCAAAAAGATTGACTCACTTTATTGCAATACTTCCTTTATTGCAGTGGTCTGGAACCAAACCTGCAATATCTCCAAGGTCTGCCTATAAATAGATTATATCAAATATACTTTAAATGCATTGCCAAGTCCCTGAAAAGAAAATTTTCCAAAAGATGGAAAAAAAAAAAAAGCAAAGACAGAAAAACAGGGAGCTGGAATAATAACAAGTGATCTCAGAAGCTAGAGCTATCTTGGAACAACACTGACGCTGGAAATTAGAGCTCTAGGGATTTACTGCTTATAAGAGAACAGGAAACTAGGCTTGGGTTTGTCAAAATGTTTACATATGTGGGGAAAATATGCTGAATCTGAGACCTGCACCTAGAATCAAGACCCCTAAAGGGGCCATACCATTAAGGAAGGGTAGGACAAATCCACCTGCCTGCAATAGTGGGAAACTTGTATGCTAACACTGTGAGTGGAAAGTAACAGAAACAATAACCATCTCCCCTGAGTATTTGTAAACAAAGACCTTCTCTCAAGAGGACATGCAATCCAAATTTACATTATCTGCACAGTAGGGAAATGTCTCCTTCAAAAAATTAAAATGGTCCTGAGAAGAAGCTGCCAGAGAGAGAAGTCAGATAATCTACAAGGAACTACAATTAGGTTGACTGCAAACATCACAAGAGAAAAAATTGTACTGCACAAAGTTAAACAAATAAAGGAAGACTTCATTCGAGATTATTGCAACTGGGGACACAGAACAAAACGCAGTCCAAATTCTATTGCACCAATGGGTGGGAGGGTTTTTAGAAAGGGGGTGGGAGGATTGTAGGTCTTCTGTATTTGCTAACTGGCTTTCGCAAAGAAAAGGTCAATTTTTCTGGAATCTTCAAGCAGTTTTGCAACTTGAAGCCAGGCACCCACCAAAGTTAGGCTCCTACCCCCCCACAGGGCACTATCGTCCTTGATGTTTATATTTCAAAGGGACATCCCCCAGGTACTTGAGAAAGACTCCTTGCATTGTAAAACTGACAAGAGACTTTTTAAATATTTATATATCACAGGGACAGAGAAAAGATTTACAATAAGTTTTCTAAAGTAAACACTCTAAGAAAAAAGTGATCCGGGACCTAGAGTCAGGATAGAGCCTGTCTAAATTTTAGTGAAACTGAAGCCATCCTAGTTCAGAACTATAGTTGAAACTGACAAATCTACCTTCGTTGTACGAGAGTTAACATTTCTCCATAAGTGATAACTCAAATAGGCAAATATTTAAAAAGTAAATAAAACATCTAAGTACTACAGTTAGCATTTTTAATTTTTGGCACAATTAATAATTAGAGAATGCACATTCTTTATAAGGACAGATAGAATATAAGTATAGATCTTGTGGTAGACCATAAAAAAAGAAATTTCAAAGTTGGTATTATAAAATTGCTTTCTGATCACAAAGCTATTACATTAGGGAACCAAAATGGTTCAGTATTTTTTTTTACAACAATATTTGTGAGATCTACTGTTTGCCAAACTCCTATTATTTGCCAAGCCTGTTCTTGGGGAGAGAGAGGAAAGATTAGGTAATGATGCCGAGACTTTTAATAGATAGCTGGATGGATGGGACCAATTAACCAAGAATCCTTCATTGATTAAACAAGTATTATTTCAATCCTATAGTGTTTCTGGTATATGACATTCAAAATATTTCTACACTAAACTATCATTTTGATCATTATCTTCCCCAACTTGAACTCTTGAAATGCAAGCACACAAAATCATGTCTCATCTAAAGAATTAGTATACTTTCATTTCTCAGACATACTCTCACGTCCCCATTCTTTCTTTCATTGCCAGGAAATTAGAGCTAAATATAAAGCCAATTTCTCTGTTATTCACCTATTTTTCTGTCTATGGCAGCCCTTCCTAGAGAGCTGTTTTTTTAACTGTCTGTTATTTAACTGTCTATTTAACTGTTTATTTAGCTCTCTGTTTAACATTATTTAAGCTGTAATAATAGGTATTTTTAAATATGCCTCAATTCTTTTTGGGATTGAATAAAATAGAAATGATTATGAATGAACTGAATATGGAATACTGTTGAGGGTATGCCTCTGTTTATGTAGTTCCACACACCTGAAATGTCTTTTTTCTCCCTCTCTGTTGCATCCTGCTCTAGCTTCCAGACCCAATAAAAATTCCACTTCTACTATGAAGCTATCCCCCATGACTCCAGCTTACTTTGTCCTCTTTCCTTTCTGATCCCTTAATGTACTTTTCATCTGTAAAATGTATTACTGTCTACACTAATGATTCCTCACAGTCCCATTTAATGTCAAAATATCTCATCCTGCATAGGAGCAGTTGTACTTTCAGCATTCCACAAAAATAAACAATCCTATGGGCACACAGATTGCATACTTTTCTACACCATGCATCTACAGCCCACATGGGAGGAAACACAAGTTCATGCCACACAATTTAGTTAGCTGATAGACCATTTTCCTCATAACTGTTACCTTCTAATTCTAGAGATCTGGTGCTAAGTGCTAGGCCATTGTGATGTCTTCCTATGACCCTAATAAAACGATGGGTATAAAGTATGTTCTCAAATAGCTGACAGTGATTCACAGACTGAGACTTAGACTGGCCCAGGAAAAATAACTCAGCAGTGACTAAAACCAAAAAAGCTCAAGGTGTTTAACCTCCCACATTGGACTCACTTTGCCTCAAACCCTAAAACTGTAACATCCTGCCTCAACTTTTTTCTGTTTCATTTCAGAAGCTCTTCACCACAGAAAGCAAGGTATAAAAAATAAATAAATAAATAAATAAATAAATTGGAATCGCAATCTTGGATCTGTTTGGCTGCATGATGTTGGTCATGTTCCCTGATCTCACTCAACCTCAATTTTCTCTTCTCCATAATAGAAATGATAGTTACTAACTTTAAAAGTTGGCATGAAGAGCAAATAAGATATTACCTGCAAAACATAGGCACAGTGCCTGGCACACAGGGTCACTCAATAATATTTTCCTTGCGTCTTCTAGAGAAATCTACTCCTTTGTCTTCACTCCCCTACTTAACTTTCTGTCCCAATGTTCACACACTCAAATGCATAGTTTCATACGTTGGGGCTACCTGTACTGATGCATCAATCTCCACTGAAATTAGAATTTCAGAGGCTATGGACTTTACAAATTGGAAACTTATAAAATAGCAAATCAGATTGGATGATCCAACTTTTATAAGTTTTATACAAGAGGAAATAAGAAAATTTTCCTGAGAGTGATGTCAGAAACATGGCAGCATGAGGGGTCCCCCTTGATCACCTCCCTTGAAGTTACAACAAGTTGAACAGCTATAATTCAACAAACGATTTCCTACACAACATACAAACACATCTGAGAGAAACAACTGAAGGTGGGCAAACTGAGGTGAACAAGGGAGGCAGGAAGGGAAAAGTACAGAAAGGGGGGTGTGGGATTGATCCCAGAGTTCACTGTGGTCCTGGGAGAGGAGAGGATTGAGACTGCAGGTGCACTCTCTGTGGCCCCAGCAATGCTGCCTGAATGATTACATATAATAGAGCTGAACCCAGCAACTGGGGCAAAGACTGAATACAGAAGTGCTAAAACTGTGATCTAACAGCCCCCACTGCCAGGCAGAAAACAAAGTCATGGAGCATAACCATCTCCCCCCACACCTTCCCTGTGTTAGCAGTGGGTCCCAGAGAAAAAACTGTAGCAGTGTCCGATTTAAGAGCAGAATATCTACAGCCCTAAGAACTGAAGAAACAGTTCCTGAGCCACAGATGCACACTGCAGCTAATTCCAGTGACAAGGGAGGAGTTATAGGAGCAAAGCATCTGTGGTCTGGCAGTCGCCATGGCTCAGAGATGAACAAAGCCAAAAACAAACCAGCTGCCTCTCCCAGCCCACCCTGGCCTTCCCTTTCATGACTGATCCCAGCAGGAGCACCCAGGGCTGCTGAGATGCACAGCTCTGCATCTGGCTGCAGGGACAGCACCAGATTCAGGGGCTCAGAACCCCATTGTCTCCCTTGGGAGTGGTCCCTGAGACCAAGGTAACCTGGTCACAGTTATGTAGGAATATTTCCATGACTGCCAAGATCGTATCTCATGAAACCTAAGAATGGACACATAGACCAAGGAGAGGCAAGGAATTGCAAAAAGGATAGTTTATTAAAAGCAAAGTGTTACAACTCCCAAACAGGAGGGGATTCCTAAATGGGATTCTCCCTGACTGAGGCAAAAGCTCTTACTTTTATACCTTCCCTTGCCTGTTTGGGGAAGGGCAGCTAGTGCCTTCTGATGGAATTTGTCTATCTGGTTTTGTCAGTCCTGCGCAACAAGAGTTGTGGGGAGCGAGGAGGGTGGCACAGGGTTAAGAAAAGACAGTAGTCATGAAGAGAGTTTAAGCAGACCAAGGGACCCCCAATCTCAAGGACTGGAAGCCCCGAATAGGGCTTCGCATCAGCTTTTATTAGTTTGGTGGGGAAGTAAAGGAGACAAAGCTTGTCAATCTCAAGATCTGTGAATCTTATACATCATAATAGGAAACCGATTTAAGTCAATCACCCTTGCCTGCAGGCAGCTGGACTATAAGTCTCAACTTCCCCAAGGGACAAAACTATATGTATATGAATAGATGGAGAGCACCTCATTGAATCACTTCCCTTGTAGGTTCTGGGAAGGAATGCAGCCACAGAGGCTTTCCTTAGCCTGAGGAAGGTGGGGGGCTGTGCCCACCTCTGTGAACCCGTGGGTTCTCCTGTTGGTCCCCACGCGACTGCGCCTAGCTTGAGTTGTTCCTTCCGTGAAGAATCTTACTCGTCATTGACTGTCCAGTCATCTTTCTGGTACCAAACAGGGAGGCATAAGGTGCAAACACAAAGGTTTAGCAAAGTCCCTGAAAGGATCCGTCTTACAGACTCTCCTTTCTTTGGGGGTAGGTAGAAAGAAACAAATGATTTAGCTGCTGCGTGGCAACAAGGTTAGTCCTGTTTGCCCACCCTAAAGGGATTAACAAACCCATTCTTATCTACCAGATGTGTTCCGTTTGTCTGGGCAAAAGGAATTTTATGAGATAATTTATTAACCTCAAGGCACTGCTACATTTTGTCCTGGAGTAAAGGTGTTATTTCAGAATCTGAAGTTTCAGGATGTGGCTGCCTTTTGTTTATTCCACCAGGGACCTCCCTGTCTACCTAACAACATGCTAACTAACCTGTCTCAACAGAGGAGATACTCACCTCCCCAGGAAATCTTCCACCACAAGAAGCCAGGATAGGAAAAAAGAACATATTAAGTTTGTGCAAAAGTAATTGCAGATTTTGCAATTGTTTTTAACCTTTTAATCTGCAATTACTTTTGCACCAACCTAATAAAACACTCCAGCACTATCTACTGAAAAACAAAAGAAAGACCTCTTCATATCAACCTGCTGCAGAATCCATTCCCATAAATGCCCAGAAAGAGAAATAATTCATAAATTACAATGAATAACCATGGTAACGAGCAGCTCAGAAAGAAAACTTAAAATCTCTAGAAAATAAACTTAAAGACATGGAAATATGTGACTTAAATGCCAGAGAAGTCATGATTTCAGTTCTGAGAAAACTCAACGAGACGCGAGAAAACTCAGATAGGCAGTTTAATAAACTCAGAAATAAAATCAACAAACAAAATAAATACTTTCCCAAAGAGATTGAAATTTTCCAAAAGAACCAAATAGAAATTCTGGAACTGAAGAACTCAATAAAGGAGATGAAGAATGAAATAGCCAGCTTAGGAAATAGAGCTGACCAGATGGAGGAAAGAATTAGTGATATCGAAGATAGAAATCTGGAAATGATGCAGATGGAAGAACAGAGCATTAAAAGAAATAAGAGAACTCTACAAGAATTATCTGACTCCATCAGAAAGAGTAATGTAAGTATAATAGGCATACCAGAAGGAGAAGAGAGGAGAAGGACACAGAGAGCCTATTCAAACAAATAGTCAATGAGAACTACCCAAACTTCTGGAATGAACTGGATCCTCAAATCCAAGAAGCAAACACCTCATTACCTCAATCCTAACAGGACCTCTCCAAGACACATTATATTAAAACTGTCAAAAATTAATGACAAAGAAAGAATTTGTAAGGCAGCCAGGGAAAAGAAGATGATAACCAACAAAGGAAAGCCCATTAGATTATCATCAGATATTTCAGCAGAAACTGTACAAGCCAGGAGGGAGTAGAATCAAATATTCAAACTATTGAAAGAGAGAAATTATCAGCCACGAATAATATAGCCAGCAAAGTTATCCTCTAAATATAAAGGAGGAATAAAGACCTTTCCAGATATACAGAAGCTGAGGGAATTTTTCACAAGTCCTACATTACAGGAAATACTGACAGTGACCATTCTAATTGAAACAAAAAGACAAAAGGATACAAAACTATGAGTAAGATTATTAACAGACAAACAGAAGCAGGAAATAACAACTCCTACACAGAATAGGGCACTATACACTTAAACATAATATAAAGGGTAAAGGAGATGAAAACACTAAAAAGAAAAAGAAAATAAGGTAATTTCTTACTGCAACTCAGAAATGAACTCACAGCATAAACAGGTATAATTCATGACAAATATAAAAGGGGAGGGAGTAAAGGTCTGAATTTGCAAAGGGAAATGGAGATAAGAAGCATGTTGAAGAAAAAGGATTACTGTATACATGAAACTTTCTTTACATAAACTTAATGTGAACCACTACAAAAAAAAAAAAAATCCAGAACTGAGACACATAACATAGAGGAAACAGAGAAAAAAAAGTCATAGAATACCACCAAACTAAAATAACTACAGAAACACAAAGCCAAAGAAACAATAGAGGCACCAAGCTACCAGAAAACAAAAGATAAAGTGCCTATAGGAAATCCTCATATATCAATAATCACCCTAAATGTACATGAACTGAACTCACCAATAAAAAGACACAGAATAGAAGAATGGATCAAAAAACAAAACCCAGCCACACACTGCCTTCAAGAGACACATCTCAGCTGCAAGGACAAATATAGATACAAAGTGAAAGGCTGGAAAACAAAATTCAAAGCAAATGGCATCCAGAGAAAAGCAGGTGCATTCATTCTTATATCTGACAAAACAGACTTTAGGATAAAAATGGTAACAAGAGACAAAGATTGACATTGATAAAGGAGAAAATACAATAAGAAGACATAACACATATCAATATATATACTCCCAATAAGGGAGCGTGAAAATATATAAAGCAACTACTAACAGAACTAAAGAGAGAAACTGACAAAAACACAATTTTAGTAGGGAACCTAAATACACCATTGACAGCTATGGATACACCATCCAAACAGAAAATCAGTAAGGAAATATTAGCCTTAAATTACACATTCGACCACATGGACATAATTAACATTTACAGAGCCTTTCACCCTAGGATACCAAACTGTACATTTTTTTCTAGTGCACATGGAACATTCTCAAGGATAGACCATATATTGCAACACAAAACTAGCCAAAGAAAATTCAAGAAGATTTAAATCATAACATATTCTCCTTCCACAATGCTTTGAATGGAGATCAACGAAAAAAAGAAAGCAGGGAAAAACCACAAACACATGGAGATGAAACAACATGCTACTAAAGAATGACTGAGTCAAAGAAGAAATACAAGACATCAAAAGATATATAGAAATAAATAAGAGAATACATCTTATAAAAAGTATTGAGATACTGTGAAAGCAGTATTAAGAGGGAAATTTATATCATTACAGGCCTATCTCAAGAGACAAGAAAAATCCCAAATAAACAACCTAACAATACATGATAGAGAACTAGAAAAAAATAAAATGAAACTCAAGTCAGCAGAAGAAAGGACATAATAAAAATTAGAGCAAGATTAAATGAAGTAGAGAACAAAAATAGAAAAAAATTAATGCAACAAAGATCTGGTTCTTTGAAAAGATTAATAAAATTGACAAACTCCTGACTAGACTCACTAAAGAAGAAAAAGACACAAACAAAATCAGAAATGAAAAAGAAGTTACAAGAGCTACCACAGAAATACAAAGGATCATACAAGAATACTATGAAGGACTATATGCCACCAAATTCAATAACCCAGAAGAAATGGACCAGTTCTTAGAAATATATAACCTTCCTAGACTGAATAACGAAGAACTGGAAAATCTAAATAGACTGATCAATAGTAATGAAATTGAAACAATCATCCAAAACCTCCCCAAAAGCAAAAGTCCAGGACAAGATATCTTCACTACTGAATTCTACCATACATTCAAAGATGATTAACACTTGTCCTCCTCAAAATCTTCCAAAAAATTGAAGAACAGGCAATATATCCTAACTCATGTTATGAGGCCAACATTACCCTGATACCAAAACCTGGTAAGGATAACACAAAGATGGACATTTCATAATGATAAAAAGGGTGGTAGAAACAGTTAGTTAAGGGGGTCAAATATATAGTGATGAAAGGAGAACTGACTCTGAGTGGTGAACACATGATGCAACATATAGACGATGTATGAAGTCTGACAATTTAGTTAGTGAACTGATCCTAGAAAAATTGCTATATACCTCATTGCTGAATATCATTACAGTCACCTTCAAAGCACTCCCCTTGGGAAGCTATGCACTGATGCCAGCGCCTAGTCCACCCTTCAAAGCAATTTTGGAACTCTTTTTCAGAGCTGTGGTTGTATTACCCTTGATGTCCTGAATGTCATCAAAATGTCTTCCTTTCAATATTTCCTTTACCTTCAGGTAAAGAAAGAAGTCATTGGGGGCCAGATCAGGTAAGCAGGGAGGGTGTTCCAATACAGTTATTTGTTTACTGGCTAAAAACTCTGTCACAGACAGTGCCATGTGAGCTGGGGCATTGTCGTGATGCAAGAGCCATGAATTGTTGGTGAAAAGTTCAGGTCGTCTAACTTTTTCATGCAGTCTTTTCAGTAGTTCCAAATAATAAACTTGGTTAACTTTTGATATAAATTCATAATGAATAATCCCTCTGATATCAAAAAAGTTTAGCAACATCGTTGCAACAAGTTCACAAACTTAATTGTCTGACCTCATATTATGGAAACGTATACTTGAAATCTATATAATTTTATTAACCAACGTTACCCCAATAAATTTAGTAAAGATATTTAAAAAACGAAAATTTTTCTTGCAAGTAACCAAGATGGATCTGTATTTATTCCTGCATCAGATACAACTTCTTACCAGAGGAGAATATAGGCACACCTCAGAAACATTGCAGGTTCGGTTCCAGACCACCACACTAAAGTGAGTTGTAATGTTTTGGCTGGTGAAGGGTCTTGCCTTCAATTTGTAAAGAAATGCAACATCTGTGAGTGCAATAAAACAAGTTATGTCTGCAGGCAGAAAGAAAGAACGCTTTGTTATACTTCAAAGCTCTACATTCTATTTAGTGAGAACTTTTTACCTTCATTCTGAAGCCTAAAGCAATACCACAAGGAGAGCATAAATAGCAATAAAAATAATTTTTTAAAAAGTCATTAATAATGTAAGAATCATTACCAGTTAGCATATGTTGAACTAGCTAGCCATGTATGACAGGTGATCACTAATTCTATGTACACTCTTCCAGAATGGTCTTTTGTAGTTTCTTACCTCAAGAAAAAGAAGCAACTTCTTTTTTTCAATAGAAATTTTGAACATTTGTATTCAAAGATACGGATTTTGACTGTGCTTTCTGACTATTGTTTTCTGTTCCCAAATTCAACATTTTATACACATACATTGTCAAATCTGTAATTGTTTTACTTTTTAAATTATGTCAAATGCTTTCAGCCTATATGAAATACTTCTCTCTATGTTAAGTGAGCTGGATATAGATTCTTAAGGAGCTGATATAGAAAAGTTAAAAACCAATGTTTATTTGTACATAGAAACTTGAAGTACTGTTTCAAAATATGGATATATAATACCTGGATGTATTATTGATAGACTGGTAAGAGGTTTATGGAAAGAATACATTTAAGGTATCTTTCTATGATGCATGTTTTAAGTCATTTTTTAATGAACTGTCATGAGCTTTCATACTTGTTATTATACTGATTCAAAGGATACACACACAGTATTATTTAAGTACAACCTCCAGTCTCAAAAAAGACTTGACATTTGAGGAAGTTGTTAGCCATTGCTAATGGAGCATGAACCCAGACAGGCAGTTTCAGAGCAGAGAAAGTCTCAAAATGACAAATTCAACATTTGTATCCATTTAATGAAGAGGGACTTTGGCTTCCAAGAGGAAAAATGAAAAGGTAAGAAAGCTAGCTACAAAGAAAGAATTAGGGCAAAGATGAAGACAATACAATAATTGGGGGGTGGAAAAAGGTTATAGAATTGAATGTTCAAAAACCTCTAATCCTCTTGAAGTTACCTAAGCCTTCTCCCCAGCGCACTCTCACTCCCACATCCCTACTTCCTGAAACCCACTGCTAAGACGTGGGCAATTTCTCCAAGGCTCTGCTTTTGCCTACTCATCTTTATTGCTTCACAAGAAGAGCAGGCAAGGTTTGCTAACAAAACCCTTTCTTGTGTTTCTCAGGACCTGGCCAGCCTGGTAAAGGACTAACCCAAACTGCTACGGGATCAATCTGTTCACTAAGTAGATATGAAGAAGCCTGAGAGTAAAGATTAATAAGACTGGGAAAGAGAATATATGGGAACTCAGTACATTCGCTCAATTTTGCCATGAACCTAAAACTGTTCTAGAAAACTATTTAAAAAATTAATAGGACTCAATGTAGCAGCAATTATGAAAATGCTAACAAATAAGGAGAACCCTATTTGTTCAGACCTGAGTTAACAGATTTTTTTGGTTAACTGTAGCCATGAGTAGTGCCTAACTGGCTATAAGTAAACAGCTCTGAATATCTTGTACAATCTAAAGCCAAACAAGACATGATAAAATACAGCACGTCTTCTCTCCTCCCTAGTGACCCATCATTTGCAACGTTTCCACCCATTCCTTGATTTCCATTTAGTATATAGAGGCAAGAATATCAGGTGATTCTGAAAGACCAATGGGTGAAAATAGAATTCAAACAAGAAGTCAAAAAATATCTTGAGACAAATGAAAATGAAAACACAATATATGGATAATTTATGGGATGCAATAAAAGCAGTTCTAGAGGAAGTTTATAGTGAGAATACATACATTAAGGAAAAAAGTCTCAAATAAAAAATTTAACTTTATACCTCAGGGAACTAGAAAAAGAAGAACAAACTAAGTCCAAAGTTTGGAAGAAGAAAGGAAATAATGATCAGAGCAGAAAAAATGAAATAAAGACTAGAAATACAATAGAAAACATCAATGAAATCTGAACAAACCAATTATGAGTAAAGAGATTGAATCAGGAATCAAAAACCACCACCACCACCCCTCATCAAAAAAAAAAATCCACGACTAGATGGCTACACTGGTGAATTTTACTAAATCTTTAAAGAAGAATGAATACCAATAATTCTCAAACTTTTCCAAAAACTTGAAGAGCAAAGAATACTTCCAAACTCATTTTATGAGGTGAGAATTATGCTGATACCAATGCCAGAAAAGGATACAACACAAAAAGAAAATTGCACGCCAAGATCTTTGATGAACATGTATACAAAAATTCTCAACAAAATATTAGCAAACCAAATTTAATAGCACATTAAAAAGATCATACACCGTAATCAACTGGAATTTATTCTTGGGATGCTAGGTGGTTCAACATATACAAATCAATCAATGTGATACCCCATATTAACTAAATGAAGGATAAAAGTCATATGATCATTTCAACAGCTGCAGAAAAAGCATTTGACCAAAGTCAACATCCGTCATAGTAAAAACTCTCAATCATAGATGGAATGTACCTCATAGCTTTCATACTCAATGGTGAAAATCTGAAACCAGGAACAAGACAAGGGTGCCCCACTTTCACCACTTCTCTTCAACATAGCACATCAACAAACAACTACCTAAAAGAGAATTTAAGAAAACAATCCCACTTACAATAGCATCAAAAAGAATAAAATATTTAGGAATCAATTTAACCAGGGACGTGAAAGAGCTATACATTAAAAAACTATTAGGCGTAGATGAAAAAACTGAATAAGGCACAAATAAATGAAAATACTCCTGTGTTCGTGGATTGGAAGACTAAATATTGTTAAGACATCCACATGACCCAAAGCAATTTACAATGTCAATGCAATCCCTATCAAAATGCCAATGGCATTTTTCAGACATAGAAAATTAATCCTAAAATTTGTATGGAATAACATAAGATCCCAATCAATCTTGAGCAATCTTGAGCAGAAAGAGCAAAGTTGGAGCCACCACACTTTCTGATCTCAAACTATATTATGAAGCTATAGTAATCAAAACTATGTGATACTGGCAGGAAAAAAAAAAAAAAAACAGGCATAGATCTATAGGACAGAATTGAGAGCCCAGGAATAAATTTGTGCTGTATGGCCAATCACTTTTTGATAAGGACACCAAAAAATACACAATGTGGATAGGACAGTCTCTTCAATAACTGGTAATGGGAAAACTGGACATCCATATACAGAATAAAATTGGACCTCTATCTTACACCACACAAAAATAAACTTGAAATAGAATAAGGACTTTAATGTAAGATCTGAAACCATAAAACTCCTAGAAGAAAACATAGGGGATAAGCTCCTTGACATCAGTCTTTGCAATGATTTTTTGAAGTTTATACTAAAAGCAAAGACAACAAAAACAAAAATAAGCAGGTGGGACTACATCAAACTAAAAAGCTTCTGAATAGGAAAGGAAACCATAAACAAAATAAAAAGGCAACTTATGGATGGGAGATATAATATTTGCAAACCACATCCAATACGGGGTTAATATCAAAAATATACAAGGCATTCATGCAACTTAAAGGCAAAAAAACAAATAGCCCAATTTAAAAATGGGCAAAGGAACTGAGCATACATAGCTCAAAAGATGACATACAAATGATCAATAGGTACTTGAAAAGATGCACAACATCACTAATCATCAGGGAAATGCAAATCGAAACCACAGTGAGATTTCACTTCACATCTCCTAGGTTGTCTATTATCAAAAAGACAAGAAATAACATATGCTGGCAATGATGTGGAGAAAAGGGAACCCTTATATACTGTTTGTGGGAATGTAAACTGGTACAGACACTATTAAAAACAGTATGGAGGTTCCTTGAGTAATTAAAAATGGAAGTACTATATGATTCAACAATTCAACTCCCAGGAATATATCCAAAGGTAATGAAATCACTAACTCGAAGAGATTTCTGTACCACCGTGTTCATTTCAGCATTATTCACAATAGCCAAGATACAGAAACAACTTACGTGTCTGTAGATGGATGAATGGATAAAGAAAGTACGGTACATAAATACCGTGAAACATCATTCAGTTTAAAAATAAGGAGATCCTGCCATTTGCAATAACATGGGTGAAACTGGTGGGCGTTATGCTAAGTGATATAAACCACACAGAGATAGACAAATACTGCATAGTATCACTTTTATATGGAATCTTAAAAAAAAAAAAAAAAAAAAAAACGTTGGGCTCATTCTACTGTTTGGAAACAGTAGAATGGTGGTTCCCAGGGGCTGGGTGGTGAGGAAAATGGGGAGAAGTTTGTCAGGGTTTGTCAGGGTAAACTTTCAGTTACAAAATGCATATGTTCTGAGGATATAAGGTACAGCATGATTATAGTTGATAACACTGTATTGTATAATTGTAATTTTTTAAGAGAATAGTAACAAAAAAAGTAACTATGTAAAGTGTTAATTAACTGGATGGTGAAAATCCTTTCACAATGTATACATACATCAAATTATCACTTTGTATATTTTAAATATATTAAAATCTCATTTGTCAGTTATATCACTGTATTATGTATGTGTTTTAATATATATTAGGATTAAAAGCTTATGGAGTGAGGGACAGATTTTGTTCCATTTTTGTTAAAACTGCCCTCTTAGCCAATTCAGAACACCTGAGAGTGACTGACCTAAGATGCCTTCTCTTATACATGTGTAGAAACACAAAAAACTATTTTCTTACCCAGACTCATTAGTTCACTAAGAAGATTAAACACTAAGTACAATGTCTATTAATAGACATAGGTCAATGAATAAGATATAATCTATACCCACCAATATTTCACCCACCGCCTAGTAGGAGAAGTATAAGACAAGTAGCTATAATATAAGATGAAAAATGACATGTGTCATCAAAAGGGGGAGAAAATATTGCAGGTGCCTATGGAAGGAACCTTTCATTGAGGCCCAGGAACTACTTCATGAATTCAATTCCACTTGAGAAAATACTTGAAGTTTAGATAACAGTATTGTTCACAATTATAATTCTTCTCAATTTTCCACACTTGGGGAGAATTATATATATCCCTGCACTTTTGAATTCAGAAATGTCTCTGTCGCTTGCTTTGCCATGAATGGAAGTGGAAATATGCCTGCTTGCCTTGGCTCTTTCCCCGTTGTGGTTGGGACACCTCCAGATATCCACGTGGAGACTGCTCTATCAGCTGTCACATACCAGAGTGATGTCCACTGAGGCCTCTCTTTTACTCTCTTGCTGCTCCCTTAAGCCACTACCAAAAGCCATCAACCCACTAAGAGAAAATTTCCCAAGGCCACAGATAGCAATTTTTCCTCCCCATTTTCATTGCTCTCACTAGCAGCCCATGTTTGCTAACCTCATTTGCCAACATTTTCTTCCTGTCAAGGACTGAGTTTGCCAAGTTCAGGCCCTATGCAGACCCCAAACCCAATCTGTAGCCAAGGGGGCTCCTGCTGACTGGGTAAGAACAATGGATGGCCCTGTGATACCACTGGAGAGATAAACGTTTGTTGCTGTAAACCTCTGAAACTTGGAAACTGTTGATGACTGCAGCATATTTTACCCTATCCTGGCTGATCCAGCAGGATTTCAATATGTGGCAAGGGAAAGATTGCAGATAAAGAGAGAGACATCCAGAACACTGGAAACATTTATGAAAAAGAACAGTTGTTAAAAACTGTCGTTGCTTACGTGTATAAAAAGAAAGGGAAGCCTACATTTTTAAAAAACTTTGCAAGTTCTTATACCCAGCAATATCTATTCCTAGCTCAAGTAATTTTTTTCTCAAATTTTCGTTGCTTTCTCTACCTGCTTTTATTGCTTTTATTTAATCACACACACACACACACACAAACTGACTCAATATTATTCTCTCATCTCCAGGTGACATTTAAAAATTGAATTAAATCTAGCAAACTGATTTATGTGGCTCTGATAAACCATGACATTTCCCAAATGAGTCTATAAAAAAAATGCATAGATGATAGTTACTACTGATGTTTTAGGGGGTATGATAATTATTTCTGCACTAAAGTAAAACATAAATTCTGACTTTTAAATTGTCATTATAAGAGAGGTCCAAGATGGTGGATTAGGTAAATTCTACACTTACTATACCCCAGGATCATGCCAAATAACAAATAAATTATAGAACAATCAACCTCAAGAATCAACTGAAGGCTAGCTGAACAGAACCCCTATAACTCAGGATAAAGAAAAAGCCACATCAGGACTGGTAGGAAGGGCGGAGATGCAAAACAAGCTGACCCCAAACCCACAGTGGTTGAATGCTGGAAGGGACACCTCCGTGGTGAGGTCACCCCTGAAGAAGGAGGGGTACCAGCCCCATATTAGGCTCCTCAGTCCAGGGTCCTGTGCCAGGAAGAGGAGGTCCCACACCATCTGGCTGTGAAAATCAGTGAGGATCTGTCTGCCCTTCCCAGCGGGGCAGAAGGCAGCCAAAAATCCAGATGCCCTTTTGTAGAGCCAGCACACAGACTCACTTGCTTCTGAGCACTCATCTGGTCTCTGGTGGAGGGGCGGCAGCTCAGGAGGCCCAGAGATGTGCAGGGAAGGACAGAGCTGTGTGGCTTCAGCACAGGAGTTAGAGGGACAGGAGCCATTGCTGTCCCTGTATGGAGCCTGGCACATGTGTGGCCTACAGCAAGGTGCCATCTTTTCAGTGTTAAGCCCTCCCCAAAGGGCCAACGCTGGGACTGCGTTGGTCTGGTGCAATCTACATATGCATAGTGCCTTGGTGATGCCTTGAGTTCCCACCCCCCCGTACAACTTGTGCTACATTGCCCAGGAAACGACTACTGGGCTGCTACCCCATGCCCCAAAGGCTCAGAAGCCTGTTTGAAGTTGTTGGAGGACCTGCAGTGGCCCAGAAAATGTTTGCTGGTGGGTAGTAACCCAAGGCCTACAATGCAGTGTCTTTTGGGCAGCTCTTGGGAACCTGCAGGCCTGAGATGGATGGCAGTGGGCCATGGTGTTCTCAGGGAATTTCTGTGGGGCGGTCATGGGCCCAGACCGGTGGGAGCTGAGAGTGCACTGACTTTGTAGAAACCACCAACTACACCCCTTAGCTCCCTGGAACCCCACCCTGCCAACCTATAGCTGTACTAACAGGGGCACTCTGGGCACCTGGGTGGCCAGCCCTACCACAAGCCACAGAGGCCTTTTAAAGCAAGAGACAATCCACGGCAGCCTGGGGAGATTTTGGTGGTGGACAGTGACCCAAAAACTGCACTGCAACCACTCTGGGGCAGCTCTTGGGAATTTGAGTGCCTGAGGTGGTGGCTGGCTCCAATGTTCTAAGGGCACTGCATGAAGTAGTCACAGACCAGGCACCGTCCCAAGGTGAGTGGTGGCTGGCTGCAGTGTTTTTGGGAGTGCTGTGCAAAGTGGTCACAGGCTGGGCACTGGCATCAGAACTGAATGTGCATTAACTTTGTGAAAACAACTGGTCACATCTTGTGACTCCCTTGAACTCCACCTCACCCAGCTAGTGCCTCATCACCAAGGGCAGTCTCAACACCAGGTCAACCAGCCTCACACATGCACCTAAGGAGCCACTTTCAATGGCTAGGCCTTACAGGCAACTGGAGGGTGGCAATAGGCCTAGGGGTCCCTGGGCCTTTTGCTAAACTGCCTCAGGCCCACTATTGGTGGCAGCCAGCCTCAGTTCACAGCAAGGTAACACCCACATGCCTCCAGGTCCAGCACAGGCAGCAGTCAAGCACATACAGCTTTGTGACTCCTACCAGGTAGCTGTGACCAGTAATGGGCAAGGTTGAAATTGGCCTGCATGGGAGCCTCTCCCAAGATACACCAGAAAAAACACACCAGAGGCCAGCTTCAGAGCACTACCTGGCTAGCCCCACAAGCAACACACCAAAAGGGGAGTCTCAGCATGGGCAAAAAAAGCCCATGGGGGCAAAGCCTTCTCTGAGGGGTCAGTCCTCACAGAGCAGCTTATACACTGTGGGCATAGCCAAGCCTTACAGTTAGTTAGCCTGGGAGTCAATCCCACCCACTGAAGTGCCAGTTGCAATCCAGCCTCAACTACAACAGGAGAACACATACAACAACACAAGGGACACTCCTGGAACACACCCATAGATCAGAGAGACTGCACAATTGGATGACAAAGGACACATACTACATAAGGCCACCAAGCAAAGACTGAGAAACATAGGAGATTTACCTAATACATAGAAGCAAACAGAGTAACAGCAAAAATGAGGAAACAAAGAAACATGCCCCAAATAAAAGAACAGGAGAAATATCCAGAAATAGAAATAAATGAAATGAAGGAAACCAGCCTATCAGAGACATTTTAAAAGACTGATTGTAAGAATGTTTAAGGAAGTTAGTGACAATTTCAACAAAGAGACAGCAAGTATAAAGAAGAACATAGAAACAAAAACAAAAAATCAGCAATAAAGAATACAATAAAAATGAAGAATACACTAGAAGGAATCATCAGCAGATTAGAAGAAGCAAAGGATCAAATCAGCAGTTTAGAAGACAAAGTAGCAGAATATACCCAATTGGAATAACAAAGAGAAAAAAGAATAAAAACAATGAAGATAGTTTAAGGGACTTATGGGACAACATCAAGCATAACATTCGCATCATAGGAGTACCAGAAGGAGAAGACAGGGAGCAAGGAATCAAGAACCTATTTGAAGAAATAATGACTGAAAACTTCCCTAACCTGGTAAAAGAAATAGACATACAAGCCCAGGAAGCAGAGAGAGTTCCAAACAAGATAAACCCAAACAGGTCCACACCGACGCATCATAGTTAAAATGGAAAAGGTTAAAGATGAAGAGAGAATCCTAAAAGCAACAAGAGGAAGACAACTAGTTACTCACAAGGGAGCTCCCATAAGACTTTCAGCTGATTTTTCTACAGAAAACTTTGTAGGCCAGAAGGGAGTGGCAGGAAATATTCAAAGTGATAAAAAAAACAAGGGCCTATAACCAAGACTGCTCTACCCAGCAAGGCTATCATTTAAAATTGAAGGAGTGACAGCTTTCCAGATAAGAATAAGCTAAAGGAATTTATTACCACCAAACCAGTATTACAGGAAATGTTAAAAGGACTTCTATAAGCAGAAGAAAGGAGAAAACAAAGTAACAAAGACCAAAAATACAAATAATAAAATGGCAATAACTATTGTACCTATCAATAACCACTTTAAGTGTAAGTAGATTAAATGTTCCAGTCAAAAGACATAGGGTAGATAAGTGGATAAGAAAACAAGACCCAAATAAATAAAATTAGAAATGAAAGAGAAGTGATCAGAGATGCCACAGAAATACAAAAAAAAAACATTTAAGAAAATATTATGAGCAACTATATGCCAACAAAGTAGGCAAGCTGGAAGAAATGGATAAATTCCTAGAAACATATAGTATTCCAAGGCTGAATCCAAAAGAAACAGAAAATCTGAACAGACTGGTTACTACCAATGAAATTGAATCAATAATCAACAAGCTCCCAACAAACAAAAGTCCTGGACCAGATGGCTTCACAGGTGAATTTTACTAAACATTAAAAAAAGAATTAGCACCTATTCTCCTCGAACTGGTCCAAAAACTCCAGAAGAGGGGAAGTCTCCCAAACTCATTTTACGAGGCCCCCATTAGCCTGAACCAAAACCAGGCAAAACCATTACAAAAAAAGAAAACTACAGGCCAATACCTCTAATGAACATAGATACAGAAATCCTCAACAAAATATTAGCAAACCAAATTCAGTAATGCGTTAAAAAGATCATACACCATGATTAAGTGGGATACATTCCTGGTATGCAAGGTTGGTTCAATATCCATAAATCAATTAATGTGATGCTCCACATAAAAAAATGAAAAATAAAAATGATATGGTCATATCAATAGATACAGAAAAAGCATTTAACAAAATCCAGCATCCAGTTATGATAAAAACTTTCGGCAAAGTGGGAATATTTATTATATTTATTATATCTCAGTATAATAAAGACCATATATGACAAACCCACAGCTAACATCATACTCAATGGAAAAAAGCTAAAGCATTCCTCTTAAGATCAGGAACAAGAGAAGGATGTTGACTTTCACCACTTTTCTTCAACATAGAACTGGAAGTTATAGTCACAGCAATCACACAAGAAAAAGAAATAAAAGACATCCAAATTGGAAAGGAGGAAACAAAATTGTCATTATTTGCCAATGACATGATACTATATATAGAGAACCCAAAAGATTCCACCAAAAAAACTATTAGAACTGATAAATGAATTTAGTAAATTAGCAGGATACAAAATTAATATTCAGAAACTAGTTGCATTTTTATACAATAATGAACTATCAGAAATAGAAATTAAGAAAATAGTCCCATTTACAATTGCATCCAAAAAAATAAAATATTTAGACATAAATTTAACCAAAAAAGTAAAAGACCTGCATTCAGAAAATTATAAGACATTGAAGAGAGAAATTAAAAAAGATAAAAATAAATGGAAACATATACTATGCTCATAGATAGGAAGAATTAATATAAGTAAAATATCCATACTACCTAAAGTAATATGTAGATTTAATGCAATCCCTACCAAAATACCAATGGTATTTTTCACAGAACTAGAACAAGTAATCCTAAAATTTATATGGAACCATAAAAGACCCAAATATCCATGGTCTTTTATATGGAACCATAAAAGACCCAAATATCTCAGGCAATCCTGAGAAAGAAGAACAAAGTTGGAGGTATCACGCTACCGAATATTAAATTATACTACAAGTCTATAGTAATCAAAACAGCATGGTATTGGCATAAAAACAGACACAGAGATTAATAGAACAGAATAGAGAGAGCAGAAATAAATCCATGCCTATATGGTCATTTAATCTATGACAAAAAAAGCAAGAATTTACACTGGGGTAAAGATAGTCTATTTAATAAATGGTGCTGGGAAAACTGGACAGATATATGCAAAAAAAAAAAAAAACTAAACTACCTTGTTATGCCATATACAAGAATAAACTCAAAATGGATTAAAGACTTAAACGTAAGGCCAGAAACCATAAAACTCCTTAAAAAAAAATAGGAAGTAAACTGTCAGACATTACTCTTAGTAATATTTTTACTGATATATCTCCTTGGGCAAGGGACACAAAAGAAAAAAATAAACAAATGGAACTACATCAAACTAAAATGTTTTTGCATGGCAAAGGAAACCATCAACAAAACAAAAACCATCCTACTGAATGAGAGAAGATATTTGCCAATGATACATCTGATAAGGGCTTAATATCCAAGATTTATAAAAACTCATACAGCTTAACACCAAAAAAAAACAAAGAATCCAATTGAAAACTGGGCAGTGGACATGAATAGACATTTCTCCAAAGAGGACATAAAGATGGCCAAGAGACATGAAAACATGCTCAACGTCACTAAGCATCAGAGAAATGCAAACAAAAACCACAATGAGATACCACCTCACTCCTATCAGAATGGTCATCATCAATAAATCAACAAACAACAAGTGTTGGTGAGGATGTGGAGAAAAGGGAACACTCATATACTATTGGATTGCAAATTGGTGCAGCTGCTATGGATGACAGAATAGAGGTTCCTCAAAAAATTAAAACTAGAACTACCTTATGACCCAGCAATTCCACTCCTGGGTATTTATCCAAAGAAATACAAAACACGAATTCAAAAAGATATCTGCACCTCTGTGCTTACTACAGAACTATTCACAACAGCCAAGATATGGAAACAACCAAAAAGCCCATCAATAGACAATTGGATAAACAAGTGGTACATATATACAGTAGAGTATTACTGAGCCTTAAAAAAAAAAAAAAAAAAAAAGTAAAATCTTACCATTTGCAGCAATATGGATGGACCTGGAAGATATTATGCTCACTGAAATAAGTCAGACTGAGAAAGACAAATACCATATGATTTCACTTATATGTGGTTTTAAAGAACAGAATAAAGGAGGAAACAAAACAGAAATAGACTCATAGATACAGAGGGAAAAAACTGATGGTTGCCAGGGGCGAGGGAGCTTGTGGGATAGGGGAGAAGGTTAAGGGATTAGAAAGTACAAATTAGTAGTCACAATATATACAGTCAAGAGATATGAAGTACAGCATAGGGAAAATTGTTAATGGTATAATAGTTATATATGATGTCAGATGGATAGAAGACTTGGTTGGTGAGGTTATCACTCTGTGAGGGGTGTAAATGTCTAATCATTATGTTGTTTTATACCCCTGAAACTAATTTTTTTAAAAAAAGAGGGAAGCATATGAGTGATACCCTTTTTTTTAAGTTAAAAATTTTAATAAGAAAAGGGATATTTAAATGTACAAATGGAAGCAAAATTGGTTTTATTACAATGTGACAGAGGAAGCAAATGGGTTAGCAGGGAGATCAGGTTCATATCACAGACATGCCTAGGCCAGTTCTGATCAGGGCCGAGTGGTCACCAATGACATCACAAAGTCTGAGCTGTCACAAAGGCATCTGCTTGACCAATGAGAGGCAGGAGCACGGATACAGTGAGCAGGGATAAGCACTGGTATTTTGAGAGGCCCAGGCGAGCCGGACAATCCAGCTGGGCCGATCTGGGCAACACCCAAAAACACAATGCCTGGGAAAAGAAGACGCCAACACTCTCATAGGCCTAAAAAGCACTCCCTCTCCCGCTCCACAAGAGCCGAGCTGCAGTTCCCGGTTAGCCGCGTGGACCGCCTCCTGCGAGAAGATAGAGAAGATCGCTATTTCCAGCGCCTGAGCTGGAGCACACCTGTTTTCCTCGCTGGCGTTATGGAGTACCTTACGGCCAACATCCTGGACCTGGCGGGCAAGGAAGCCTATAACCACCGAAAGACGCTCATCACCCCAGAACACGTGCAGACAGTAATGGACAGCAACCACCTCAGCCACATCTTTGAGGATGACACCAACCCTCAGGTTGATGGGATGCCCCGATTCAGGAAGTAGTGGTGATTCCTGAGTCCCAGAGCCTGGTGAGACCTCATCAACAGCTTCATCTAGTCCCCCAAATTACCCATATGTGAGGGAGGCCTTCCACTGTCAGCACTTGCTATTAAAGTGTTTAAACTCAAAAAAAGAAAAAAAGAAAAAAAAAAGAAAATTGTCATTATGTCCTCCTGATTTAGCGAGTAAACTGTAAGAGAAGTGCTGGTCTTCAAAATTTGGAAACTAGTTTCTGGTTACTTTAGAAAAGTAACCAGCCTCTCATACTACTTTCTCACCTTGTAATAGAAATATGTAAAATTCATAATTATTTTACATTAGTTTTATTGGAATGGAATGGCCACATATAACCTAAAACTGCCTTTCACCTTTACTGTATAATAAATGAAATATAACTTTCATTCATATAGTCTGTTTCTAGATACAAAAGACGTTACACAATCTCATTTAATTCTATTGACAACACAGAACAGCATCATGATACTCATTTTAAAAATGAGGATACTGAGTTTCAGAGAAATCGAGATTTTTCTATGAATTGTATTTATTATAAATTTAAGTCACAAAAATTATACATAGTAGAGCTAGAACTCAAACCCAACAATCCTAGATCTCACAATTCCAGTCAGCTTGGCACCCTTAATACCCCACCTTAAATCGTCCTCAACCATGGATAAAGCCATAGGCATCATATTCACCTGTCCAGCCTAGACTTGCTCTTGGTCTTGCTAACCCTGATTGCAAAGCCTACACTGCCCTGTTAATCTGTGCTGTGACATATCAGCTCTCCTTGGCTTCTGAGACCTTGTTTTTCATCCTTCCCAGGAGACATCAAACCTGGTCCCTGCCCCATCACTTCTGGCTTTGGCTTCCCTGCTATACTTGGTCAAGAATTCAGCATCTTTCCACTTTCACATTTTATATAATCTATTCATGCATATATATGCATAGTGGGCTCTTACAAAAAAATTACTCCTCTGTCATACACTTTAAATCCTTCAACATATTTTCCAATGAAAATAATTCTCATTTTAAATCCCAACCAAAACTAATGAAAGGGTTTTTTGTGTATATTTTCCCCACCTAAATAGGTTGAGATTTGCTTTGCTTTCTGCTAGGTCACACACAAACGAGTTTGGACAAATGAGTTCATGAACTCATCCTAGAAATAGTGCTACATACCTCATTGCTGAATATCACTACAGTCACATTCAAAGTGCTCCCCTTGGGAAGCTATGCACCAATGCCAGCACCTAGTCAACCCTTCAAAGCAATTTTGGAACTCTTTTTCTGGAATGGCCATCAGAGCTGCCGTCGTATTACCCTTGATGTCCTGAATGTCATCAAAATGTCTTCCTTTCAATATTTCCTTTATCTTCAGGTAAAGAAAGAAGTCATGGGGGTGGGGCAGATCAGGTGAGTTGGGAGGGTGTTCCAACACACTTATTTGTTTACTGGCTAAAAACTCCCTCACAGACAGAGCCTTGTAAGCTGGTGCATTGTCCTGATGCAAGAGCCATGAATTGTTGGCGAAAAGTTCAGGTCGTCTAACTGGTCATGCAGCCTTTTCAGCACTTCCAAATAGTAAACTTGGTTAACTGTCCAGTTGGTATAAATTCATAATGAATAATCCCTCTGATATCAAAAAAGGTTAGCAACATCACTGAAAACAAGTTCGTAAACTTAATCTTCAAACCTCGTACAATCGGTCACAGTGATCCTCTACAACTGACATTTTACCACCTGTGTTTTATAGACAAGTCTGCAGCTCAACAACAGGTGTCAACAGAAGTCAACAACTGTAAACACTCCCTAGAGTCAAAAAATATGCCACAACTCATAAGGGACGTCAATACACTTTGCCTAACTAATCTAATTCTTCTCTGGATATATCTCAGGCAGCACAGAGGTCATATCATGTGCTGGCATTTATGTGGTAAACTGGGAAAAGTACAGGACAATGTGGCAATTCATTTTTTGCTAGACAAGTAATAGTAGTCCTATCCCTAGCCCTAATCTAGGGATTTGATAAGAAAAGCCTTTTTCAATGGTCATAATGTTTTGTAAGTCTGGTAGAAAAATTCAGACTGAGATGATCTGTCAGAAATGAACCTAAAATTTTCCCAACTTGTGAAGTATTATGAGGGCCAGTACATTTTATTATGTTAGAGAACTTTTTTTTATTCAAACAAATACTTCTAAGGGCAAATATCATGCCTGGACATCTGTTGCTTCCTCCCTATGTTCTAGCACAACGCCAGGTACTTAGATCATGGCACAGTGAAAGACGCTTGGCCTGGAAGTCAGACAACACGCTTCCCGCTCCAAGCCCCACCTTTACCCTAGACACTGTCTTTTCACTTCTTCTGACCTCTGCTTGCTCATCTGTGGCATGAGGGGAATAGCCTAGATGCCCTCTTTTAACTCTAACTTGTGTTTTCCTGACTTCCTTCAACCCATGCGCATTGACAGTAACAGGCTTATGCAAATAACGTTCCCACCCTCTTCTTAGGGCTCCAGGGTTGGTAGAGTTCCTTTGTGCAAACTTGCTAGGAGGGTTTTCAATTGGTCAAAGACACCTTACAAAAGTAAAATAACAGAAAACAGTGTAGAAAATAGTATCTGTGTTGCAGCCAGTGGTTTAAGCCAAGCTTGGGTATTTGCTCATTGCCACAAAGAAGGAAAACAAATGGAAGCGAAACGAATTGAAAAGAAAAATAGAACTGTTATTACCATGGGCCAGTGGCTTTCTTTATCAAATCGTGACAGGCCTCTTGACCCCAATTTTCCCAGACTCATAAATGTTTACTGTGATGAATTAGGTAGCCCTATCTGATAACTGAGAACCTGGCTTGGTTTTGTAAATGTCCACTCGTCGGTATTTATCACTTTTGAGCAAAAAGCTGATAGCAGCAGAGCATTTGGTTTTCTAGACAATTTCTACTATTCTATTCTTCAACTCTAGGAAGAAAACACACACACACACACAGTCAGTTTGGCCGGACACAATAATCAAATGATATGCATTGCTGTACTCTTCTCATGGAATCCCCATGATGTTATTAATCCCAACTCTCAATTGTCTTTATAAACTATCAAGCATATATTAAACTATTAAGAAGCCAGACGGTTTTTTATTTATCCAGCTATGAGGGCCGACAAACACCTATAAAGTCTGCTCTTCCTCTAATATTCCTGCTTCTTCCAATGTCACTGCTATTGTCTCAGTTACCAACGCTTGAAGTCTCAGCATTTTAACTGAATTTTCCCTTCTCCAGCTTCCAAATCTAGTTATTTGATCCAATCTCTTAGTGGCAACCTCCAATATTTTTGCAAGTCACTCTGTCTTCCCCACTTCTGCTATCACTCCCCTACTTATCCCACAATACATCTTGCCTAGATCATTAAAAAGACTCCTATTTTTCTCTTCCTACCTTGTCTCTTCTTTCTCCAGTCCATCTTAAATACAGACACTTTGGGAATAATCTTCCCAAAGTACATGTCACAACTCTAATCAAAACTTACAACTCTTTTTTACCTACAGAATAAAGTCCCAATCCATTTAGCCTGGGATTAAAGGCCCATTGGTCTATATTTCTGAAATATGCTGTCGATAAAATACCAGTTTGGGTTTAATTAGCTTTGGCTTAAGTTTTGGATTAATTGGTTTTGAGTTAATATTATGTGTCAATTTGGCTAGGTCATGGTACCCAGATATTTAGTCAAACATCATTCTAGATGTTTCTGTGAAGGTATTTTTTTAGATGATATTAACATTTAAATCAGTAGACTTTGTAAAGTAGATTATCCTCTATAATGTGGGTAGGTCTCATCCAATCAGTGGAAGGCTATAATAAAAAAAGACAGACCTGTCCTGAGGAGGAAGGAATTCTCCAAGTAGACTGCCTTTGGACTCAAACTGCAGCACGGGCTCTCCGCCTGCCAGCCTGCCCTATAGATTTTGGACTTGCCAGCCTCCACAATTGTGGGAGCCAATGCCTTAAAATATCTCTCTCTGGCACTCTACCCCCGCCCCACCACCACAACTGCCTATTGGTTCTTTTTGTCTAAATAACCATAATTAATACTATATTAGTTTAATGCAAAAAAAAAAAGCATCAGTGCACAAATATATTCAGGAAATGCTAGTTTAAACAAGATAGAATGCATTTCTTTATAGCCTTATAAATCTAATAATGTTCTGAAGTGCACCCTGATACACCAAGTCATTCTAGTTGTGTCCTCAAAATGTGTAGGAAGGGAAAAAGAGTCAATGATACGATGGTTATAGTTCGAACCAGTTAGAAACACAACTGCTTGGTTATGAACGATGAGATTTGACAATAAGTTAAATTATTCTGCACAATAAATGAATTGTAGACTGAGAGTTGTCTTTTGCTGTCTATGCAGGGGATTTGAGAACCTTTGAACCTGTGTCTCTAAATGAACACAGCCAGGGGCAGACCCAGGATTAGAACAAGAGTCCTATGCCATGCTTGACTCAGGAGGTGAGGATGCAGACTAAACATGGGCGAGACGGTGAAGGAGCAGGTGAAAAAATACTGGCTGGAGATCCAATGAGAAATTAGCCAGGCAGAGTCCCCAAAGAGGGGATTATCCACAATGAAAACTAGTTCGCTGTAGAAAGAAAAGGGGATACACCATCTCTGAAACAAGAGAAGGAGCTCAGAGATGGAAAGTAGCATGACAAACATTTTGAGGAAGAGAGGAGCAACGTTGAAGAAACATGTTAAATGGTTTCATCTTTCAGCAAAGTAGCAGTTTTAGAAAGAGGGAGAGGAGACTTCAGATTCCAAGCCTTGATGTGACTCCTAGCTCTATGGTAGCACGAGCTATTTGTACAACTGAGACAAGTTACTTTCCTCCACTGTACTTAGGTGGAATATGGCATGTAGTGAGAAATCAATGAAGGTTATTACCACTGGTGTTGCTATAATGGAGCTCTAGTCTTATTGAAATGTTTAACAAATGATTTATGTAGTGCTTACTATACACCAAACGTGATTCAAGAAGCTTTCCAGGGGCAGCCGGTTGGCTCAGTTGGTCAGAGCGCAGTGCTCCTAACACCAAGGTCGCCGCTTCAATTCCCACATAGACCAGTGAGCTGCGCCCTCCTCAACAAGATTGAAAACGACTTGACTTGGAGCTGATGGGTCCTGGAAAAACACACTGCTCCCCAATATTCCCCAATAAAAATTAAAAAAAAAAAAAGAACCTTTACAAATATACCGTACCAAATCATGATAGCAACTCTATCAAGTAGATATGATTATTATATTCCATTTCACTGATGAGTAAATTAGGGCCAAAGAGGTTAGGTATCCTTCTGAAGATAATAGGCAGCATATAAATTGGATAAAGAAGTATGTTCCTATATGCTGGAAGCCAAGTATCTTTATCCCCAACTGGAGGCTCAACAGATTTAAGCAATTAGTTATGCCCTCACTGGCAAGAAAGAGAATAAACTTAAAGATATTAAACAAAATTGCTGTAACACATTCTCTAATATGATGTCTAAAAGTCAAAATACCAGTAGGGGTATTCACATTTTTTAGTATTCTAGGAACATAAATCCTCTTCTATTAAGCCTGTTATTTAATTTTTAACAGAAGTTTCTAGACATCTACAATATATAAAAATAGAGGCTCTCTGTTGTGCTTACGCATGAGATAACAAAGTTTATATTTTAGGACACAGTGTCTGCTCAAAACCTCTTCAAAGTGTGACACCTAATTGTGGTTCACTAACATGTAAGTTCACACATGCAAGGATCTAAGAAGGTTTTAGAACAAATTTAAAAATTATTAACACTTGCCATAACTATCCTAATTTTGTATTTGACTTTGAGAGTTCCAAGTAAACTCACATACACACATGTGGCTCTCACGGGCAAAGTGACACAGTGGGAAGGAACGCAGCTTTGGAATTGAGAAAATCTGGGTTTGACGCTTCTCCTCCCTGATGCTGGCCTGCTATGTCATGTTGAGAAACTTTAAATACTTGAAGGCTAAATTTCCTCATGTCCAAAAATGAGAATAGTATTAGCTATACATGTTTTACACTATTAAAATAATATGTATAAAAATCTTCAGCACTATGCCTAGCTCATTTCAGGGGAAAGGGTCGACCACAATCTACTGGGAGCTGAGTTCTCTTTGCCAATTTTAGCCAACCTCACTTTTTCTGGGCCTGGAATTTTAAAACATGAATTGACTCAAAAGTGTGCCCAAGAAAACACTCAGTGACAATAAAGCCACCATTCACATTGTTCATGTTCTTGTGGTGGAAAAAATATTGTGATCTTTAAGTTTTATTACTGGTGGAAAAGAAAGTGCCTGTTTCACATTGACTTCTCCTTGTGCCGTGTCTTGACATCTCTAAATATCTGTACTTCAAACTGAGATCAAAACTCAGTTTTATTCGGGGAGGCCACAGATTTGAATTTTATATGCCAAAGGGCACAGAAAACAGGCCCACACCTCACCTTCTGGCTGCAGAACCAACACTATTTGCACAGTAGCTTTAAAATAGTGAGGGCTAAATGCCAGGCAGTATCCTGGATTGGATCTTAGAACAGAAAAAAAGGACATCAATGGAAAAGTAGTAAAATTTGAAGGAAATCTGGAGTTAAGTTAGTATTAACATACCAATTTTTTTTTTTTTTTTTTTTTTTACTTCTGACAAACCTAACGGGGTTAATCAAGATGGTAACATTAGGGGAAACTGAGTGAGAAGTATATAGGAACTCTCTTCTTTACTATCTGTGCAACTATCCTGCCTATCTAACATTATTTCAAAATCAAAAGTGTTTTACAAAACGAATTTGTAAGAGGAGCTAAGTTTCTTAATGTTGAAAGAGGAAGTTACAAGTATGGAAAGGGGAAAGACTAGAATGTAATCTGTGTGATTGGAATTGGAGGGACAGTCATTTTTTTCAGGGAACACCATGACCTGTTGCTTTGAGGTACGTATCCAAGTCATGTAAAAGGACCTTATAATCCATGCTAAAAATGTTGCCTTTTTTCCTTAGGCAACTGATCAAAAGCTGTGATCAAGTTTCCGGTCTCCACCAGCATTGAGCACAGTGCTGGGCACACTTAGGAGATAGCCTGGGTCCTACCTGCATTTTGGGGATAAGTTGGCTAGAAACAGCGCACTAAGGAACAGAGTCCTGGATGGAGGTGGGGGGAGGTTCCAAGGGCTGGGCCTAGTCAGGAATCAGAATCATAGGGAAGTGGGAATTTGGGGTGTCACCAAAGCAATAGAGAAACTGAAGTGGAAAGTATGAGTCAGATTCATCTGATCGGGAGTTTATCTGTAAACAGAAAATACAGACAGTGAGCCCCAAGAAATCCCACAGGAAAGGTGACAGCACAGGCTCTTAAGGAGTTGTGCAAAGCTGGGCAATGCTCACACAATCCTCACTGATGACTGAGATCAGGAAGCTCTCTGGGCAAGCCAAAACCCTGAGCTGGTGATTACAGAAGCTGAGACTTTATACAGGCAGGGTATTTGTGATGCTCAGTCAGTGTCCTCAATACATTACGGAGAACTACATCCTAATCCAAACTCACCTCAAGTCATTGTGTGAACTCAAAGACATTTCACCTCTCTGGACCCAAGGTTGCTTTTCTGAAAACCAGAGTATTAAGCTAGTTCATCCCTGAGGTCCCTTGTAACACGGGTACTCTATGATCTGTACATTTGTAAAAGCATGAAAAGTCTTGTCATGAATAAACCGGAAGAGTCTGCTCTGGAAATCCAGGCAATATGAGAACAGCAATGAACAAAACAGGTAAAGTCCCTGCTCTCACAGAGCTCTTATTTCAATGGGAAAAACAAAACAAATAAATACAGTGTAATGCCAGGTAGTGACAAATGCCATAAAGAAAAAATAAAACAAGGAAAGGTAGGGGCTATTTTAGTTTCAATGACCAAGGAAGGCCACTTTGAAAAGGTAAAGTTTGAGCAGAAACATGAATAAAGTGAGAGAGTAAATAAGCAAAGATTTGGGGAAAGTAATTCTGAGAAGAGAGAATGGCATGTGCAAATATCCTGAGGTGAGAGAATACTTTGAATACTCAAGGCAGGTGTGACTACTCCAGCGCTGGGGGGGAAGAGTGGAAAATGAAGGCTACGAGTAAAGGCAAGAAATGATGGTAGTTTGAACTAGGGTTATAGAAATAATAACGCTATATACCAGCTACTTTTTAGCACTTGTCTTAACTCATTTAATCCTCATACAACCCTGTGAGGTTAGTGCTTTATTACGTCCACTTTAGAGACAAGCAAGGCAGAAAGAGGTTAAAGAACTTGCCCAAGCTTACCCAGCTAGCAAGTAGAGAAACCAAGCTATCAACAGAGGCAATCGGAGGCTGATGAGAAGTGCTCAGAACCAGGATGAATTTCGCAAGCAGATTTAACTGGATTTGCTATTGGGTTGGATGTGGGGAGTGAGAGAAAGAGAAAATCAGAGATGACACCAACTCCTCCACCCTTCCTTGGTCTTACTTCTGCAAATACTATTTTGGGGTGATATGCCCCAAGGAGGCATACCCACAGTCTTGGAGCTGTCAGTTCTTTAACTTTTCTTTTATAAGCAAGAAAGAGAACTTTTTCAAGTAAATAAGACACATAGCAAAGGGCACACGAGCTGCTCACCTTAGCTAGGGATTCAGTTTCATTATAGTGGGCCCCTATCATTGCAGAATTCTATATTCACAAGGCTACAGTGTCAGATTGGGAGCAGGACCCAGCTTTCCCCGCACTGTGCAGATCTGCAGTACATCTAATAGAGGCACAAACTGTGTGAGCATTGGATAAGTCACAGCTGAATGTGAAACAGCTCTTTATCTTACAAAGATGTCTTGTTAATTGTTGGGTTTCAATGTCATCAAAAGATAGAAAAGAAAAGAAAGATAAAAATCTAGGTGATGAAGAATCGTGCTATAAAAGCCTTAAAGTCACCACTCCATTCCTGTACAAAGATACAAAGTACATTGTATCCCTAGAAGTAATTTCCCCGAACTCTTAGATATCAACAGAAAATTGAATAAAAGTCCTCAAAACAGATTAATAGCCCAGTGTCAACATAGAACAAGGATGGCAAAGAGGTTTTATCTTGAATGTCATCGATAAGGCTTGGTAGTGTCTGCCTAGAGGCTCAGGGATAAAGCACCATGATCAATTAGTGATGTCTGCCAAGATGCGGGAGCAAGAATGGATGCATGCCTGCCAAGTATTTCCATCTGTTTTCCAAAGGGAGAATTCTAACTACTAAAGTTCTTCACCTAGAGTGTGGGCTACCCTGGGATATAGTTTCCCTATCACTGGAAGTACGCATTCAAGGGAGGCTGCTGGGTCAGTCATCATTAGTACTTCCAGTGATTCCATCCACAGATGCTGACAGTGATTATCTTTGGGGGTTAGGAACGTGGGGTGACTTTAACAATCTTCTTCATACTTTTATGCATTGCCTGAATTTCCACAATACAGTCATACTCGTATGTTATTTTAAAATAACATGCAGTCACATGTTATTTTCATAACTAGATAAAAAGCTGTTTATATGTACTTTAAAATTAAGTATTTTGAGGGAAAGAGCTCTCTTGGCATGAGGTCTGAGTGAGAAAAAAATCATGGCGGCAGTAATTGCTCTCTAATTTTGAATGTCTCTTATAATTGAATTCTTCGATACAGAGGATTTACCTCTAAGACTTTTCACGAAATAGAATTCCATTCATAGTGTATAAGACCCAAGTATCAGTTCTGTAAGAAACTGATAGAGAGAGAGAGTTATTGGGGGAGGGAGGGAGAATAAATTAGGAATTAGGAATAGAAAAGAAGGCACAAGTGGAATTTCTGTAAGGAAACTTTAACAGAAGGACAGAAAGCTAAGGGACTCACAGGTCCTATTCTGTCAGAAGAGTAGGAAAGGAGCAACCTCGATTCAGGCACGAGGTCGTCCTGGGCAGTGTTGAGGCAACACAGCCCTGAACATAGAGGCTCTCTGAGCAGCAGTCAGAAGCACAGGCTCTCATGTCAAAGTGCCTGAGAGGGGACTCCTAGGTCTGCTCCATGCTGAATGTGTGACCTTAGGTAAGTCATTTAATCTCTTTGTGCCTGTTTCCTCATCTGCAAAATGGGGATAATGACTACTCCCACCTCAAAGGATTGCTGTGAGGTTTGAATGAGTTTCCTTAGAACAGTGCCCAGGATACAGTAAGAATAAATACTCAAAGCATTTTAGGTTTGTTTTTAAGAAAAATAAAATTGAGAAATAACTATAACAAGGAAATTAAAATCATAATCTCTAAAGTCTTTTCCATATCAAACATCAAATATGCTTTTGTGTCTGTGGTCAGGGTGGACATAGGAGACTGATCAAGAACAGCCACAAAATTGGGGTGGCAGGATGACTCAGTTGGTTAGAGCGCGAGCTCTGAACAACAGGATTGCGGGTTCAATTCCCACATGGGCCACTGTGAGCTGCATCCTCCACAACTAGATTGAATGAGCAGCCGGAAGCTGAGCTTCTGGAGGGGTGGCCAGATGGCTCAGATGGGTTAGAGCATGAGCTCTCAATAAGGTTGCCAGTTCAATTCCTGCATGGGATGGTGGGCTGCGTCCCCTGCAACTCAGATTGAAAATGGCGACTGGACTTGGAGCTGAGCTGCTCCCTCTACAACTAGATTGAAGGACAACGACTTGGAGCTGATGAGCCCTGGAGAAACCCACTGTTCCCCAATATTCCCCAATAAAATTAAAAAGAAAAAGAACAGCCACAAAATAAGTCTTTGAACAGTTAAACAAAATAGACTGTATTTTGTAAACATCTGAGTTGCATATTATTTGCAGCAATGTTAAATGTATTTATAAACAACTTACTGAAATCCAAAAAATTCTAGCAAGCAAGGAAGAGGAGGAGGAATTTAATTGCACATTAACCATTATCACTAAATGAAGACGGTGTAAAGCAATATTAATTTTACTTTGCTGCCTTAATTGCTTGAATTAAGTAAACACATAAAACCATATTGATAATGGCTTCTGTAAGCTATTTTGAAGCCAAGTTTTAGAATTAAATACAATAGGTTTTAATCTTTTATTTTTGTTTTTTAATTTTTCCAATTATTTTAATTCTATAGACAAAGGACTTTCAACAGGGACCCCAGGAACACTGTTTATGCTACTCTTCCTGAGGCATAAAGTGTAAGAAAATATACTAGAACTCCTTCCAATTCACTCATGGCCCCATTTCCAAATCCAAGTTTCTTTCCACCAGGGAAACAACCCTGTCTTGACAGGAAGAAGCCTGTACTTGGGAGTCTTGTATCTGGGATTAAGTCTTAAATTGTCTTTTGTTAGCTATGTGAATCCATGCAAGATCTCAAGTTTCCCCAACTCTATTTTTCTTTAATAGCGTTTTCTTTATATTTAATATAAAACATAATAAAACCTAGCATATGTGATAATTATATGAATTAACGCATATATAAATGTTACTAAGGATATTGGATAAGTGAAATATTGTGTGTTTCCCCACCATCCCCCCTAAAGAAAACTGAATAGGCTGAAGAGAGAAGAAAACACACTGAGTCTGGGATAGTTCAGGAGGAAGTAAAGTGTAGCCATAGATAAAGGAGACAACTCACTCGCTCCTCTTTCCTTCCACGCACTTTTAAATCACAAGCTTTGAGGATAGGAAGTGTTTAAGGGATTTCAGAAACGCAGAGAGTTTAGAAGGGTTGGCTTTTTTTTTCCCTTCTTCTCCCACTCTCAAGTCTCTTGCTCCGTTTCTCCCACCACCTTCTGCCCTCACCTAAGTTTCCTAGCAACCCTTCCTTTCCTTCATTTTGGACAGAGGTGGTCTTCTGTTGCAGACCATTTATCTTTGGAGAGAAGAAGACCCAGGGTTGGGAGCTGAGGAAGGGAAGGAAGGAGCTTGCAGATTGGAGCCTTCTCCAGGCTGCAGGAGAGGCAGAGAAGACCTTTGAGTCAGTGACAGCTATCATATTTCCAATGGAACATGATTTAACACGGTGAAATAAGTCATTGGTAAATTTTCAGAAGTGCTGAAGGCAACTAAGTTAGGAGGGTAAGGTCACTCTACCCAGAAACTGAGAAACTGCAAGAAGCTGCAACTAAAGCACAATTGTCCGCTGCACCAAAATTGGAGATGGACAGTGAGTCATGGAGCCCAAGGAAGCCAGTGCCACACCACTGCTGGTACCCTCGCTGGTGTGCATCCACCACAGTGAGAGGAAGACTAGTCACCACCCTCCTGTCTTGCACACATCACACAGGGATCTCTTTTTACCACACTGGCACAGGTAGTTCTCAGGCAACACTGAGGGAGGTGACCATAAAAGGAGCAGTCATGGTGCTAAGGGTCAACAACAGCTGGCATGTCACCACATTTCATTATGTCATTCTAGTTTTCTGTCAGGTCCTTGCTTCTTTGAATTTTTGTGGTGGTGGTGGTGGTGGTGGTTTCAGCTTAACCCAAGGATAATGAAGAAGTCAGGAAATCAAGATAATAAAATCTAAGCCTAGGCTGGAGTGTCCCCTGTATCACGTATCTCAGGAGCCTGCACAGGAGGGACAGGGTACAGGAAGACCTGGACCCCGCCACACACCATGCGTTCAACATCACTAACATTTCAGTCCCTTTGGTGCATGGCCAATAAGAAAGCTCACTGTAAATGGCACCACTCTTGAGAAACAAAAGGCTATACACTGCTTTGTCTTGATCACTTTGGGATCCCTAGTGCCTATTACAGTTCTTATAACCTGGTCAATGCACAATGTTTCCTGGGTAAGCCTAGGATATGGTCCAGTGAGGCTGTGAAAATAACACATTGTCACTAAATATGTGCATAGCATTTCTTGAAGTTGTCCAGCACCACATAGCCTCCAGTTACATTATGTTGCCCTCTTCTGTCTATTCCCCTGTACAGTGCCAGAGTGATCCTTTTAAAATATTAGTCAGATCCTCTCTCTCTCTGCCAACAGTTCTCCAGTGGTTCTTATCCCTCTCGGAGCAAGTTTCAAAGTCCTTACAATGGCTCCCTTATCACCTCTGATTCATCTTCTGCCTTTCCAGATGCTCACATCCCTCTAATCATATTGACCCCTTGCTGTTCTTTGAACCTGCTGTGGTGGCCGTCTTGATGTAACAACTTGATGAGACTACAGTCTCTACTTATTCAAACATTAATTTAGGTGCTGCTGTGAAGGGATTTTGCAAGTGTAATTAAAATTTCTAATCATTTGACTTTAAGTACGGAAAATTATCCTGGATCATCGGGTGGGCCCAATTTAATCAGTTAGAAGGATTTAAGAGACATTCCAGCTGTGCACAATAGCTTTGGCCCTATGTCCATGGACTTCCATCATGTTCGCACTCTTCCCTTCCTAACTGCTCTACAGTTTTGGACTTGCTTAGCCAACCCCCGTAATCACATAAGCCAATCAAATCTTTGTAATAAGGAAGTCTCTCTCTCACTGGTTCTGCTTCTCTGGTTGAATCCTCACTGACACACACACCAAGCACTCTCTCACCTCAGAAGCCTTTATATTTGCCTATCTGAAGCCCTCTTCCCTAGAAGGTTGGGTGCCTCACTCCCTCACTTCCTTCAGACACTCGCTCAAGTGCTACTTTCTCAGAAAGACTCTTAAGCCACTCTGTTTAAAATTGCAACACTGGCACCTATCCCCATTTTGCTCCACAGCATCATGTAACACAGACTATATTTTACTTATTTATTGTATGGCCTCCTCTAGTAGAATCCAAGCTCCACAAAGACAGAGATTTTTGTATTTTTCACTGCTCTTCCCAATGCCTGTGATATAGTAGATGCTCAGGAAATATTTACTAAATGAATAAACAGTGAATGAGCTGACAACTATATATTAGTCCAGTTAATAGAAATTATCCTCTACCTTTATTCTCCAACTAGCTCTTCAATTCCTCTGAAGGGATCAAAGTCCAGCCCTGAACTCCAGCCTACTTGGTTGGAACCTGGAGACTCTGCCATTTGTCAATGCCCTACTCATGGTTTGTTACATACTCCTCATACCCCAAATACAGTTTTGGATCCTTTCACCGGTGGGGAGGTGATCCATAATAATATCATGACGTACTTCTACCACTGCTGAGCTCACTTACCTATTGGAGCTTCCTCATGCCAATGTCTGCCCAACCAATGCCCAATGTTCCAATCAGTGTATTGCGTTGCGCTACTGAGATGCTTTGCCAGAGACAGATTCTTGTGTCTTCCCCATGTTATATTATGCTAATTACTTCTTATTTCTCACTGATCTCTCTCTCCAAGAAGTCAACATGCTTCAGTTTTAAGTCCACTACTAAGTGATATTTTTAGGATTTTACAATTTCTTTATATGTATCTAAGAATGGGGACTTTTTCCTAAAGGACACATTCTTTGAATTCATTTTTAAAACACTTTAACTAAAATCTAGTTAGGTTTTGTTCCCACTCACAGTGAGAAGATGGTGTGGGAAATGTTATTTACTTTATATCCTGTGGCTAAGCATCTTTCAGTAAGGGTTGAGAGCCAATTCAGCATTGACACCTGAAGTTGGAAGGCAAACCTCTCCTAGAAAACCTGGAAATTATTTGTCTTTGCCACTGATCGATACAAACAGAAAGCCAGGCAGTTCAATACTAGCACCTAAAAGAAGGGAGCTCACAGCCACTAATACTGAAAATAATATTAAATGCTTGAGCATCTCTCTGGAATTCTCTTTTATTCAACGGGTGTTTAAAATTAGGTCAAATCAACATTGAGATTCATCAACTCAACTCACTAAAAAAAATTTAATTAGTGCTTAGAAACAGATGGATAATATACAGTTGTTAAAGTCTCTTTATGTCTTCTTTCTTCACATTCTGTTTTATTTTTATAAGTGCTAATAGGAATTCATCAGAATTCTACAGTTTTAAAAATGGGTTGAACTATCCATATTAATTTCCAGCTCACTGTTGCAATGAAGAATATGGTCATATCAGTGAGGGAAGAGAAAAATTTCTTAAACATATCCAAGAATACAAGAGCCATAATGGAAGATACCAATATATTTTACTATTATACATAAAAATTAAAAATTGAATATTTCAAAATCTACCAAAAACAAAGTTAAAAGAAGTGATAGATTGGGAGAAAACTTTCACACCATAGATAATAAACTATTTCTATACATGAGTGTAAATATTTTCAAAAACCATGCAAATTAATAAAGATAATAACCAAATATTAAAAATGTGAACAAACTGAGAACAGGAAACTCAGAACAGTCCAAATGACCAATAAAAATGTGAAAATATGCTCAATATCACTAATCCATAGGGAAATTAAAATAAGAACTCTAATTTTGTCCATCACTTTATCAAAAACAAATTAATAATACAGATTGATAACATAGAGTCCTGGCAAAGATGTGGAGAAATAAGTAGTCTCATTTTTTTGTTGTTGAGGTAACATTTTGGAAAGCAATTTGTCAATATCTATTAGTATTTTAAATGTGCACTCATTTTGACCCAGAAATGCCACTCTGTTTTCTATACGCTTGCATACATTTGCAAAAAATATTATTTCAGTATTCTTTGTAATGACTAAAGAAAAAAAATAAATATCCATTCATAGGGGAATGGTTAAATTATTATACCCACATTCTACGTACTCACAATATGCAGTATCAAAAAAAATTAGCTCTAGGACATAAAATTGAGGTTTTAAAAAAGTAAATTGCAGAACAATCCATATGTTACGATTCTATTTGTATTTAAACGTAGAAAACAATATTTGTTTTTCTATGCTTTAAAATAAATATAAAAAAGATACCGATGACACTGACAGCAGTGGTTCATGCTGAGGAAAGAACTGAGATTGAGAGGATCTGGGAAGGGGCGCTGGTAAAAAGAGAATGCTGATTTTATCTATTTCAGTTAAAATTTTTACAATGACATAATAGTCTTGTATTACTTTTGTAACTAAAAGTAATTTCTACAAATTATCAAACAAAATGTAAAAAGAACAAACACAAACTATTCCCACCCGTATCAGATAGAAACCTTTATCTGATTCTGTTATTCTACCCCCTCAGTGCCCAGCCATCTCCTATTTAACATCCCGGCTTATGTCTAATTTCATTTACAAAACCTTTCTTGACTGATGCCTAATTCTACTCTCAAATCCATGTTCATTCCTCTAATATGTCTTCTAGCCTATTGTACTATATAAAAATTGACTTACTCCATTTTTTTCAAAAACAATGAGCCTTTCAAAAACAAAGAATCTGATTCCATGGTCTCTAACATCAAATCTGGTCCATGAATAAAAGAATAAATGAATGAAGTCAGTATTTAGATCTCCTCTTTATTGAAATTTAATTAGAAGCAACCCTCATCTTTCTAGATTCCTAACAATACTTTTGACTCTAGCCTTACTTCTCTTGTTCTAAACAAAACTTTTGACTCAAGCCTTACTTCTACTACTCAACCTTTTGTTTTTTTAGCTACAGATTTTTTATTATTAGTTTCGAGTGTACAGAACAGCATAATGACTAGACATTTACATACCTGACAAAGTGATAACCCAAGTCTACTACTCATCTGACACCGTACATAGCTATTACCATAACACTGACTATATTCCCTACGCTGTACTTTATATCCTGTGAATATATACACATATATATATGTGTATATATTTGACATTCAATATTATTTTATATTAGTGTCAGATGTACAGCGCAATAGTTAGGCATTTAATTTATGAAGTGATCCCCCCAATAAGACTAGTACCCATCTGCCACCATAGTTTTTACAACATTATTGATTATATTCCCCATACTATATTTTACTTCCCCATGACTATTTTGTGACTACCAGTTTGTACTTCTTAATCCCTTCAACTTTCTCACTCATCCCCAAACCCCCTCTCATCTAGCAACCATCAGTTTGTTCTCTGCATCTATGAGTCTATTTCTGTTCTGTTTGTTCGTTTATTCTGTTCTTTAGATTGCACATATAAGTGAAATCATATGGTACTTGTCTTTCTCAGTCTGACTTATTTCAGTGAGCATCATATCCTCTAGGTTTATCCATATTGTTGCAAACAGTAAAATTTCATTCTTTTTATGGCAGAGTAATGCTCCATTGTATAAATGTACCACAATTTCTTTATCCAATCATCTATTGATAGGCATTTTGGTTGTTTCCATATCTTGGCTATTGTAAATAGTGCTGCAGTAAATATAGGGGTGCATATATTTTTTTTCAAATTAGCGTTTTGGATTTCTTTGGATAAATACCCAAAAGATGAATTGCTGGGTCATAAGGTAGTTCTATTTTTAATTTTTTGAGGACCTTTCATACGTTTTCTACAGTGGCTACACCAATTTGCAATCCCATCAAATTACAGCACAAGAGTTCAGCACAACAGTTCCCTTTTCTCCATATCCTCGCCAACACTTGTTCTTTGCTGATTTATTGATGATAGCCATTCTGACAGGAGTGAGGTGGCATCTCATTGTGGTTTTTATTTGCATTTCTGATGCTTAGTGATGACGAGCATCTTTTCATGTCTATTGGCCATCTGTATGTCCTCTTTGGAGAAATATCTATTCAGGTCCTCTGCCCATTTTTTAATTTGATTGTCTGGTTTTTGGTGTTGAGTTATATGAGTTTTTAAATAAATCTTATCAGATGTATCATTGGCAAATATCTTCTCCAATTTAGTAGGATGTCTTTGTTTTGTTGATGGTTTCCTTCTGCCATGCAAAAACGTTTTAGTTTGATGTAGTCCCATTTGTTTATTTTCCTTTTGTCTCCCTTGCCCAAGAAGATATATCAGTAAAAAATATTACTACAGGTAAGGTCTGAGAGTTGACTTCCTATATTTTCTTCTAGGGTTTTATGGTTTCAGGTCTTACATTTAGTCTTTAATCCATTTTGTGTTTATTCTTATATATGGCATAAGAAGGTAGTCCAGTTTTCACAGCACCATTTATTAAATAGACTGTCTTTATCCCAATGTAAATTCTTGTTTTCTTGTCATAGATTCAGTAACCATATAGGCATAGACTTATTTCTGGGCTTTCCGTTCTGTTCCATTTATCTATGCATCCGTTTTTATGCCAATACCATGCTGTATTGATTACTATGTCCTTGTAGTATAGTTTGATGTCATGTAGCGTGATAGCTCCAGTTTTGTTCTTATTTCTCAGGATTGCTGTGGCTATTCGACGTCTTTTATAGTTCCATATAAATTTTAGGTTCATTTGTTCTAGTTCTGTGAAAAATGCCATTAGGATTTTGATAGGGATTGTGTTGAATGTATATATTGCTTTAGGTAGTATGGACATTTTAACTATATTATGGTATGGTATATGTGTCATGAACATGGTATACGTTTCCATTTATTTGTATTTTCTTTAATTTTTCTCTTCAATGTCATAATTTTCTGTGACTCAACCTTTTAATCTCTCTTTTATCCCCCGTCCTGAGTAGCCCTACTTCCCATTCTTAACCTTCTTCTTGATTATATCCTGTCTTCATTCTCCTATATGACCTTTCTTGAGTAAGACAGAATATTCTATAACAGGGTAGAGAGGTTGAAGAAGTCTTAAAGACAATAACTAAATCATCTGACACTATTAAGCTTTCACATCTATTAGTATTGACCACATGGTAAGTGCTTAGTGAATGAATGTATGATAAATGACAATAGTGAAGCTCAAGCATCAGTCCCAAAGTCTCCACAGTACCACATTCTCAAGGAAATCCTCCCTGATCCTCGACCCACACCAATACCCCAAAACTTAGAGCCAATAAATGAGTTAACAGTCTTTTTGGATGGATAATATAAATGTCGCAAATTCCATGGACTACAATCAATATACTTCGTAGGAAACCACCTAACCCTCCTTGAAAAACTGTTACTTTTACTTCATGCACAATTTAAGCAGGACAGTATAGCAGTGAAAACGATGAGTTCCAGAGTCAGACACCTCTGAGTTTCAATCCTGACTTCTCCACTTACTAATTGTGTCAGCTTGTTTGGAGGGAGCTACTTCATTCTCTATTCCTTCCTTTTATCCTCTGGGGAAAAAAATAGAATGAGAACATCTATCTCAGGGATGTTGTGTGATAATGCAGATAAAGTGCTTAGCACAGAACTGGCACCTCTTTGATTGCAACTAGCTATTATTGTTCTTATTGTTTCCTGGTTTTCTGCTTCACAGCAGAACAAAGGCCGAATAGTAAAAGGAAAAGAGGCTAAATGTGTAAGATAAATCAAGAACTAAGGTTAGAAAAGTTGCTAGAATTCATAAAGCCTATTTATCTGTGATCCTTTTGTACAGAGCCACTTACATCAATAGTCCTGGAAGTGCTGAGAGAATTACCACTAGGGTAATCACCTCTATTCACATAAATGTCCAATACAAAACAACTAGGGTTTTGCTCATTCTATTTGAAAAAGCAGAAAAGCGTTGTGACAGTCGATTTTTAAATATGTACTTGAGTGGCTATTATATTAATTCCCCTTAGAAAAAGACTTCTGTTTGTCAAGGAAATATTTAAACCATTCTAATAGGGTTAGGTTAGTTGCTAGAGGACATGGTTTTCAGCTGGTCCCCGGTATAGAGTAATAGTGAAACAAAAACAAAACCTGCTCTATGACAGGAAGAGAAAGTTTTTCGTGGTTGGGAGGTGATACGAATGGGATGACAATGAGTGATCGAAATTAGGAAACAGAAAAGTGTGCAAGATGGTAGAGCATCAAAGAACTCCTGAGATTCTCCCAATATTTAGTGAAGTCAACAAAAATCAAACATGTTGTTTAGCTGAATGTCTTCTGGAAACAAATGCTTTAGATTGTGAAACTGGAAGATACAGGAGCTAGAATTTGCAAAAATCATGGCATGACCGAAGCATTGCCAGCTATATAAATTGGGAAGGGACTAAAATTTCAATGAAAATACAGGGAACAGGAAATCACTCTCCAAATACATAATCTGAGATACTCTGTGTTATGCAGTGGTGAGAGTTCTCTATCAAAAAAAAAAAAAAAAAAAAAAAGCGTTCAAATCCCTTCCTGAAAGTTTTGGCACATAAGAGAGCTAAGTTACATTTATCAGAATGATTCCCATAGTGTCAGTATATAGTATATAAGATATGAATTTCTTATTCCGAGCAAGATCCCCACCATGCAGAAGTGACAGCCACTGGATGTAATGTCCCTTTCAGTCTTCATAAGACCTGGCTTTGTTCCACATCCCAGCTCACACGGGGACCAGAATAATGCACATGGAAAGGGTTTCCTATTTCCCGAGTTGTGTGAGGGTCAAGACCTCTCTGTGCATTCTTTATCATACTAACTGTGGATCTCAACAACATGTGTGGCATTAAAATCAGTAGTTCTTAAAGGATGAATTTCAGAATACGAGAACAGGGTGCCTCATGCCTCTCCAGGCTCCTTTTATTATTACGTTGGCGCAAAAGTAATTGCGGTTTTTGCAATTATTTTTAACCTTTTAAACCGCAATTACTTTTGCACCACCTAATAGTAGCGTCTCTCCAGAAACATTTCTCAAGCCACTCCAGGCCATTTTGTTTCCAGCCTACTCTGGGGCTCCCACAGCAGAGGGGAAAAAAAGAAAAAAATCAAAGGCCAATTCCCCGAGTTATCATGTCCCTCCTGCCTCTGCTTCTGTCCTTTGTCCTCAGAAGTCAGGTGATATTGAGATGTCAGTGGCCCAGTCACTTTCCCAGCACCAAATAACCTGAAGCTTTCTAGCAGGCCACACCTGAAAGAAGCAGCAGCTGTTGCTGTCCCAATTCCATACTCCAACAGCCACTTCTGAAAGTGGAATTCCCACCCAGGGCCAGGCTCCAGTGCTGGGCCCAGTGTTCTAAAGGAGGGGAGGAGTATTGGGAGTTCCTCCAATCTATACCACTTGCTTCCTGGATGGAAAGCAATTAGAATATTTATGGAGCACTTACTGTGCACAAGGTACTTCAGCAGGCATTTAGCCTACTATCTCATTAACCCTCACAATAAATCTGTGCAGGGCTCTTGTTCTCATATTAGAGGGGAGGCTGTCCATTAGGGTGCTTTCAGCACTGCATAACTGAGAGTGCTTTATACATTTTTGGTGTGGTGGCGAAGAGTGCAGTTTCAGAAGACAGAATGACGGTTTTCAAATCTTTGCTCTACTGTTAAATACATATATGCAGAATTTGGAACAATTTGCTTAAAGTGCTTTTTGCTTCAGCTTCCTCCATTTTAAAATGGGAAAAATAACGGTACCTTCTCCCTAGGATTGTTGCGAGGATGCAAAATGTTAATGCATTCAAGGCAATTAGCACAGAGCCTGGAAAAGCCAAGAAGTCTGGGGCGAGGTGTGTCCAGGGTTGGTTCACTGTTTCTGCAATGTCAACTTCCCATCTTTCTGTCCTGCCATCTTCAGTGTGTTGGCCGTTAGCCTCATGTGACAAGATGACGGCCACAGTTTCAAGCATTTCATGCATTATACAAATGCCATCTGACCCGCAAAGAAATAAAAAAGGAAGAAGAAGAAGAAAGCTATTTCACCCCATGCTTCTCATTTTAAGAGGAAAGAAAGTCTTCCTCAGCCAACTTTTCCGTATGTCCCTCAGACAGTAAAGGAGGCTGAGAAAGCAAGTATCAGGATTCTCAGGCTCCAGTATAATTTCTGCCAGCAAAGAAGATGACGAGTGGGTGTGAAGAATGACTGTTGGTCAGGCCAATGACAATGTAAGAAAGATACTTTTCGAAGTTAAGGTAGCACAGCTAGTATATGGCAAAGCTGGAACATAAAAACAAGTCTGAACCTTCTGCTAAAGATGCCACCTCCCAGAGCACACAGGTTGTTTGTTAGGACTACTGGAACAAAGTACCATGTATTGGGTGGAGCTTAAACAACAGAAATTGGTTGATTGTTCTAGACGGTAAAAGCCCAAGGTCAAGGTGTGAGAAGAGTTGATTCCTTCTGAGCACTGGCTGTGAGGAAAAATCTGTTCCATGCTTCTCCCCTAGCTTCTGGTGGTTTGCTGGAAATCTTGGCATTTCTTGACTTGTAGACACATCACCCTTATCTCTGGTTTCATCTTCACCTGGTGTTCTCCCTGTACGTGTATCTGTCTCTAAATTTCCCCATTCTATAAGGACATCTGCCATATTGGATAAGTCTATCCTAATGATGCCATTTTAATTCACTATCTCTATAAAGACACTGTCTCCTGGGTCCAACATTTGCAAGTTTCAGTCACCGTGCCCTGAGGAACTGCTGTTACCAGGTACCTGTGTATCTCTCCAGAAACTGATTATGCATTTAAATTCTTACACTGTTCTTTACACCATAAGAGATTATTCCTGTCTTCTCTGGTTTTGTAAATTGCTGAGGAATTTCATGAAATGTCATCAAGCACTGCCTAATGTTTTTCCAAAGGAAAAGTCGTTGAAAAGACATTCAAGCCATGGACTTACTATGGCTAAAACACACCCGAGAGTCCTTCATGTTAACGACTGAGCTGTCAAAGACTTCACTGTAATTCACATAGGATACTTAAGTTCTGCTCTGATGTTTTGGTTTTGATTTTATATTTACAGTTATTTTAACAGTTCTGAGATATAATTAATATACAATAAAAACTGCACATGTGTAATGTATACAGTGTGACAAGTTTACCATACGCATACACCTGTGATACCATCACCACAGTCAATGTAATGAACATACTCAATACCACCATAAAGAGAGAAAAGACTCTCTCCAAATAAGGCCACCTTTTTAACCTTTTAAACCGCAATTACTTTTGCACCACCTAATGATAGCATCTCTCCAGAAACACTTTTCAGGCCATTTTGTTTCCAGCCTACTCTGGGGCTCCCACAGCAGAGGGGAAAAAAAACAGAAAAACCAAAGGCCAATTCCCTGAGTTATTGTGTCCCGCCTTCTTCTGCTTCTGTCCTCTGTCCTCAGAAGTCGGGTTATATTGAGATGTCAGTGGCCCATCACTTTCCCAGCACCAAATAACCTGAAGTTTTCTAGCAGGCCACACCTGAAAGAAGCAGCAGCTGTTGCTGCTGGTACCAGATCTTGGGAGTTCACCATATGAATTGGGGGAAGAAGTGCACAATTCAACACATGACACATATGAAAACCACCTTCAATGGAGACCAAGAATTCAGTGATTTAATACATACACTGAGCAGAGAAAAGAAAAAAAAAAAAACAGGGAGGAGGGTGACATATTTCTATTTATGCAATTATACAAAATTAATGTTAAAAGTCTGATTCAGATAAAAGTATCCATAAACATAACAGAGGAAAAAATATAGATTGAGCTCAAAATTAGATATTCTTTCTACATATCAGGTAACTATTTTGAGTAGCAAAATATATGCCTTTGGTCCTTTGCATTTTTTTGTCTCTAAAACGGCATAATGCATTATTCATCATGTAATACTGCCTTGCTTGATGGAAGTATTTTTAACTGAAACCTTGAGGGATAGAAAATATGGAATGATTCTTATCTTTTTATTTTGTAAGAGGTCAAGTACTGAAGGATTCAAAACAAGAGCTTTGTTCTTAACTATCATAGGTCACTTGTCTCACTGAACGAAGAAGGCTTGCCATTAGTCACCAGAAAAGTAGGCAAGAACACAATGGGTCATACTTGGAAAAATGAATTTCTGTGTCTCCTAATATTGGGATCACTGTTTCTAACAGCTAGTATTAGTAAATAACACGCATTAAGCAGTTTGTGTGTGCTAGGCATTCTGCTAAGCAAAGCAAAGCAGTTTGCCTGGGTTAATTAATTCTCAATTTTTATGAGGAAAGAACTATTTCCATTCCAATGTTATAGATAAAGAGACTAAAGCATAGACAGATTGTTCAAGAACAGTCCTAGTAAGGGGCAAGGCCAAGCATTTGAATCTGGGTCTGCTGAACTTCAGAGTTTACACCCATTCACAAGTCTTGGCATTAGCAAACTAAGAGCCAAATACTAGTTTTGCCACTGGCTCTATAAGCCTAGGAAATCTCTTCATCTGTAAAATGTGGATAAAAATGCCTAGCTCAATTACGGGAAAGCTGACATGTTTACTTACCTTTAGATCAAAAATACTTTACTATATGTTCTTTGTCCCTAATAAGAGAGCTTTTGGTTCTAGGACAACCACATAAATACCAGTTAGCTAAATAATGGTTCTTTCTAAGCCGCACTCCTTCTATAACTAGTGTGTAGCCTCCCCTTCTGCATCGCCTTGTATTCTCCTTACGTGTTTTACCTCAAGTCATAATAGAACATCAATCGCCTTTTGTATCCAGATTCCTTTGCTTCTGTTAGCTATTACCTGCTTATAATGTCATCTAGAACTGCACAGTGGCCAGCAAAGGCTTTCTACCCCTCTTTATGCAGTTCAGGTCTCCAAACAATATGGGCTTCCAACATCCATCTTATAGAAACTATAAAAATGGGATCCATGGGAGTAAAGTGCGGCATCATCTATCCTGTTCTCCCTCCTATTAGAGCAGAAGAGCCTCCCCTTTATCTAAAGTCAATCTTCTGCCTATGCTTTAGGTCCAATCCCCTTTTGCTTCTGAGGACATGTTCACTATTGATTCTCTTTTTTGTTAAGCCTCCAGGTTTAGAGGTTGTCTTAATGACTCCCAGTTCACGGTACATTTTCATCACTGACCCATGCAAAGCCTCTATTTTTCTGTCTCCTATCATCACATTCCCATTTCTTTTCTTTTGCCCCACAGGCAACCACAGCATTTTGTTTTACTGTTCTTCTTTGTGTTTGTATGTTATATTAGTCAAGGTTCTTTAGGAGATCAGAACCAGTAGAAGGAGATAGATTAGAAGATGATAGATAGATAGATAGATAGATAGATAGATAGATAGATAGATAGATAGATAGATAGACAGATAATGACAACGATTTTATAGGATTGACTCCAGCAATTGTGAAGGCTGGCAAGAATGAGATCAGGCAAGCCAGCAGGTTGGAAATTCAGGTAAGAGTTGATGTTGTAGTCTTGACTCCAAAATCTACATACTGGAAGCTCGCGCAGGATTTTTATATTTCAGTCTTAAGAAAGAATTGCTTCTCCTTCAGGAAACCTCAATCTTTGCCCTTAGGCCTTCAATTGATTGGATGTGGTCCATCCACGTTATGGATTGTAACCTGCTTTACCTCCAGTTAACTGATTGTGTCAGTCACATCCACAAATACCTTCACAGAAACATCTAGACTTGTGTTTGACCAAACAACTGGGTACCATAGCCAAGTTGACACAAAGCTAACCATAACATATGGATTCCAAAAAATGAGTATCACTGATGTCGTATGTTTAATTTATGTAATGATAATGTGTTAATCTTTCCTACGCGAAGAGTGGTCTGTTGAGAGGTACCATCAGCATTACCTTTGATCGTTATACAACTACAGAATCTCAGGTCCACCCCAGACTTATTGAGTCAGATTCTGCATTTTAACAATATCTCCCTCATTTCCTATCCACCTCGCAAAGATGTTGAGAAGACTAAATTGGATGAACAGCAATTATACTCTGAACTATATGCAGAAACAAAATTTAATGTATATGTATTCCAGGAAACATGTTAATAATTCCCTCAGCCTTATTAATTATGACACACAAATTAATAGAATGAATAAATTGTGGTATGTTCACATGTTGGAATACTAGAGTCAGAAAATACACAAGATGTAGCTACATGAAACATAGGTGCTTACTTTACAAAGATTATGTCGATGCTTGCATTATAATATTTCATTAGAGTGCGTTTAAATTTTGTGTACTTTTAGTATATTTTATTTCACGATGAGAAAGAAGATTAAATGGAATAGCATGTACAATGCCAAGACAGTCAATAAGTGATAGTTACATACACCAATCCCTCAGATATGCTCTGTCTGGTTGAGAATGGTTGAGCTCTGGGACATATTAAAGAATAGTTTTAATATCCAAGTTTTACATTAATAAGGGTAAACAAAGCAGCTGAAGTAATTTTTGAATACCCAAAAGCAAACCTGGGATGTGGTTTAGAGAGAAAGAGGTAAAGACCTAAATATCTCTAAACAAGAGAATAACAACAACTCAGGATAGTGTGCTAGCAGCTTAAGAAGTGAGGAAGAGGGTCTCAAGAGAAAAAGAGATAGAAGATGATGTGTACCTTCAGGACCTAAGATAGCTGAGTGCTCCCTTCCTCAGAGAGGAGTGATCAATGAAGGTTTAGGACAATATCTAATATTCAATTTTAATTTGTTGTCTATTAATCAGACAATAGCATATTATCTGATTATGCATTAATTGGTATTGTACATTCACCAATTGTGATCCCATTCCCCAAAGTTTCATTAAAGGTTAGTCACACATGATCGCCTTATTGTGGTATTGTCAGGAAATGAAGGAATAGACACAATGTTCAACATGACCAAGACAGTTGCAGAAAGAGAACAGCAGTCACAGAAACAAGAAAGATATGGAGACCAAGAATTCCCTGGATGGAGCAGACCGGAGCAAAAGGTGTTCAGGAGAAACAAACCCCCTAAATGTCCTTGTGTATCCTGGGGAGGAAGCTGGATTTCCTACAACATGTGGAATGGGGGCTTGGGCCACTGGACTCAAATATTTCAGGAAAGAGTGATCTCAGCAGTCTGAAGAACTTGAGGGTGCCAGGAAATGGACACTTTGTCACCTCTGTCTTATTAGCATCTTGCATACAAATTCAAGGTTTTTACCAATAGCAATATACAAGCTTCAATTAAATATAAATGAAAGGCATTTCAAAGAGGACTTGCAGGAATGTGAAACCAGGAGCTCTTAACACCAGTGACCTAAGACTGAATTTCCCCACAGAATGCCATGGTCACTCAATAGTGCTGTGTGTTCCTGAGGAGATGGAGCCAATCATAATCATGACAGCTCACTCACAATAATCCATGACTGGTGATATGGAAAGTCAATAAATAACTCAAAGTTTAATCAAAATATATATATTGGTGACCTTCATCCCATAGAAGGAATATTCTAAAAGCAGCTTAGTGGCCTTAAAAAGCCCAGGTTAAGGGCTTCCTGTGACAGAGGGAAAGCAAAGGACAAAATGAGTAGTGTGTCTGGTTCAATACAAAACTTGAACCTGGTATCCAGGGTGCCCAGAAAACTTTGGTGTAGTCAGGTCAGCTCCTGAAGTCCCCTGTTTTCTTCCTTAACTTCCTTTTTTTGCCTTAGAGAGCTTATAGGAAGGTCACCGGTTTATGTTTATAAACATATCTCCTTGTTAGTAACTCTTAGATCTCAAAAAACAAAAACAAACGAACAAAAAACCTCCAATCTCTTAGAGCTCTTACGCAAAGTGCAGTGGGAGAAGAATTTGGTTTCCTCTGCACAGACAGACCCATCTGAATTGAAGAGGGTGTAATGCAATATAATCACCAGCACAATGTGCCTTTCTTGTCTGTACCCACAACTGCCCCACATACTCAAACATGCTCCCCAAACACTGATGACTCCTGAAAGGTAAACATGGTGAGGCAGTGAGCCCTCTAGAGGATCTTGGAGGAAAAGCAGAGTTCTGTCACTACATTGAACACCCCTACGTTGTCCTTCAACCCTTTGTATCAAGTCACATAAGCTAATGAACAGCAAGAAAGTAAGAAAAGACTATCTTCCTTATAAGCACGATTAAAGGTCACCTCTGAGATTCTAAAACTAGAGGGGAAAAAAGAGAAAAAGCTTTATCACTTGTGTGTTTTTTCCTTCAACTGAGTCTTCTTCCTTGGGCTTTATTATCATATAATCATACATCTGCCCCTCTCTTGAGTTCCCATTCTTTTGGTCCTGCATGCTACCTGTTCAAAACGTGATAGCCTCACATTTATTTAAAAATTTAGGTTCAGGCCCAGCCCTGCCAAGAATTGGCCTGTGTAACTGTGACAACCATATGACTTGTCTGACTTTCATTTTTCTTATTTGAAAAATGAGAATAACAGTATTTATCTTGCAAGTTATCATATGGATTAAATAAGGTTATTGATGTGAAAATTTCAGATATATAGCAAACACCCAATAAATGTCTCGGAATCTGAATCTAGCCTTTTGGTGAGACACAGTATTCATATAAGGGTCAAATACCTAGTCATCCAACTCTGTGGTATCAGAATCTGGTATCACAGAAACATGTCATGCCTCCTAGAGAATCCTTATGCACCCCATATTTTCTAATCTGACAAGTTTCACAGGTCATCATAATTATGCCAGTTGCCAAGTAGGTAACAACCAAAGTAGTCATTCCTTTATGATTTTCATAGGCCTTAGTTAACATAATGCCTGGAGCACAAGTATGATTTTGATAAATGTAGGAAATATATTAAAATATTTAATAAAAGACTGACAGAACTTTGTTACTCAATACATTGAAAAACAAAAGTGGTGAGATAGTCAAGCTAATCAAACTGTTTGCTTCTTAGTTATGATCTCTCTGGCTTACGCAATTCTTATATTAATGTGAATGGCACACTCTTCTAGTTGACTAGGAAATGAAGTACCCCGGAAAAGGTGATAGAGAAATTGCTCCTACCTAGATGTAGTTATCAAAAATAACAATAAAGAGCCAATAAGTGTGTTTTGTTATACAACTGGGGTATTAATAAATTTGGTGTACCCACAGCTAACATCACACTCAATGGTGAAAAGCTAAAAGCATATTTCTTAAGATCAGAAACAAGACAAGGATGTCCATTTTCACCACTTACATTCAACACAGTATTGGAATACCTACCCACATCAATCAAACAAGAAAAACAATAAAAGGCATCCAAATTGGACAGGAAGAAGTAAAACTGTCATTACTTGTCGATGGCATGATACTATTTATAGGGAAACCTAAAGATTCCACCAAAAACCTATTAGAACTGATAAATGAATTCAGTAAAGTAGCAGGATACAAAATTAGTATTCATAAATTGGTTGCCTTTTTACATACCAATAACAAACTATCAGAAAGAAAAATTAAGAATACAATTCCATTTAAAATTTCATCCAAAAAAACAAACAAACAAGCAAAAAAAAAAAATCTTAGGAATAAATTTAACCAAGGTATTAAAAGACCTGTACTCAAACAATTATAAGACACTGAAGAAAGAAAATGAAGAATATAGAAATGAATAAAAAACATTTACTGTGCTCATCGTTTAAATGTCCATACTACCCAAAGCAATCTATATATTCAATGGATTCCCTATCAAAATACCAATGGCATTTTTCACAGAACTAGAACAAATAATCCTAAAATTTATGTGGAACCACAAAAGACTTCGAATAGCCAAAGTAATCTTGAAAAACAAGAACAAAGTTGGAGGTATCATGCAATCTGATATAAAACTATACTACAAGGCTATAGTAATCAAAACAATATGATACTGGCAGAAAAACAGACACATAGATCAATGAAACAAATAGAGTGCCCAGAAATCAACCCATGCATATATATAGTCAATTAATCTATGACAAAGGGGAGAAAAATATACAATGGGGTAAAGATAGTCTCTTCAATAAATGGTGCTGGGAAAACTGGACAGACACATGCAAAAATATAAAACTAAACCACTTTCTTTCACCCTACACAAGAATAAACTCAAAATGAATTACAGACTTAAATGTAACACCTGAAATCATAAAGCTCCTGGAAGAAAACACAGGCAGTAAACTCTTTGACATTGCTCTTGGTAATATATTTTTGGATATATCTCCTCAGGCAAGGGAAACAAAAGAAAAAAATAAAGAAAAGGGGCTACTCCAAAAAGGTTTTGCACAGCAAAGGAAACCATCAACAAAACAAAACAATATCCTACTGAATGGGAGAAGATATTTGCCAATCATATATTTGATAAGGGATTAATATCCAAAATTTATAAAAAATAAAGAAAAACACATACAACAGCAAAATAACAAACAACCCAATTAAAAAATGGGCAAATGACCTGAATAGATATTTCTCCAAAGAGGACATACAGATGGCTAATAGACATGTGAAAAGATGTTCAACATCACTAATCATTAGAGAAATGCAAATTAAAATCACAATGGCTATCATCAACAAATCAACAATTAGTGCTGGCAAGGATGTGGAAAAAAGGGAACCCTCATGCACCGTTAGTGGGATTGCAAATTCGTGTAGGCAGTACAGAAAACAATATGGAGGTTCCTCAAAAAATTAAAAATAGAACTACCATATGGCCCAGCAATCCAACTCTTAGGTATTTATCTGAAGAAATACAAAATATTAATTAGAAAAGATATATGCATTCCTATGTTCTTTGAAGCATTATTTACAATAGCCAAGAAGCAACCTAAGTGTCCATGAATAAATAGATGAATGGAAAAAGAAGAAGTGGTACACATTTATAATGGAATATTACTCAGCCTTAAAAAGAATAAAATCTTACCATTTGTGACAACATGGATGGACCTAGAAGGTATTATGCTAAGTAAAATAAGTCAGACAAAGACAAATACCATATGATTTCACTTATTCCAGGGGTGCCAAAAAAATGTATACAAGTGGATGCTTTGGTTAACATTGCTCAAGCAATAGTTCACCATAATCAGAAGAGCCTGGACACTGATGAACCACTTTGAGCACCTCTTCTAATTGCAGAAGTCAAAGATGATTTGTATTGATCTTTTGTTATCGGTATATATTGAGTATTACAATTTTAATACAGTTTTCCCTTCTTAAAATGTGTATACATATTTTTTGGCACCCTCTGTATGTGGAATCCAAGCAAAGTTAACAAACAAAACAGAAACAAGCTTATAGATACAGAGTACAAACTGATGGTTGCGAGGTGGGAGGGTGTTGGTGGTTGGATGAAAAAGGTGAAGGGATTAAGAAGTATAAATTGGCATTCACAAAATAGTCATGGGGATGTAAAGTACAGCATAGGGAATATAATCAGTAATATTGTAATAACTATGTGTGGTGCCAGGTGGGTACTAGACTTGTCCAGAGTACCACTTTGTAAGTTATATGAATGTCTAACCACTATGCTGTATACCCGGAAACTAATATTGAATGTCAATGGTAACTGAAGAAACATTTTTTAATTTTAAATATGACATATTCTAAATTTTTACAAAATGAATCTTTTTCTATTTATCTAATGTATCATAAAAATCATATAAAAAGAAAATAAACTATCAGATTCTAATTGTAAAATTAGAGGCAATTTCCTTTCAAAACTCACCTAAAAATAAGTATTAACAAGAAACGAAGGAAATCTTTAATGAAACTGGGTAAGTCAACCTCAAACAACAAAATATATGAAAGAGCTTCCAAATGGCCTAAGGTCTAACAAATGTGCAAAAAAAGGTGCTGAGAGGACATCAAAGTCTGCAATATCAGAGAAAGATGGCAGACATAAAGTCTCCAAGTAGGTGGCACACCCAAAAGGCAAAACCAACAATATCTGGAGTTTAATAAGGACCTGATCTGTGCAATGTCTGCCAGACCCCACAGCTTCCAATTGTTGATGACCAAGGAGAAGGCCAAAACAACTGTCTTACATACACACAGTGTATTATGAGAAACTTTGTGAACCAGAAGACTTCTGGTGGCCAGCCTAAAACATAATTTTGGTTCTTTTCTAATATGAACCTCCCACAAATCGTGCAGAAAGAATTCACCTCATTCAAAGATGAGTAGTAAGTGACAAAGAATTCACTGGAGCTATACAAGCAAGTCACAACTTTTTTTTAATGTTGGGAGTAAAGAATACAAAATGAAGAAAAATTACAACAAAGTATTACCACAGAGAAAATAAAAGTCAATAAAGATAGCAACTGAATTAAAAGTATTGAAATAATTGCCACCTTACCAATAGCTCAAAAGATGCATAACAGCTATGGAAATAAGTGATAAAGACAGTAACTTGAGAAGAAAGGAAAATAATGTGGGAGGGAAAACTAAAAACCATTGTCGAGTTGACTATCACATTGGAAACTACGTAAGGCCGAGCGGACATGATTAAAAACAAGACGAAAGAGATGAGAAAAATAAGCAAAAATGACCAGGAAGAGTTAAAAACAGAGACAATAACAGATATAAACACAAAGAAGATCTAATATCTCAATCTTTTCCTGACGACGATAATCACCATGACAGTTCAGGAAAAATACACACAAATGTGTATGTACGTATAAGTAGCTGTGCATGTCAAACTCTGGTGAAGTAGCACTTTTTAAATTTGCAAACTACTGGAGGCTGATTCTTTTATTTAAAACAATAACAATAGTAATGTCACAACAATGTTCAATGGCCATAAAACTCTCCAATTGCTTACTCTGGTTTTTTTGTGCTTATCTCATGGACAAATAATTCATGAGCCAGCACTTGTCCTGAGACGACACTGTGATTATCTGCTGTGCACACAACTGAAGAAATTGCCTAGAATGCAGCACAGAGAGAGAGAGATAGAAAGAATGAAAGAAACATCAGAGACAATGGCGGACAGAATGAGAAAGACTACAACTAGTCAGAGTTCCTAAAAGAGAGAACGCAGTGAATAGGGAATACTTGAAGAGATACTCCCGGAGAGGTTAGATGACTTATCCAAATTCATTTGAAAGCTGTGACCGGTCCAGTGTTTTCTCTGCTATGTCTTGCTGACTTTTATATGTTATAGTTATGACAGCGAAGATCTTTCAAAAGGCTGTATGTTTTTTGTTTGTACTTCTATTTGTTTCTGGTTCATTTTTTGGTTCCTTATCTAAATGGTGAGTCTAGATTGACAAACTTTTGTTTGCTTGCTCATGCACGCTATTGTTTTACTGACAATCTTACTGAAAAATACCATCAGAAAACTGTTTTTTTCCTACTTAATTTTGGTTAATGGACTGAAACCATAAGCCTTTCAAACTTCCAATGGGAAAAAAAGACATCCTGCCATTTTAACTTTCACAACACATTATAAAACTCTATTTGTGTAAAATATATAAAGGATCCTCGCACCAAGAGTTAGAACTCAAGATACCTGTTTTCATGACTACTCATGCAACATTGCTGTTTTTCCTTGAGGAGTAAAAACAGATTCCTTTTGCCTCAGTTTTATCTTATGAAACATTTCTATTATCTTTATTTGCATAGAGGGATAGAATTAATCATACAGTGAAAGCTGTTTAATGTTTTACCATCACTCAAACTATTCCCAAATGAGCTAGAAATTTGTGCTTGTATAGCCTAGGCATTCAATACATTAATTTAAACCTCTTGATGCCTTATATATTTCAAAGGTTCTGGTGAAAGCATTGTACACTGCACAAATACCTTGGAATAACAGATTATGATAGGTTTTCCAGGAAAATGATTTAAGGATGAGTCTCAGCCTCTGGCAACACTGCTTTCCCAGATAATTTATAGAAAATGGTTTGTAGTTATTTTATTTTGAATGAATCATTCAATTCTTTTGAGTCATGACTATCACCATTAAGTGGAGTTCACTGGAGGCTTACTGGTGATATACATCCTATCAAAACTACAGGGATTTCCAAAAGATTGAGAAGAATCTCTCTTTTTCGTTTTAATTAAAACTTTGTGTTTGAACAAATACTCTTGGTTGTGGTAGTTCACAAGCTGAGATGACCTAAGCACACGCATCTTCAAACAAGGAAGAAATTTAGGGAACTAAAGTCTATTGAGGGGCTATGCCAATTGTCTTAGAAAGTTCAAAATGTTAGACAAGAGCGCTCTCAGTTAAAGCAGGGGCATTTCAAAATAAAAGCATGCACAGTAAGAAGGTGAATGTCACTTTAGCACATGAATACCAGAGTGAATATTCTGTAGGGAGTGTGCTAATTGAAGAAACATTCATTCCTCTTGTGAACTGGACTTTGGAAAAACATTAATGCTCATTGTAGCGGTAAATAGAGATCATAGATAATTTATAAAGGAAGAGGAAATCCCTCTTTAACACCTAGCAAAAGCCAAAAGTACTTGAAGGGTGTAAAGACTGGATTCCATTCTCAAGTGTGAAGAAGAAAAGTTTCAAGAATGAAGAAAAGAAGAAATTAAGTCAGAAAGTGAAGACTAAGGTCATTGAAGAGGTTGTGAGAAGACATCAGAGAATCACGAAAATAGAGAAAACTGAAATTCAGAAAGAATTCGAGATACTGTTGGAAAGAATAAACATTTATGTGAGACACCTAAAAGTCCCACTTGTGGGCTAAGAAGCAGAGAGGACTGTAGTCCAGAAATGACTCCATAAACACGAGAAATTATGACTGCTTTCCCTGATCCCTCATTCCATAGGATATAAGACATGAGATCAGGCAGATGAAACTTTACACAATTTCATCAAAGTCCATGAGATGCCTCCAGAGATATGTTATCTTAAAAGTGGGTGTGGTTTCTGCTTCTTCCCCTCTGAAATTCCATTAACATTCTAAACCACTGTGTGGGGAGAAAAAATGTACACATACGTGCTAGCTTCCTAATTAAGTGAGACACGGACTTGTCCATAATTTTTTGCCAGGTAAAGCATTGGAAAGAGTTATTATCCGAGTTACAAAAAATAAAAAGAAAGCTCTATATTGGCCCAGGATGAAAGGTTAACAGGTGCAGCTTCAGCCATGTTTTTATCTGACAGAGACACACAGAGGCAGCGCTGTGCATAGGCATGAAATACAGGTTAACGTGGCCTCCATTAGGCTGGGAGTCATATTCCACTGTCCTCGTGTTTCTATGTGGGTCCTCCTTTCTATACCCTACTTCCCAAATCAAGGCCAACAATTGCAAAGAACAATGCCAGCTAAGGGGATGGTAACAAAATAAGGTGCTTTTGGGTCTCACCATTTTGATAGCAAGTCTGCTTTCTCTCTTGTCCTGTAAGTGTAATGAGGCAGACTTCAAACCTCTATTTACGAGGCTAGAAGAGTATGCTTGGAGCTTACACATTGTGGTTAACCTTCCCCAGGACTGCCCCCCAACATCTAAATTTAGGGGTGAAAAATGTAGAACAAGATCTCACCTTAGCCTGAGGTCCAAGTCATATCCTTTAGTAGAATCTACCCGAAACTGTTTTTGAAATGCCGCAAAGGCTGATATCCTTTGTCTCAAGAGATTCCTTCAGTCTCTAATACACTGGTTCACCATTCAAAAGGGCCAACAGGTTGTTAAACATCCTGCTCAGGGCCGACAGTTCCAACATCCCCACCCCCAGCATGAATGAAAGAATAGTTCCAGACAGCCAGATGCAGCAAACGGAGTTCAGTGGAAAACTAACGGGCTTGAGTGATGGTGACAGGCCAGTTCCCTGTTTCTGTGGTCAGGGAAACCTGGGATAAAGAACAAAGACACTGCCGGGCAATGGTCAGATTAGAGATGGGGAGAGAATCTTCTAGAGCAAGAAGCCTAAGTGGAGGAGGGGGTGGGGGGATAGGAATGATGATACGTCCTCCCCAAAACCATCTCCATTCTCCCCTTCCACAAGTTGGACATAAAACAAATATAGAAAAGAAGGTCAAGGCTTTTTTCTGTCCTTACTGCCTTATACTATAATTTTTATGGTTATGCTTTGTCTCATACTAAATCTGAGGGTATTCACTCTACAAAATGCTTTTCTATGTTCATCATGACTGCTAGCAGAGAGACTGACATTTACTAGGTTCATTTATAAGAGCCCATTAATTATTAACAAATTAACGCAAATGAAATAATGCCGAGGTGAGAGTGAAGATCATAAGAATGGGTAGTAAAGTACCAGTAGGTATTGAAGAAAAGCCTCAAATACACAAGGTTCAACAGAAGAGAAGAGGAGATTCTAGGGACTAAGATGGTGGCACTTCTCACCCTAAAAGTGCCACCAGTCCACGTGAAAAGATGTAGACAAGTATATACCTGGGATTTTCAGAGCATCTGTTAGGAAAACAGTTTTCCCTCCATGAAAATGGATAAAGTCCATTGGCAAAGATCCAAAGGGACTTCATCTGCACGAAGGTAGAGCCCGGCTTTGAGTGAAGGGAGTGGGAGTGAGGCAACTCCAGACCAGATGGGGACACAGCCCTGGATGCTGAGACCCAAAGACGACAGGTAAGGGGCACAGCAATTCAGCTTGCCCTCTTCCCTCCTTGCTTTCCTCCTCTTCCCTATCAATCTCACTTAAGCTTTTTCTCCTGCCCTGAACTTATATTTCCATACTCTTCTCAATTTTCTCCCAACTTCTTATTCTCCTACAACTCTTCAGACCTTTTTCTTGTTCTTTGCCTCTGTCAGCCTCTAAATTTTCAAGCTTAAGTTCTAATCTATTTATATTTTATTCTGCCTACATAGAGGAGGAGAGGAAAAGCAAGAAAAGAAACACTTAGAAAACATACAAGTATAAACTGAAATAAACCACAATCCTGCCAAGACTGAGACTCAAAATTTTCAAAAATTAAAAATTCAACATAGGATTTCCAGGTAGCCAAAGATGATGACAACCACCTAGCTACCTGTTTCTCAGTATTTCCTCCATAAAACAATGCAGAACAAGAAGAGTAAACTTTATCTACAGAAGGCCACACACTCAGCTTAATTTAAGGACATGCAAGCGGATACTTCAAAATAATAGAAAAGAGAAAAATATCCAAATCTAGGACACAATTTCTAATCATCCTGCCCCACTCTTTGCCTCATCTTGAGACTTTGTGGCAAGCAAGGCAGGTTGAGAAAAACTGCTGGGAGTGCAGAAGGGGACACTAGCAAAAGGACCTGTGGGAAATCTAAAACCATCTCCAGAAGAGGAAGGCATTTTAGCCTTCACAACACATGGACAGTAAAGCTGGAAGACATAATGGCAGAGAAACTCCATTTACAATAGGGACAAAGACAACATGCTTAGTAAATGTGCATACTTAATAGATATACAAAACCTATATAAGGATAATTGTTAAATACACAAAAACAAAGTTGAACAACTGGAAGGAAATTAACCTATTATTAGAAATGATGACACCATTCATAGATGTCATTTCTCCCTAAATTAGTTTATCAATTTAATAGCACCCCAATTGATCACTTCCTAGACTGTGTAGATGCCTGACCATTGCATTATACACCTGAAGCTGAAGTAAAATAGTAGAACAATATTGAATGTCAACTAGAATAGTAGAATAATATTGAATGTCAACTATAATTTCATGTGTGTGTGTGTGTGTGTGTGTGTGTGTGTGTGTGTATGTGTGTGTATAGTCGTAGGATGTGGAGTACAGCGTAGGAAATATAGCCAATGGTATTGTAACAGCTATATATGATGTCAGAAGGGTAGTAGATTGAGAAGGGCTATCACTTTGTGAGGGGTGTAAATGTCTAACCGGTTCATTGCTTTGTATACCTGAAACTAATAAAAACAAAATCAATAAGCTAGATACAGAAATAAGTGTGGATGTATGTATGTGCATGTGTTATTATTCATACGTATATTGTATGTATGGTGCCTAAGGGTCTAGAAAGCAGAAAACCCTAGAAGCAGTGAGTAAACTTATAGCCAAGATCATGGATTCTAAATACTATTTGCCAAAAAAAGGAATCAGGATTCCTTGGGGAAATGATTGACTTTAGGTCTGAGGCTGCCAAAATACAAAATGATCCTGAAATATCTTGTGAAGCCAGAAGGTAAGGGCGTGCTCAAAAACTGATGGGACCACAATGATGGGAAATGGGAGCCACCATGAAGGAGCTCTGAATGACAAAATCTGGAACAAGCAGAGCAATAAAAGAAAGATAATATTGGGTTATATCCCACTTAAAATAAATAGCCATGAGTCCATACTGATATAAATAAATAATTGAAAAGATAGATAAATGGGGGAGAAGGTGGAGCAATTCCTTATAGAGGAATTCTGATCACTGCATGTTGAGGAATGACAGAAAGAGGAAATCACCATTAAGCAAACACTACAGTAAGAACTACAGCGAGAACCACCAATGGCTGTTAAATTAGGCAAAAGTGTGATGAGTAACAAAGAACCTCCCAGCTTACATTTATATGATACTTATTATCATGCTTATGACAGATTTTCATACTTCTATTTTTACAGAGAAAGAAACAGTAACTCTCCGGTCAAGATACTTGGCAGACGCCTCCTGAACCAAGTGCTCAAAGTTGACATCACAGGAACGCGATCGATCAACATCCTGTATCCCCTAAAATGATGTGTGAAAGATCACAACATCACTTCTGTGGTATTTTTGCCAAATATATATAACCTCGATCCAATCATGACAAGACATCATGGGGACCATTCTCTAAAAAACTGGTCAGTACTTGTCAAATGTATCAAGGTCAAAAAAGGACAAAAAAAAAAAAAAAGCCTGAGGAATTGCCACAGCTTGTAAACTAAGGAGACCTAATAACTAAAAGTAATGTGGGATTCAAGATTAGTTCCTGGACCAATCCAGGTCATTATAAGAAAACTGATGCAATTTGAATAAGGTATGTATATTAGTTAGTAACGTTACACTGATACTACTGGTATCAGTATTACATTGATATTACTGGTTTCAATAATTGTACTATAAGTTTGTGTAAGATGTTAAAATAGGGGAAGATGGGCTAATGTTTTCTGGGAATTCTCTATAGAATTTTCATAACTTTTCTAAAATTAGTTCAATAGTGTTTCTAAATAAAAATAAAAAGTATAACCTAACATGACTTTTGTTTACCAAGTTTTCTGTTAAAATATTGCCAATGTACCAAAATTATTCACTTTCCAATAAATATTTTTGAGTGCCTACCACCTGCCAAGTTTCGCCTTATGACAGGAATACAGTGGTGAAGTGGCGAGCAAAACAGGAAAGAGTCAGGGCCACCTTTATGACATGCTCTGATACCCATCAGAAGAGGGAAAAGAAACATATAAGAATGTACATAAGAAAAATATGAGCTAGGAACAGCAGACTGGAGTGCAGGCCAGGGGAACCGCTGATGCGATACCTCTGAATCAAGAACATATTTGAAGATAGACTGGAGATCTACATTTTGCTTATTTCCCCATTTCCCATGGGGGAAGAAAAGGCCCAAATAACTTCTATTCCTACAAGGTAAATGTTCCAACATTTACTTGCTTTTATAAAGCAACCACCTGTCAACAGTTTCTGTATTAACCATAACTGCATAATTCTAGACTCACCCCACAGCATCTTGTGATATCCAGATGGTGCCAACTTGCCACTATCAAACATTCACAGGCCCATGACACTTTCTCAAGTGATTCTGAAGAGTATACTAAAATCTTACATGATAACAAAGGTCACCCATCTAGCTAGTGGCATAGGGAAGAGGTCAGTTCTACTGCAACCCAGTGGTTGCATAAAGTCAAAGATTCCCCTTCTCATTAGAAAGGATTAAATTTGCAGCATCCTTTTACTGGTTGGATTTTCTAACCACACAGGAGGCTGATGGAAAGGTTCACACATTCCCACACTCTGAAAAACAGATCTAATATCCCTCAAAAATGAAAAACTATAAAAATTCTTACTTTAAGTAGGCATGTCAATCAGCCCGTCATAAAAGATATAACCAGACCGAATCAGACAAAACTTCCCATCTTTAGAGAGAAAATGCAAATGATAAGTTTTAAATATTTTCACTGTCTCTAGCCTCCAAGTTCATCCAGCAAAGACAGGTGAGCTTTCAGAAATAAAATATCCTCCTGCCAAGTTGACGGATTTTTCATTAAAGTTTTTCTCCAGTGACATTTTTGAGGCTTCATAAATTAACAGTTCATTTCTTTTTCAGCAAATTCAAAGAAAAAAATCTCCATATTTTAGGAAACACATTGGTTAAAAAAAAAAAATGTGGTTATACATGGTGTATCTGTCAACACGTTTAGATAATATGGACCTCAGGTTATGAGTTTAATTTAAAATCACAGTTTCTCAAATTTTCATAAAGTCAGAGGGAACCACTCTAAAGAAGATGGATTCAAAAGTGCTCCACTGACAATTGACTTCATGAACTTGGAGATGTCTGAGTTTCCATTTTCTCATGTGTGGTAGGAATTCACAAGTCCCTTACTCACTGGGCTATTGTGAGGATCAATTTGATCCACATTCCCCCATTCTTGTGCATTGGAAGTATATGGGTATAGGGATCACGTCCAAACCAGCCCTGGTTCTGACACCAAGGAGCCCTGTCTGGGACTCGGTTATCTATAAACGGAGGGGGACTAGAGACGAGAGGTGGATAGAGTGCTCTCTCCAGTGTTCCTTACAGCACAAATACTCTATGGACTAAAAATCAGTTGGACATACTGAGAATAATATAGCACAGTTACAGAAAATGAAGAAACAAGATATGCTAGAAAACCAGCTACGGCTTGATACCAGATGCCCAAGAGGCAAAAGATAGTGAGAACAGCTTTACAGAATGATTCCTCAGAGGATTCGGATGAAACTAATACAAAGAATGCTCTTCCCCTCCCTGGGAATCTGCCGTGGAGAAGGCATGTCCCCTCAGGCAATAACAACTCTCAGTACAAAAGTATATTCTAAAGGAGAAGACACAAATGGTGGAAACATGAAGGGGTAGTGATTGGAGATAAAAAAGGAAAATGAAATACACCAGGATGTCTCAAGGGAGTCAAACATGACCCAAGTTTTCGTAAAACTAATGGAGACTGAAAGACCTCTGGGATCTCTTTGCATGCAATTATATGCGTAAAGTTTCTCTGTTTGGGGCTTTTGTCTAATTTGGAAAATTAGCATAGTCCAGAAAAGGCAGACACTCCCCATCCAGCCATTGAGACTGGTTTTATCTATCAGGAAGAAAAGGGCTTAGGACTAGCGGCTGAAGGGACTATGTGACTTACTGGCACTAGTGGGGTTGCTGCTCGGGGGCCACGTGACAAAGTGCGACAGAGAACATAACTATCTTCATTGAGACCCTACCTCCACCACCTGCAAAAGACAGTGGCTCTGAGGACACCGGAAGATAGCACCCTGGGGACAGACAATAGTGTCCTTATGTGCCAGCTCAGACAATACTGAAACTCCTTCATATGGATTAGAGGGTAAGAGACACAAGGACGCGGAAACAAGAATACAGGCTGTTTTGAGAGGAATTCACAAAAGTCTCAAGACGACTTTGCAGGGACTGAGGTCTTGCCTGATCAGATGTGTTAATAACACTATGTCTTTCTTCATACTATTCGACTTTACAAAAGTTGGTTCTTTACTCCACTTTTAATTACATCAGCATTGCTTCTTTGGGGAGCCACACCGTGAGGACACCTTTCAGGTATCAAGTGTGGTATCATGGAAAGAGCATGCAAAGAATTATCAGTCCCTAAACTCCTCCTATAACCTGACTTGTAAGCACTATGCTTCACCTAATAATTCCAAAGTCACACTAGACTCCTCCCTCTCTTACTACCTACACCTAATCATGAAATTCAGTCAGTTCTTTTTTAATGACTCTCAAAGTCTTCCTGTCTTCTAAACCTCATTCATTTCTTACCAGACACAATGATCTCATAATTGATTTCTCTATCTCATATATAATACCTACACTTCATCTTCTACACTGCTACCAAATATGATCAAACACTCTTGTTAAAATCTTTCAGAGGAACCCAGGTATCTTTAGGACAATATCTAAACTCCTCAATATGACTGTGATCTAGATCCTTCCTACATTTCCGATTTAACTCCCAGTGTTTTCTCCTCTGGCAGTGTGCTCTCCAGTTACAGAAATGTTATGGTTGCTAGAATGCATCCTTCTCTTACAAGTCCATACCTTTATACCTGCTGCTCCCTCTAATTGAATCCCCTTTCTCTGGCCCTTCCTTTACCTGGCCAACTCACACTCTTCATTGAAATCCCACTCACATGTTACCAACCCCAGTAAAACTTTTCTCACTCCATAGCATGTGTGAGGGGACCTTTTTTGTGTTTCCATAAATCAGTCATGGCTTTTTCTATATTGTTTTTGTTTTTGTTTTACTATATTGTCTGTATTCCCAGCAAAGAGTGAGCACTTTTGAGGGCCTGTTCCATGTCCCCTATGTCTGAATTTTTAGTGCCCAAAGCAGAATCTGGCATACAACTGACACATTTTTTAAGAAGAGTTTAAAAAATGAGTTAAATGAATGAGTGAGTGATTTGATGTCCAAATCTCCAATTCTTCATCAGTAAACTAAAATTAGTGATCTGCCTCACAATGTCATGGTTACAATCAAGTGAGATTACATTTTTCAAAACTTTGTTGAAAGTTAAAATGCCAAAGAATGTTAGTTATTCTTAAAAAGAGTAATACTTACCATATTTTTTAGAACCTTTAATTCTCTTGGCCTTTGTCCTTCCACTACACCTGCTCTTCCAATCCCCATCTATGGAGAACCCCTACTGTCCTTTTACTCTTCTTCCACTTCTGTTTCTCACTTGTACAGTCCTGCTGGAGAGAACTTTATACAGAAATTGATTATCTCCATTATAAATTTATGACCTCCATCCTCAGCTGGGTTCTCAGTGCTTCTCAGCACTGATCTTTCACTTATTCCTTTCCCATTTTAAACAGTAACTATTAAAACATTTACAATCCTCCTAAAATCCTCCAAACTCTATCCCTCATTTTCCATAAATAACCAAGTCTCAAAATTCATTAAGGCATTAAGTTAATTGTTATCTCTTCGGCATCCAGTCTTAATTCTAAGAATAATTTTCTCTTTTACTTCCATCTCAAATAAGATACCTTTAATCTAAGCCCAGCCCTTCTATTAATTTAGTAGAAACATTTTAGCTATTTTTCCTATTCCAAGGCCCGTTTGTTAACTACAAGCTGGCTAATACCTAAATTGCAAAAAACAAAATTGGAAAATCTTTGTCAGATTGCGTTATCTAAATCAGGATGCTTTCAGCTGAAATAAAAAGACAACTCAAATCAGCTTACACAATTACAAAAACTTTTTTCAAAAAAGGAGAGGTAGAACAGTTTCCACCTGGTTGCTCTACCATTTCAGCTACATCATCCTGGACCTGTATGCTTTGTCTCCACTGCCATGCACAGGTTTATCTTAATTCTAGTTCTCCGTGGTTGTAAGTCAGTAACAAGTTGTGGCTATCGGTTCCTCGTTTATACATGGGGAAGAAAAACCAATTTCCCTTCAGGCTCTCTGAAGAAGACAACTTTCCCAGAAGCCTCAACATATTTTTCTTTGCATCTCATTAACTTACATGTCCTTTTCTGAATGAATCATTGACAAAAGGGATGAAAATACTTTTAGACCAGTCAAGCCCACCGCTAGATCTGAGAATAATTCTCCAAATCCCATTAGGAAGAGGTGGAAATGTTATCAGGGCATTGACCACAGGGGTCATTACACCAACCAAACTACCCTCTCACACACTTGGGCATGCTGCCTGGAGCTGCCTCCTTGGAGCTTGGTAAACAAGATTTCCTGCAATCTCACCAGGTTCTTGCCCCTTTCCTCAATGCCAAAGGAAAGCCCTGAAGTGCAATGCAGCATAAATGCCATAGCTGCCAATATTCTCCAGAAGAATGAGAATTCTGTTAAAGTAGGTAAAAAGCCAGTCAGTATTCTCTTTAGTGATCTTTCCATCTAAATTTTCCTGTGCTCCATACATAGGTATAGCAAGTAGGTCCATCTCCTCTACTCTGGGTTGTGCTTTGTCAACTGGGAGCTGAAATACCTTCATTCAGGAAGTGGTCTCACCCTTGGGATCCAACCTGTGCTAGACTTGGGAACAGATAGCATATTTTCCCCTTAAGTATGTCTCCCAAAAAATCCCTCTTCCTTCAGACATAAAGATTTCATGTATATCTCATGCAAATAAACTCCTTTCCAGGCCCCCACTAATCTCCCTAAAGTGCTCAGACTTACTGCACTCAAATGTAAACACAGCTTAGAGAAACTAGTATGTAATGGCGGGGTATGATAAGCTTTGAAGTTAGAGAACTTCTGGCATAAATGTACATTCAACACATCTTTGTTGAATGAGTATATGAATATAAATGCATTTCACGTCTATCAGCCTTAGTTTTCTCATCTGAAAATTGTGTTCATAGTCAACCTGACATGGATACGTCATTTTGGATAAGTCGCTTTACCATTCCTTTAGCCTCAAGTTTTTTCCACTGCACAGTCATTTATAGAGAGCAGAGCACAGGGCTTCTGTGAATGCAAAATTAAATAGTGTACACAAATTATGTAAAAGGATGCCTGACTCACTGCAGGTCCTGAATAAGTACTGTTCTCTTACCAATCTTTTTTATCCCTCAATCAAGTAGAAAAACAGTAGCGGAGATATAACAACTGTTATATCTGTGCTCCATACATAGGTATAGAAAATATTGTTTCTCAGATATTAAGTGCTGACTATGTGCAAGGCTCAGTGCTAAGCTCTCTATACTCATTATTTCATTTAATCTTCCTAAGAAGAGCCAATCTCAGTATTAATGAGTGTCCTCTATGTTAGAGATAAGGAAACTGAAGCTCAGAAGCTAAACAGCCAGGACAAGTTTACATACCCATAAGTGTCAGAGTCGGATTCAAATCTAGGATTCTAACTCCAGTATCTGTTCTCTTAGCTCCCATACCATCAGCCTCACTAAGATAGCTGCATCTGGGGCGAGGAGGTGCAATGAAATAAGAGCAGCCTTGGGACTCTCCTAGGAATATATTTAAAAATTAAAATAATTGGATTGTCAAATCCTCCCCATTAGCGGGCCTTTCCCCAAAAAAAGGAATTGCAGTTTTGTATTTTCCCTCTTTTCTCTACTGCTTCAGTCACCTGTCTTTGATTGACCTGCCAGAATATTTCCTACTAATGTCCTCTTATTGAGTTGTGTGGTCTCAAATAAGTGACAATATCTCTAAGCTGCATCTCTTCATCACTAACACTGGGTTTTAATAGTGTTTTCCTCAGAGGGGTTTTAAGAGAATTAAAAGATAACATATTTATAAAGCACTTAACCTGATATGTAGTATAAGTTCCCAATTAATAATAATTATTATTATGTGTAACTCAGATGCTGCCTGTAGGGACCAGGCCGCTCACAAATCTAGGTAAGATTGGCATAAGCTCCCACTTTTATATCAGTCTTATGACCTCACAGTATTTCTGAGAACTCCTAGGAAGGCAGGAAGAGCTTATATTCTTATTGTCTCTGGCCCCAATTTGTCACTCCACTAGTTTATGAATTGTCTTCCTCTCCCATGTGCGTTATCCCTGTTCCCAAGTGCACTTGCTAGACATGGAACTCAGTTCCTCCAACTGATTAGTACTAATTTTCATTCATATCTCCTCTCAGACACATACACACAGAATATATGCATGCATCACTTAGACATATATTTTCCGTGTGAATAACAAATGGGATTTATATTATAATGAACTGAACATCTTTAAAAATCTGTATTAGCCATCTTTGTTCTTATAAAGTCCCTTGGCCTATTTTGTAGTTCATGCTCCAGACTACAGAAGTCTTTCTTGGTTGTGTTCTGTCTTTCTCCTTTTCCCTACACTCTCACTAGATTCCAGTTAATTACTAAGTGAGAAGATTTGTCTTTCACTTGTAGCTCTGTTTCCTACTAACCTTTTCCCCAAGAGTATCAATTTCTACCCCAGCTATTAAGAAATAATTTTTCACTCTAATCATTAAAATGAATCTGGTCCTTGTTTCTCAGATTTTCTGGCAGCTTTATGCCATAGTTAAAGTTTCCATGTGAGTGAGATTAGAATTTGAGGAACAGAAAATCAGACTTCTTTAAAGTCATTCATTCACTAATTATTTGATTTCATATTTTCTGAATTTACTCTGTGCTAGATACTGTTAAATTCTGAGGGTATCTTGGTGAACAAGACAGACTTGGTCACTCTCCTCATGAAACTAACAATCAATAAATACAAGGTTTTTAAATAGAGTAATTAAATTGTACTGGATACTACAGAAAGGGAAGTATAAATTACTCTGGGTATACGTAAAAGAAAGGTGATCAAGGATTAAGAGGAAAACAAACCTCTTAATGGAAGAAGAAATGGAAGGTACACAAAGGACCCAAACTGAACTTTTAGAGATGAAAATTACAATTCTTGAAATGAACTTTTGCTAGATTAGAATACCAACATATTAAAGACTGCAGAAGAAAATATTAGTAAATTTGAAAATATATCCATAGAAATTATCCAAAAGGAGGAACAGAGAAAAATAAGTCAGAAAAAATAATGGAGACTCAGTGACCTGTGGACCATCACAAGCAAATGTATATATAAAAACATATATATACATTTATATATATATAATATATACATTTATGTATAATATATATACATTTATATATATAATTTATATATATATACGTGTGTGTATATATATATATATATAGTGTATGTTTATATATATGTATATAACTTGAAAACTTAAATTGCCCTATATCTACTGAAGAAATTTAATTCATAATTAAAAACCCTCCTTCCCTTCAGACCAAAAAAATGTCCAACACAAAGCCAGATGGTTTCACTGGCAAATTCTACCAAAGAAATTCTTACAAAGTACGGAGAATGAGAGAACACCTCATTTTATGAGGCCATCATTACCTTAATACAATACTAGTCAAATACATTATCAAGAAAAAAATATTTATATCTTTCTTGAATATAGATGCAAAATTCCTTAACAAATTAGCAAATAATATCAAACAATATGTTAAAACATAATAATTTATGGCCAGGTAGGCTTTATACTAATATGTTATATTTTCAAATGTTAAACCAATTAATGTAATTTACAGTTTTAACAGCTTAAGTGAGAAAAAAATTTCTTAATCATTGCAGAAAAGATTTGACAAAATTTAATACTCATTCATGATAGAAAAAAAGTTCAACAAACTAAGAATGAAATTTTCATTCTAACAAGGTCATCTACAAAAAAAATCTACAGCTAACATCATACTTAATGGCAACACACTGAAGGCTTTCTTCTAAGAGTAGAACAATGATATCCACTCTCACTACATCTATTTAACATTGTGCTGGAGGTCTAGACAGTGTAACAAAGCAAATATGATAGATGATAGATACTCAAACAGATTGGAAAGGAAGAAATAAATTATAATTTTTGCGGATGACATGATCATATACATAGAAAATCCTAAGGAATCTACGCAAACAAAATACTAGAATATAAGAACGTAGTAAGAGGACAGGACTCAAGATCAATAACCAAAAATCTATTGTGTTTCTACATGGTAGCAGTGATGAGTAGGGGAAAAAATTTTTAAATACCTTTTATAATAGTATGAAAAAGGAAGAACAGAGGAGGGGAAATTCAGAATAGCAATTAACTATACATTAACAAAATATGTGCAAGACCTCTACAATGAAAACTACAAAATATTATTAAAAGACGTTAATGAACACCTAAATAAATGGGGAAATATAGCATCGTTAAGATATCAATTCTCCCCCAAGACAAATTTTTTTTAAAAGAACAAAGCTGAAGTGCTATATTCTCTGATTTCAAAACTTACTACAAAGCTACAGTAATCAAGACAATATAGGATTGTTGCAGAAAACATTTACACCCATGAAACAGAATAGAGTCCAGAAAGGGACCCGCCCATATATGGTCAATTGGTTTTTGACAAAAGATAGTTGATTGGGAAAAGACAGTTTTTCAATGAACAATGCTATAACAACTGGATTTCTGTTTGGGGGAAAAAAGAAAAAGAAAAAAAGAAAAGCTCAATCCCTACCTTGTACTATTTAAAATACAAAATAAAAAACTAACTCAAAATGGATCACAGACCGAAACATAAGACATAAAACTTCTACAAGAAAACATAGGAGGAAATCTTTGTGAACCTAGGGAGGACAAAAAAATCTTAGGCAAGACACAAAGTCATAAAAGCATAAATAAAAAATTGATAAATTTGACTTTATCAAAATTAAAATCTTCTCTCCTTTGAAAGACATTACCAGAAAATGAAAGGACAAGCCAAAAATGGGGAGAAAACATTTACAAGACATACGCATATATCTGATATAGAACTTGTGTACAGAATACCCAAAGAACATTTACATTTTACCAAAGAAGTTATAAAAATAACCAATAAGTTCATACAAGGTGCGTTAACATCATTGGTCACTAGGGAAATGTAAATTAAACCATGATGAGATACCACTGTGTATCCTCTGGAATGGCTAAAATTAATATGACTGACATTACCAAGCCGTGGCAAGGATATGAAGCAACTGGAATTCTCATACATTGGTGATGGAAATGGAGAACAGTACAATCACTTCATAAAACACTGACAATTTCTTAAAAAGTGAAACATACACTTTACATATAACCCAGTACTTTCACTGTTAGACATTTACCCAAGAGAAATGAAACCTCTGTCCACACAAAGACTTGTACATGCATGTTAATGGCAGCTATATTCATAATAGCCAAATACTTTGACCACAATCGATTCTTTTCAAGTGACAGCAGAAATGAAGACAAAGGAAAAATGGATCAATCGCAGTCGAGTGATTTATCTTGCTGGAGAAAGAGGGTGTACATGTCTTTTCTGAAACTAAATTGAGAGATGAATGATGGTAGTCGTTGCACAACAATATGAATGTGCTTAATGCCACTCAGCTATGCACCTAAATGTGGTTAAAATGGTAAATTTTATGTGACGTTTATTTTACCACAATTTTTACAAACCACAAAAAAATAAAAAACACCTCAGTTGGTTTGTACTTCACAGCAGACAAAAAGACATGGATAACACAGATGTCAAGAAAGGGAAAAAGCTATGTTGTTGAGGAAACAGCAGTTTTAGGAATTACAAATTCTGTTTTCATAAATCTGGCCAAAACTATCTTGGACATAGAGAATTTTTCAGGCACAAATGTTTATTGCTTTCTCTTTATACTTTCACCCATTCATTAAATATTAATATAATTGTTCAGAATTTCAATGGAGGGGAAATTCAGAATAGCATCCCTGAGAGATTACGTAGGATGCTCATTCTGTTCCAGCCCCTCCCAGAACAGGTCTCCAAGCTGTGCCCTGTCATCCTGGGATGCATAAAATAGATGTTCTGTAGTCCTCTGAAAGCCAATAGGTCCTGCCCTGATCCCTCTTCAGAAAAAATCCTCTCTTGAGAGATCCTCAAATAGTCCTCCATTGGCTTTAGGTCTTTCTTCACTGCCTTGCAATCACCTCATCATTCTGTCCCCAGGTCTGTGGCTGTGGACCCTGGGAGTCCTACTCTGTCCCCTCGTTGATGTTTCTCTCCTTCATTGAGTATGTCTGAAACATGTTCACCAGTCAATTTCTCAGTATGTCCTTCTTAGAAGACACTCTGAGGATGTTTTTGTTTCAATTATTTTCAAAGTAATTAGACTTACTCTATCAGCAGCCAAGTGTCTTCATTAGTTGACCCCGTTGTGCCTGGAGCCTTTCTCTATACCAGTCATGGTTTTCCTGCCCTCCCTAATCCAGAACATTTTTATTTTGTTTTTCTTCTTGTTGTAAAATTATGGTAATAATGGTGTCTACCTCAGAGGTCTTATGATGTTTAAATCAGATAATATAGATACGGCACTTAGAACACGGCCTGGTACATGGTAAGCACTATGTGTTAATCATGATTATTACTTGGGCTTCTCTTAATGGGAAGGAATGGGAATCCCTTAATGGGGCGGGATGGGAATACATCCCTCACCTCAATCCCATTGCTTCCTATCCTAAAGACACCTATGGTTTATCATCCAAGGGTCACAACATCCTGAAAACTGACTAGAACAAAAGCAGGCTTATTTTCTTACAGTATTATTGGATGTTCCAAGAATATCGACGAGTCTGTTGCCTTAGCACTGCCTATCTGTATGACCTTGAGCAAATTACTGAAAAAGCTTCAGATTCCTGTATCTTCCAAATGGAGATGCGCCTGTGAAGCTTGGATTAGGGTTTTCCATTAGGTCAAGAATAGGGGAGAGAATGAGCAAAGAGGAAGAAAAAAAAATGATATATATGAGGGTGTCACAGCTCAATAAATATACAGCACTATTTATCTGAAGAGGAGACAAGTTCTGCATCTATTGGCCTCCCTGCTATGTTCCATAGAACTTTCTATACAATCCCAAACTAGGGGCTAGACTTTCCAATCGCATATGAAAAATAACTCAGATAAGCAGTACAATGGAAGTATTCCAACAGAGGATGAATGTAAGTGAAATAGAGAAGGGACTCAAACTTCAGCTCTCTTCTAATCCCGTAAGACCAGAATTTAGTGAAACTCCTTCATGGAAGACTGGAACCTAGCAGTATCAAAATAAGTTTCAAGATCCTTATTCTAAAGGCTTAGAATTCAATCAGTCCTTGATATATCAGACGATGTTTGGGAATCTTTGTTTAGAATGTGGCATAACCCAACAGACCTATGTCTGCCTCTGCTCTGAAATCGCCATTCGAACAGGAGAAAAGAGGCAGGGAACATGACCCTGGCCAACATCTCCTTGCATTCCATGGTGAGAAAAAGGAATTGGAAAAAAACTAAATATAAAATTATCCATTTCCAGTCCTGTAGTCATGGAGAAGATCAAGAAGTTCAGGCTTATTTTAGACCAGTGTACAAGCTCTTCTAATTACTTATTTAAGGATTCTCTATTGCATCTCTTTCCCAAAGTCTCACGGAGAGATTCAGCATAACCTGAATCTTTTCTAAAATTGAACTTGTGGAAGAACTGCCCTGAGAGCCTTCTATTACTATCACTCCCTCCTTTCTTCATCCTCAGGCAATTGATATATTTCTATAATATAAAATAATTCTGTGTAATCACATTTGTGAACTATATTTCAGGCTGTCTTTGTGGCTCTCTCTGTGGGAGATATTTAGTGTGCATGCTTGGTAAGGTCCCTGGAGCTTTGAATGATAAACATGGGGCATCATTCTTCACCACAAAATAATCTTTTTAAGGGGAAAGACTATGTGGGATTATTTCACATGAGAAAGAGAACAAGGTATATATCACCTCTTTCACTGGACAAGAGCTTGTCCCTAGCATAACTCTTATGCATGAAAACAGAAGAAAAGGAAGTTTTGAATAACACACCACAAAATTTAAATTGACTAACACTGCAAAAAATAATCCTTTAACTAGCATTATTACTAAAGTTAAGCAAAGTCCTCAAAAAAAAAAAAAAGCAGATAAAAGCTACTGACTGGTGTGTCAGAGAAACTGAAGAGTTTCTGGGCTTACTCTTCATAAGGAAAGACATCAAAGCATTCGAATCACAAGTTGAGCACAGAGCTTACTTAGGCTCTTGGGCAAAGTGAGTCCTGTGGTTAATTTCCTTTTAGTGGAGCCAGAACTATCTAACCCAGACCAGATGTTTACACACATTTGAAAGGAGCTGAGTCTGTAGTCAGAACACACCAGGCTCAGCTACTGTAACAGGCAGTCTGAGGCAAACCCATGGCAAGAACCAGACAGGCGACAATTGCAAAAACCTAAGGATTTTCCCTTAGGTTCACTATATAAACATTGTAAATTGTGTTTATCTGTAACTTAAGGACAAGTTCTATGAACAAGCATGACTCAGAAAGACAAATGAAAAATCACAAAGGTTTTGCATGGAGAAAGCTCTGTGGTTTACTAAGTGAAGGTCCATAATAGATGCCCGAGTGACCGTCTTCCTGGGACAACTCAAGAAAGAAGAAGAACATGCTTTAATAAAAGGAAGGAAAATAATAAGATCAAAGTCAATGTATATCCTTTCTGTATTCCACAGGCTTCAGACAAAGAAAATTGGTCTGCAGCTAAGATTTGCCCATTAGTTTAAGTGACCTAATTTTAGATGAGAAAATATTCACCTACTTGCAGGGACTGACCTTATCCCCATGTCCCCATTTGAATTTGTGTCAAGAGAATATTCTTTGCAGGAGACATAGCCCAAATGCAAAGATTCATGATATCACAAGCTGTGAGATGAGAAAGCTCAATAATTAAGCAACAGGGAAAATAGGATCGGCTAGCTTTACATATCAACCTTTGAATTATTGCTTGGTGTTAATTAGAATTCTAATAAAATTTTATGCCTAGAAACCATGAAACGTATGATGCATTGGTAAGCACAATTTTGTGTAACAGATCGTTCCATTTACATACGCCAACGTTAGACAATTATACCATCCTCTTTTTTTAAATTACAGTTGATATACAATATTGCATTAGTTTCAGGTGGACAACATAATGATTAGACATTTATGTATCTTACAAAGTGATCACCATAATAAGTCTAGAACTCATCTAACACCGTATATAGTTATTACAAAATTATTGACTATATTCTCTATGCTGTACATTACATCCCTGTGACTAATTCTATAACTGCCAATTTGTAATTTTTAATCCCCTTCCCCTTTTTTGCCCATCCCCTCATGCCCCTCTCATCTGGCAACCATCAATTTCTTCTCTGGATCTATGAGTTTTGTTTGTTTTGTCTGTTTATTTTTGGGTTTTTTGTTTGTTTGTTTGTTTTAGATTCCACATATAAATGATATCATATGGTCTGTCTGACTTATTTCACTTAGCATGATTGTCCTCTAGGTCCATCCATGTTGTTGCAAATGGCAAAATTTCTTTCTTTTTTATAGCTGAGTAATATTCTGTGTGTGTGTGTGTGTTTGTGTGTGTGTGTGTGTGTGTGTGTGTGTACACATCATTATCTTCTTTATCCATTCATTTATCAATAGACACCTAGGTTGCTTCCATATCTTAGCTATTGTGACTAATGCAGCAATGAACATAAGGGTAATTATATACCATTCTTATTCTAGGTTTTTATGGTAGGAAGAGTCAACATGAATGGTAACATTATGATTTTAAAAAGAGTTCTCTTTTATTGAGAACGCATTAATTTTCCAGATTAAAGATTCTCAAGCTATAACATGAATCAGAATTATCTGTGGATACTGGTAAAAATTTCACATTTTCAAATATGGTCTTTTCTGGATTAAAGCCCAGAAACACACATTTTTAGAAACTTATACAGGTGATTCTTATATAGGCAGTCAGAGGCCAACCCTCTGAGAAACATACTGCATTGTATGTATTCCCTGTGTCACATCAGTCATTTCTAAGTGGAGTAAGTCTACCAGCTGCTGATACACAGCACCATAAAAGTTGTTACAGCTCCCAAAAAGGTATTTCTTGCTACTACATTATTGTCCAGAAAATGTCACAAGATGTACTAGGAAAGTAAATAAAACAGTACTTGACATGGGCATTGAAAACAGTTTGATAGAGAAATTAAAAATGTAAAAGATTTCCTTAATAGATCTATCCTAAGGAGTTCTAGTCAAAATGGTACAGTAGGTAAACATTGTGCTCACCTCCTCCCACAACCACATCAAAATTTCAACTAAACTATAGAACACCCATCATTGAGAATCACATGAAAGATGAACAGAAGTCCAACAACTAAGGACATACAGAAGAAGCCACCTCAAGACTGGTAGGAGGGACAGAGATGGGGAGCTCACTTATCCCACACCCACGTGTGGCGGTTAAAAGTCAGGAGGGATATCTCAGCTGCGGAGGTCCCCCGAGGAACGAGGTATCCCAGTCCCACACCAGGCTCCCCAGCCCATTGTTCCAGTGCTGGGAGAAGAACCCCCCATAACTTTTGGCTGTAAAAACCAACGGAGATTTTGGCTGAGTGAGATGAGGGCAGCTGCAGTCCCAGGTGATACTTTTAAGGGCCTACACATGGACTTACTCACTCGCTCTGAGCTCCAACACCAGGGCAGCAGCTTGAAAGGCACCAGGGACATACAGGGAGGAACCGAGTTGTCTGGCTTCAGAGTAAGAGCTGGAAAGGCAGCTTTCTCCCAGACAGAGTAGTGGGTGAAAGCCATTGTTCCTTTCTTGAGTCCTCCCCTCTCCCTGAGTGCAGATGCAGGCAGCCACTATATCTGAGTCTCCATTAAACTGGCTAACACCATTTGACTGTCTGTCCTGCCCTGGGGATTGCCTAAGACTCTACCCCACCCAACTGTGTACCCACCCAAGCTGCTTTCAGTGACTTTTTTTTACAAAAAGCCTGTCTTGACTCATGCTTTGGACATTCCTAAAATCTCTTAAAGGGTCACAAAACCCAAACAAGCAGCATCAGGCTTTGCAATGTCCCATACCTCGTGCTGAGCAGCCCCAAGCCTGACACTAGCCATAGCCGATCTGAGTTCACAGTTTGGCCTCTTGCGGTAGCTCCAAGCCCAGCACAGGTGGTGCCCATCTGTGGATTGCTTTGTGGCTCATTGCAGGTGTCCCAAAACAGGGCATAGCCTGTGGCTAAACTTGACCTGTAGCAGGGCTCCTCCCGAGAGGCCTGGGACTGACAAACCTGGTGGCCATCTTCAGACCAAGCTGGATCATCACCCAGCCACCTCTAAAAAGGACACATCCAAAGGGCTGACTAGGCAGGCACCAGAGCCCTACTAAAGTGAATCCTGCTCTGCAGAGTCAGCCTCTGCACCACAGCTCCTCCACTGTAGTCACTGCCAGTCCTCACAACAAATTAATCCAATGATCAATCCCTCCTACTGATGTACAAACCCCAACTAAGTCTCAACTATAACAGGAGGGCACACACAACCCACACAAGGGACATACCTTGAGTACCAGGCTCAGATGACCAAGGAGACTCTGCCACTGGTCCCCACAACACACCTACTACACAAGGCCATTATACTAAGTCCAGGAGGAATAGCAGCCCTACCTAATATATAGAAACATACAAAGGGAGGGAACCAAAATGGGGAGATAAAGAAACTTGTCCCAAATAAAAGAACAAAATAAAGCTTCAGAAAAAGAACTAAACAAAATGGAGATGAGCAATCTACCAGATACAGAGTTCCAAGCACTGGTTATAAGAATGCTCAATCATCTCAGGGAGAACTTCAACAGAGAGATAGGAAACATAAAAATGGAGATAGAAAACATAAAAAAGAACCAGTCAGAAATAAATAATAATGGAAATGCAGAATACATTAGAGGAAATCTAAATTAGATTAAATGAAGCAGAGGATCAAATCAGTGATTTAGAAGACAAGGTAGCAGAAAACAACCAATCAAAACAGCAGAAAGAAAAAAAGAATCCAAAAAAATGAGGATAGTTTAAGGGACCTCTAGGATAACATCGAGTGTATCAACATTCATATCATAGGGGTACCAGAAGGAGAAGAGAAAGCAAGAAACTGAAAACCTTTTTAAAGAAATAGTGGTGGAAAGCTTCCCTAACCTCTTGAAGGAAATGAGTATTCAAGCCCAGGAAGCATACAGCGTCCCAAACAAGATGAGGTAAAGAGGTCCACACCGAGACACATCATAGTTAAAGTAACAAAGGTTAAAGACAAAGAGAGAATCTTAAAAGCAGCAAGAGAAAAGCAGTCAATTACCTACCAGGGAGCTCCCGTAGGACTACCAGCTGATTTCTCAACAGAAACTTTGCAGGCCAGAAGGGATTGGTAAGAAATATTCAAAGTGATGAAAAGCAAGGACCTACAGCAAGGATTACTCTAGCCAGCAAAGCTATCATTTAGATTCACAACAGATAAAGAGCTTTCCAGACCAAAAATAAAGTCAAAGGAGTTCATCACCACCCAATCAGTATTATAAGAAATCTTAGAGGGACTTCTTCAAAATGAAAAAAAATAAAAAATATGAAAATAAAATGGCAATAAATGCTTATATATCAACAATTACTTTCAATGTAAATAGATTAAATTCTTCAGTTAAAAGATAGGGTGGGTAAATGTATAAGAAAATAAGGCCCTCACATGCGCTGCCTACAAGAGACTCACTTCAGATCAAAAGACACACAGAGACAGAAAGTAAAAGTTTGAAACAAGATATTTCATGAAAATGAAAACAAACAAAAAAGCTGGGGTAGCAATACTTACGCCAGAAAAAATAGACTTTAAAACAAGGCTATTTTAAAGACTTTAAAACAATGCCATCACTATTTCAAGGCAATAACAAGAGACAAAGAAGGACTCAGCAATTCCACTTCTAGGTATTTCTCCAAAGAAGTCCAAAGACAAAATGCTACTTTGAGTAGATGTATGCATCCATATGTTCACTGCAGCATTGTTTACAATGGCCAAGATGTAGAGGCAGCCTGGGTGTCCTTCAATGGATGAATGGATGAAGAGGAGTTAGTACGTATATGTGATGAAATATTGCTTGGCCATGGAATAGAATGGGTTCTGGCCATCTGCAGTGGCATGGAAGGACCTGGAGTATTGTGCTGAATGGACTATGTCAGACAGAGGAAGGTCAGACAGAGGAAGACAAATGCAATGTGATTTCACTTATATGTGGAATCTAAAGAACAAAACAAACAAACAAACTGAAACAAACTCATAGATACAGAGAACATTTGGATGGTTGCCAGATGGGAAGGGGGTTGGGGCTGTGGGTGAAAAGGGGGAAGAAATTAAGAAGTCCTAATTGGTTGTTGCACAGTAGTCACGATGGAGATGTAGGCCATAACATAAGGAGTGCAGTCAATAACATTGTAATAACTATGTATGGTGTCAGATCGGTACTAGATTTCTCAGGGTGATAGATGGGAAGGGGTTTGGGAGACAGGGTGAAAAGGCGAAGGGGTGAAGAAGTACAAGTTGGTTGTTACAAAATAGTCATGGTGATGTAAAATAAAGCATAGGGGATACAGTCAATAATATGGTAATAATTATGTATAGTGCCAGGTGGGTACTAGACTAGAGGATCACTTCTTAAATTATATAAATGTCTAACCACTAAGCTGTACACCTGAAATTAATATAAAATAATATTGAATGTCAACTATAATTGAAAAAATTTAAAAGGGGGGGAAATGTGAAGGAGAATAAGAGGTACAAATTTCCAGATATAAAACAAGTTAAGTCATGGGGATGTAATATACAGCACAGGGAATACAAGTCAATAATATTGTGACAGTGTGATACAGTGTCAGATGGTTACTGGACTTATAATGGTGATCCCTTCTTTAGCTATATAAATGTTGAATAACTATGGCATATACTTAAACCTAATATATGTTAACTATACTTTAACAAATATCTTTTTAAAAATAATATCTGTCCTGCTAAATGTGTGATCCAAACATAAAATACTATCATGTCAAAGGAAGGTTGGCATCCAAATCATTCAGGTACTACCAAAAAATGCAAAAGTCTTCACTCATGACTTCAAGCTACTGTTTTTAAATATTCAGGAGGTTAGTCGATAGATTACATGACCCTCAGCACCCACACAACCTACCTCTGTCTAACTTCCCTGTCTCTACTAGCTCATCTTCCTTCATGCTCTGTACCAGATGCTCAATGGCCTTCTGACTTGTCCTACATTTACCAAACTTCATCATCCTAAATCAGTTTTCCTGCCAGTCAACATCCCTTCCTTTAGTCTGCCCTCTACCTGCACAATTTTCCTGCTGCTGAAGGCCAATACTCACCAACCAACCCGTCATGCTGCCAAGTCTACTTAGCATTTCCAAATCTTACTCCATTTTCTGCCCATGTAACAAACTTAATTCCCTACAACAAATACCTGCCATTACTACCCACACAAACTGGCACCCTTACTAGGCTGATAACCTACCAGCCTAGTAAGTGACCCCCAGGGCAGAGCTCATCAAGGTAGCCTTCTCATGAAGGCAGTAAAAAACAGGCTTGTTAAATAGATGTGAGGACAAAGCAGCAGATACGGGAGTCTTCAGGCTGATGTCAGGAGAAGGAATACAAGACAATTGGTGACTCTGGATTGGGAAATACAGTTCTGTCCATCATTAACCCATAGGTGAAAACAGAACTTCATCAATGGGCAAGCTAGGGTAAATGGTTTTAAATGCGAAGACAAATTTATCTGATAAAATGTCTTATTTTCTCCGTAATCTACTTCGTTAACCCTATGAAAATCAGCATTGAGAAAGAATGTTTTGAGTCAAAAGGAAACATTTTTTTAAAAAATCTGTGCAAAGAAGTTCTGACTGCCTGAAAATTTTCTGGCTTTAATCAAGTGAGCTTAATGGGGGAAAATGTGTCTCTCAAAGTCATCTGGATGTAATTTCTGAACTTTTCACAAAACTTCCTTTACTATCTCCCCCTCATGTTCTAGATGTTCTGTTTTGTTGTTTCCTACGAAACATACTGACTTTATTATGCATTAGCCTTAGGATTTTTGGAAATAGCTCTCAGATATTAATATCTTTGGAGACTCCATCTTTGGTCTACTATACCCTCCTTCCTTTGGTAAAAATTTTACCCAAACAACATTAGCCATAAAAAACTGTTTCTTACTCTAAAGGACAAAAAGAAATGAGGTAAAAGCAGAGCTGTCCCAGCCAATTGTTTAAGCCACTAATAAAACAAATCAAGAGCAAGAGGTTGAAAATAACCAGTCTATTTCCTCAAATAAACTGTTCTTCATACACTTAAAAGCACATGTCTCTCATTGACCTTCTGTTCCCTGGCTACTCCAGCAACTTACTTAAAATATGACCTCTTTATTGCATGGATTCAAATGTACATTTGTCAAATCACATTTCCCAAAACCTATCTATGTACAACAAAGAGTTCATAGAAACAACTGAGTTGGACTGAAATAAGCACTATTTCCTCGTTTTAACACTCTAAGCTTCATGCAGAGTTTATTATATTTTCTCTCAACTTTCCCATAAGCTTGTTCTATTAATCTAAGTTTGACATTTCTTCTAAAGCGCTAATTGTACAAATAGAATAAGCTATCACTGGGTATTAGACATAATTATTTTTGCATAGGACAAAAAGATATTCAAATTAACTTAACCACATAATCAAATCCTAAGGACATGGGTAATGTTGGTTTTAAGATCAGTTGCATCCAAGGACTCAAAGGGAATTACGGCTTCCCCCCGCCCTCCCACCCCCACCCCCACCCCCATCCCCAGCTTCTGTGTGCTTGTTTCCTTCCCTCAGGCAGAGAACATAGCTACTGATTGCTCTGAGGTCACGTGCTAAGAGCTCACAGTCTAAGAAGGAGGGACTTACAGGTTTAGTGTGATTGGAACCATTGAAACAGGTTTGACCAGTTCCTCAAAGGAAGGGGGGAGGGGGTGCTATCAGAAGCCTGGTGATAGGGTGGAGAAAGCTGCAGGGCAGAGGAAAAAGCCATCACAACAATTACCTCAGATGTGGCCTTGTGTCTGAAAAGTCAGGTGATTAACTGAACAATTAGCATGAAGATTTGTGCAATTCTGACAAAACTGATATTCTTGTAGAAAAAAATATTAAAATAGGAAAACTCGAATGCATTTTCATACCTTTCTTATTTTTATTGAGCACATCAATCATTGCATACTTAAAATTATTTTTTAGTTCTTTCTCCCACTGTAAATTGAATTTTTTTCCCCAGTACTTCTTTAATGGATATCTTGCATTCATACTCTAAGCAGTTTTTCTCTGCTTTTTCTTGGATTTTGTTAGAGAAAGCCATGGTTTGACATTCTAAACATTTTAGGGTTTTGTTTTTGGTTTTTGCTAATTTCCTGAGTCCTATGAAGTCCGCATCTTTCCATCCATTGCCTGGCAGAAAAAGAGGAAGATGATGAAGCAGATGTAGAAGGCAGAAGTTCTTAAATTTTGCTAATTATCAGACTCACTGAGATAATTTATAAATCCAACATCTACCTCCCTCATCACTAGAATGTGGCTCTCAAAAGGCTCCCAATACTTCACACTCTCAAATTCTAATGTTTCCTTCATCTGATTGCCTCTCCACAGCTACTTAATGATCAGTTATCTAAAAACACAGACTTTCATTAACCACCATTCTTAATTCATCACTAAGTTTACATATAATGTACTATAAGGTTTTATAATCCCTTTTCCCAAAGCAAAACTTAAAAAAAAAAAAAAGCTACATAATGAACTGTGATAATTATTCATTTAAACCACTATTGTAGGGGAAAAAATATACTAATATGTCTCAAAAATGCAACTCCTTTCTGCACAAAACTCATTTTTGTGTCAGGAAAAGAGGGTCTAATGTGGATTTAGGTACAAGTAATTCTTTGATAGCAGCTTCAGCTTTTCTGTAAATTGATCCATGATTTTCTCTCTGCTAGGCTTGGAATAAAAGGAAAAGAATCAATGTCTAGCATCTATCACAGAAAGTCGACCTATAAAGCTTCTGTTTCAGAGGAGTCCTTTGGGATATTAGTGCCCAGTCTCTAAAATCTGCTGCAAAAATTTGAGAAACTGGTATGATTTATGTGTTAAGTGAGGACTAAGTATCTTTTAAAACCTTTCTCTAAATGACTATACTTAACATATACATATTTAAAACTGTAGATTTTTTTTTGAAATAAAGTCACTTTATTTGATTGTGTATATTGTTTTGCAGTCCCAGAACTTATGCTCATTATTTTACATGCATAAAACTTAGCTGGCTAATGACAACCCAAAGACACATTAGGAAGAAAAAGCATTTGAAGTTCATTGTGCAAATACTGAAAGTACTTTGTAGAGAATTTATGAGAGTGAAACAAAATCTGTGATATTTGTTTTGTGTAGTCAAAAGTTTGATATTACATGTGAAACACTCTGCAGAACAGCACTTGCTTTCCACATCTATAAAACAAGAACATGTAAACTAGGTAATTCCTGAGTCCCCTTTAATTCTAGTGTTGTGTTTATGTACTACCGTGTTTCCCCGAAAATAAGACCTAGCCAGACCATCAGCTCTAATGAGTCTTTGGGAGCAAAAATTAATATAAGACCCGGTCTTATTTTAAAATATTATAAGACCGGGTCTTATATTAATTTTTGCTCCAAAAGATACATTAGAGCTGATGGTCTGGCTATGTCTTATTTTCGGGGAAACACAGTTTTCTTTTTTAAAAAAACTTTTATTTATCTATGTGTGTTTTTCCAGGACCCATCAGCTCCAAGTCAAGTAGTTATTTCAACCTAGTTGTGGAGGGCACAGCTCACAGAGGCCCATGTGGGGATTGAACCGGCAACCTTGTTGTTAAGAGTACCACGCGCTAACCAATTGAGCTAAACAGCTACCCCTTTAAGTACTATTCTTTATCTCTGATATTTTTGAGAAAAACTAGAAATAAATTCAATTATGGTTAGAGACAAAAAGTAAAGCTTAATTCATCAAGTTTGGTTTTTGTTTCTAATTTCATTAGCAAATGCCTTTGAAGTATATTTAAGGAAAAACATGACAGTAATACCTATTTGGTTCTCTTTGGTTTATTTATATCAAACAGACCTAGAATCATGATTTGAAGGCTGATGGGGGAGGGAAGGAGAATAGGAGGAAAAAGAGAAATGAAAGCTCTTGCTGTATTTCGGAAATAGATGGTTTTGATTTTAACAAATTCACAAAATATACAGGTTTTTTTTAGTGGATCATTTGGTAAATTACTGAATTAATTATACCTGTATTTACACACAATGATCAGGTAAGTTCCCTAAATTACCATAAAATTAATATTGTGTTTCAGAAAATAGTTTAAAGAAATTTAGCCTAAAAGTTTATATTAAAAAGAAACATGCATACATACACACACACACACCAGTAGCTTGTCAAAATATTGGCCTATTAAAAAAATTCCTAATAAAAGAATGCAGAAAAATATTATATCAAGTCTGCCAACAAGATTCTCATGGGTTTATGCTGACTAACTGCTTAATACTGTACCAGGTTTTATGCCTTCTTAAATCATCTGCACCAAATAGATATAATGTAGAAGTGACACCAATTACCAATACTTGAATACACAGAGGAATAAGGTATACAAAATTCCACTCTTAAAAGCATCAGAATCAGAGATGTGACAAATGCATAGCCCAAGTTTCACATCAAAAAACGAAAACCAAGCAGACACAGAAACCATGTGATCCTTGGCCTTCTTCCCTCCCCTGGTTAATTTTGCTAATTCTGAGTGTGGATTCTTCAGCTTTCCTGCCTTCCTGAAGGCTCAGCACACCTCAAGGAGTATGACAGTGATGATATGAAGTCGGTCCACATATCAGAGCAGTTGCCAAAGGGAAACAGGCCTCAGCCACTTCGGAAGGAATGCAGGGACGGACTGGTGCTGACTGAATCCCTGGGGGGTTTTGGCCAGAGAGTGACCAGCTTTGTGTATCCAGGAGCAGAGTGTCCCTTAACTCACAGCCTCCCATTAGCCAGATGCCCCCCCAACCCCCCAATCAGTTGGCTGTTAGCCAGGGAACAGGCTACAGAGGACAGCACCACATACAATTGCTTTCCAGTCATGTTCCCTTCCCAAGGGTGAAGCCTCATCAGGGAGAAAAAGGACAATCCACTCATCAAGATCTTCTCTACCTTCCTGCTCAGTTTTTCCAATACTGCGATCTCATAGTCTTACGGCCAGGCCATAAAAATGTACGGTCAGTACTAGTGAAATAGGCATTTTCATACTGTGCTGGTGAGAATATAATCTGGCCCAAACTTTCAAGAGTATGAGAGAGATGCATGAGCTTTGACATGGTAATTCCACATTAAGAAATTTATCCTAAGGCAATCATCAGAGATTTCATTTAAACCCTGTGCAAAAGAGTGATAACTGGATTATTATTTATGAGAGCAAAGACTTGGAAACAAAATAGTAATTTGATTAAATTATTCTAGAGCAACAAAATTAAGAATTACTAAGCACAAAAAATATATACTCCTGAACAACAGTTAATATGTGGAAGTGTTCATCATAATTCAAGTAGAAAAAAATCAGCATATAAAAATTCAATATAGTGTATAGTTACAATTCTTTAAGAAATATATATATATACATATATATTATATATATATATGTATATATATATATATATAATTCATGTGTACACAAGGAAAAGACTAGAAGAACATACACAAAATTTTTAGTAGTGGCTACTTTGGCATAATGGGATTGATCAGTAATTCTCATTTGTATCCATTCTTTTCATTATTTTCTAAAATATTTTAAATGAACACGAGTAGTGGATGGCACATTTTTATATGTGTGTATATATACAGAGGGTGTCAAAAAACTGTATACACATTTTAAGAAAGGAAAACTGTATTAAAATTGTAATACTCAATATATACCAATAACAAAAGATGAATACAAGTCACGTTTGACTTCTGCAATTACAAGAGGTGCTCAAAGTGGTCACCATCAGCGTTCAGACACTTCTGATTACGACGAACCATTGCTTGAGCAACGTTGACTACAGTGTCCACTTGTGTACATTTTTTTGGCAACCCCGGTGTCAAATATATCCATACATATTCAATCTCTATATATTCATTATTCATTATGTGGAAAAATAATTTTAAAAATCAAGAAAAAAATTACTCTCAAAAAAAAAAAATCAGAGCCCCAAATTTCATATGTTTTCTATAAGATTTGTATATTGAGAGCCTAAATGGAGTATCCTACTGAATTTAAAGGGGAAACCCAGAGCTGGAGTAAAGAGAAAGTAGTTCTTCAAGCACTACCCAAGCAAGGCTTCACCAACTCTACTACTTCTTACAACACCAGCACCTCCCACCAAGGGTCTCCATGAATCAGCTCTCTACTCTTGACACCTAGAGCTTCATGGAACCCATGAATTCTCCAGGAGACTTATAAGGTTACATAAAGCCTCCATTTCCATTGTCAAAAAAAGTATAGAGAAGTATTCATCTATTATCACAAGATGCGTTTCTGTTTCCAAAGTTGCCAGTGAAAATTATCTTACAACTGTCCGATCAGATTTCTGTATTCTCAGCCCAATCCAGGGCCGCAGAGAAGTGTCAGGAAACTGAGAAGTGCGTGGGGGTACAATCTGTACCCCTAAGACTTTCGGGCCAAGAAGTCTGCACTAGGCCTAGACTGATGCTAAAGACTCAATGTATGCCCATGAAATCAGAGCCTAGAGAAGCCCTTTCAGGTTCTCTTGAAAATAGCATTCCTTGAGCTCATGTCCCTTAATCCCTAACCCCAACCACCACCTCAGCAATTCTAGGTACAAAATCCAGTCAAGGATGCATGATGACCTGATAAACCCAGAAACCTTCCAGGTAATTCAGGAATGACCAGGAGCTAAAGACAAAGATCTTCCTTTCCATCAACCACACCAGACTTCCTCACACCTCCAAATACCCACACCTGCCCAAATTGGTTCGTTGCAAGCTTTATAGGTCTGTCCTAAATCAAGCCAAACTTTGGGCATGACTTCAGTGGTCCTGGATGCTGTAAGAAAACTCATCATGATACTGAACTTGTCTACCTTCCTTGTACTAAGATATATGCTAAAGGGCACACACATTTCTCTGATCACAAAAGTGTCAGAGGTGGGCACACCTTTTGGAGCTAATCATTGACCAAGCCAATTGTACACAAAGGTAACATTCATTTTATCTCTTTTTCCACCTTTCCTTTCATTTCTTTCCAATTTTTGTACTTTCTCTACCTTCCCCAACCAGAGCCAAGCTGGGTTCAGCACTCCCTCAGCAAATCTCCCTCAGGCAGGATTTCTCAAAAGTGCCTTTCCCAAAGCATTCCTTGGCCAAGTGATTTGGTGAAACTCAGAAAATTACATCCTCTTCCTGGAGATTAATATTGAACCTTAGCATATTTAAGGCTGAGAAATGCCGCAATGAAGATTTTGTTCAATCCTACTTTTCCCAACTATAGTTGATCATAGTACTAGTCACCCATCTTCACATATAATTCCTCTTAGCATCCAGTGGAACTAGAATTTTGCAGAATGTTCTTTGGGATATGCTTCAGGACATAATGATTTATCTTTCCCAGAAGTGTTTTAAAGGATGATGTTTTTAAAGCTTAAATTATGACTTCCATACAAATGTCAAATAAACATGTATCACAGATTATATTTAACTCATTAATTAATGAGGGAGCCTGTAAGATGTTACCATAACTTCAGAGGAGACTGCAAAGAGCAGACACACAAGTAGAGAATAGGGAACTCTGAAATGCATTTGCAAATAATGCAAAATGGGCCATCCACGAGGCAACAAATAACTGCATTTCACTGGACACAATTAATTTGCAATTCTATGGACAAGAATCAATTATTATCAGTTTTCTACGATTTTCAGAGTTGTAAAATAACTCAAAACAATGAAAGACAGCAATAACCCAGAAAGATGAGCGAGGCAAGACACCCACTAATCTTTCGTCACCCAGTTCAACATCTTTCACAGCTTTTCCTGACAGGTATTTCCTTTTCAACCCAGAACTTCTAAATACTGAAAAGAAGGAAACACAAAAAGGCAGTGGGAAAGACTGAACACAGGTATCTAATCAACTTCAAACCACATGATCTGAGTAGCTAGTTTCCATGCTTTGTGAATGGCTTACTTACATAAAGCAGATGGGATTCCCCATCCTGCTTTCTTAAATATACCACATAGTACCAACTCAAACTCAAATCTCTTTTCTCTGAGCTACAGTTGTATTTTTCTCCGCCAAATGACTATTTCCTCAAGTCCCCTGACGGCAGGGTAACTTCAGATGTTTGAGATTAACATCTCAACATGTTTCAAATTTGCATATTGTACCAGATGCCCCTGAAGTGTTTCTAGTAATCTGGAGAGTACTGAGTGGGGCCACAAAGGACTTTTAATAGAAGCAGTAAATAGGGAAGTAATTTTAAGATAACTTCTGCTGAAGCAGAAGGTCTACATGAAGCCGGATGAAGTTTTTGCTGTGCGATACATTTGCCAAGAAGGGGGAGATTTCCTAAAGCAAGTTTCATGTCCTTTGCGAGTTCGGAGCGTCCCAGGGAGACTGCATATGCTGTATTGCCTACTGCTCAGTTGAAGCAGAAACCCCATAAACACAGCTCATAATAATGGTTGCCATTTGTTGCCAATAATAGAATATTAACCTCATTTTCACCAAATTAAACCCAAGCGCTAAAGTCTTTGGAAAGACTGAATCTTGTTCTTTCTTAGCATGAAGGCTTCTATTAAATGACTGGTTTTGTTATGTTTGTAAACCTTTAAACATGTTGGCTCAGTTTCCCTTTTAGACAATAACTTGAATGTCTCTACTTGAAACTACTCCTGTCCCCTTTGGGTACACACACCAGAAAGTAACCTCCGTAAGGGCAGAAAATGGGCCTGGCTTATTCCCCTATTGTATCACCAGGGCCTAGCAGACTATCTACAATATAGTAGTCACACAGATATTTGTAAAACAAATTCTTGAATGAAAAAATATATACATTCCGGGAGTGCCAAAAAAATGTACACACATGACTTGTATTAATCTTTTTTTATGATATATATTGAGTATGACAATTTTAATACAGTTTCTTCCTTTCTTAAAATCTGCATATATATTTTTGGCACCCTCTGTATATACTATAAACAAGAATGAAACTTGAATCTTCAGGCTGGGACTGTTCAAGGATCACTAATCCCCATACAACAAGCAAAGAACTACTTTACCTCCCTCCACAGTCTGCAGAAGCCTGATACGAAATGAAAAGGTACGGAAGGAGTAGGAAATTTCACCAAAGGACAAAATAGAGAATGAAGGCAAATAATCTATGAAACAGGGTGCCAACAACTTTACATCCATTTTATTGTTTAATATCTGTAAGGCTTTGTACTTTGATTTCCAACAGATTAGTATTACAAACTGTGAAACATCAGAAAAAAATATAAAGTAACATCTAATCCTATTTTCCCCCTACAATATCCCACATTCTGAAGTAACCAATAATAACAATCTAGTATGTGTCTTTCCACACTTTTTCCTTGTGCAAATATTTACATATTGGTAAAATTTATTAAATGTATGTTTCTTTGTTTTTTAACCAAAATAGAATCAGATTTCCCATATTATTCAGAACCTTGACTTTTTCTCTTAAGAGTTTTTCATGAGTATTTGTGGGCATGCCAAACTCATTTTTCTAATTTACTTATGCATATACCCAAAAAATAGAAAAACATGGAAAAACACAGAATTTTTTTCAGGAAATTAGCAGCTAAGGTCCTAAAGGATACTATGCTAAGTGAAATGAGCCAGTTACCAAAAGACAAATATTGTATGATCCCACTGACATGAGTTATCTAAACTATCAAACTCATAGACACAGAGTAGAATGGTGGTTACTGGGGCTGGAGGGAGGGGGTAAATGGAAAGTTACTGATCAATGCATATAACATTTCAGTTGTGCAAGATGCATAAGCTCTACAAGCTCCAGATTGGAGGTTCCCACAACCCCTCCTTAGGCTTCAGACACCAGTCACTAGTCCAGGTTGTTACCTGAACTCTAACCAACTGCCTATAAATCAGGTTCCCAGGAACCCTTTCTTGGGGTTCCATTAATTTGCTAGAGCAGCTCACAAAACTCAGAAACATTTTACTTACTAGATCCCCGGTTTATTTTAAAAGGATATGAATCAGGAACACCAAGATAGAAGAGATGCATAGGGCAAGGTATGGGGAAAGGGCACGGAGCCTCCATGCCCTCTGGAAACACACCACTCTGCCCTCATCGCCATGTGTTCACCAACCCAGAAGCTCTCTGAAGCCTGTCTTTTTGGGGTTTTCTGGAGGCTTCAGTACATAGGCCTGGGCCATCTGCCCTCATCATTACTTTAGTAAGTCTGGCCCTGAAGAATACACCTTGTCTCTCTCTTTCCATTCTCCAGGAACACCTAAGCCTTCCTTCTCTATGTTCCTAAGCACATCTCTGGAAAAATTCTCTCACAAACAAAATCTTTGCTCAATACCGTGTTTCCCTGAAAATAAGACGTAGCTGGATAATCAATTCTGATGTGTCTTTTGGAGCAAAAATTAATATGACTCGGTATTATATTATATTATACTATATTATGTTATATTATATTTATATTTATATTATATTATAAGATCGGGTCTTATTTTACTATAAGACCCAGTCTCATATTAATTTTTGCTCCAAAAGACACATTAGAGCCGATTGTCCGGTGAGGTCCTATTTTCGGGAAAGCACGGTACATGTAAATGTCCCTGATTTGAAACTCTGGTGATCTAGAATGGGTCTCACCAGAATTTGTCACCCTGTCCTGCAGACTACTTTGAGCTGAAAATAATTAAAGCCCAAGAAGAGCTTTTTAACCTCCCCCTTTACCTGACTAAAAACATTCAGAGAGAAAACACTTCCTCAGAAAGGGAACCTTAGCATATTCACCTTAGCATGGATGAATTATGTAAGTGCGGCAGACAGGGAGAAATCTAACCAAGTCTGTTTGTTGGACTTCCTTGTGTCCCATTGTTTCTGGGTCGCCCAACAAGAATCTGTTCACCACATGTTTGCTCTTTGAATTCTACCTGTGAATTGCCTACCTTCCCTTTGAAATCCTAGACCCCTTCCTCCTCCTTTGTCCAGAATGGCATCTGAGCCTCAACAGCCCAATATGTCCTGGAGTCTCAGTATTCCTGTGGAAACTGTATGTTTATACATAATAAATTTGGTCATTTCTTCCTGTTAATCTGTCTCTTCAATTTGATTATTAGTCCAGCAAGAAGGACTTAGAAAGATGGGAGGAAAACTAATTTTCTGCACTCCACAAAACTCAGCAACTAAGGAAAAGATCAGGGCTAGTAATGGTAATTCTAGGTCATGACTGTTTCCTTGGAAATACACTTCCTTGGGCATCTTTATTTGCACATTTTTTAAACACACCGACCCTTTCAAATGGCTATTTCATTACCTACAATTAATCCTTCAACCTTAGTAATCTCTTATGGCTACCACTTGGCTGATATCAAATAAAGAGATAAAACAAACATTTTTTAGAATTGTCACAGTCTTTATAGCATCAGCTTCTGAAAATTTCATCTCTTGGCATACAGAAGGCTGGCAGCAGAAACTAGTGAATAAATAATAGCCATTCAAATCCCTTTCATTCTTAAAAAGAAAAAAGAAAAAAAGGGGGGGCAAGTTCAGATGCTCAGCAATAAACTCTCTTTGAATGGCTATGTAATCTCAGTATAAATATCAGATAACTACAAGGTTGTTTTGACAGCCCTTTGGCTTTTAGACATCAATATCCCATCCCCTGCCTTGGATTCTACTTCCCTAAACATATTAGCCCTTTTCAATAAAATCTTATAAAATGTAGATTACACTTTTAAAGTGGCATGTACAAGTACGAGCTCAGATGAGGTGTTCCAAATGCCACTTTCAACATGGTGCACTTTCAAGGCCATAGCTAAACTCATTTTCTATTCTGCTTATTTTTTTCCCTTCCTCTCTAGGAAATAAACAGGACAACGGAAAGCTCCCTACAAGGCAGAGATGATAAAATCAACTTTTGCTAGCTGAGAACGCAATTTTCCACAACAGAATTGTAAATGGATACAATTCCTTCCATTCTCAGAGCTGGGTCCTGTACCCTGAGAAACCCTCTGAGCCACTCTTGATCCAGTCTTTGGAATTTTCATTATGAAACTCTAAACTTCAGATTACATCACCTGTAACAGTCTACTGCTTAGCAAATATGTGCCTAGCAAATAATTACCAGGAGTGCTTTCTACTTTAATAAAAACAGGATGATTTTTTTGTGACCCCTCAATTTCACCTCCAGGGACTTATGCTAAGGAAATAACAGCCAATGGTGTTAAGAGCAGAGACTCTGGAGCCAAACTCCCTGAGTTTAAATCCTAACTTTGCCATTTACAAGCTGTTTGACTTTGTGTAAGTCACTTAACCTCTCTGTGCATCAGTTTCCTCATCTGCAAAATGGGGATAACAATAGTAACAACCTCCTAGGGCTATTGCAGGAATTAATAAGTTAGTATATGTAAAGTATATGGCATACGGTAACCTGCTTATAAGAGTTTGCTGTTATTAAATAACTAAGGATAAGCATGCTCTATATAGCATTGTTTCTTATAGCAAAAGAGTTTTTTAAGCAATCTAGGTGTCTATTGATTATCATTTAGTTATGTAAATAGTGGACTACTAAGACGCCATTAAAAATGATGGTGCAGAACCATATCACTTTAAGGAAGGCTGGCAGCATGGTATTCATACCCAGGGTTAAAAAGAAGACATGCTGTTTAAAAGACAGCACATTAACCAATGGGGAAAGGTAAGACTTTCGCACTTTCAGAGTATAATTTTCCTTATTTTGGCTTTGGAATAGGAGAAGAAATTCGTACATTTAAAGACTCATTAACCAATAGGGAAAGGTAAGACTTTCACACTTTCAAAGTATTATTTTCCTTATTTTGGCTTTGGAATAGGAGAAGAAATTTGGACATTTAAAAACTCAAAATTATCTCCCACACACATTTTCTAAAAAAAAATTTTTGGTGATGTATTCCAGCAAACACAGTAAGGCTTTTAGAATAAAGGAAAACATGGAATCCAAAAAATGGTAAACATAACCATAGGGAGGGATAAGGCTGGAAACATCACAAATGTCAGAAAAAAAAAATGAACTGCAGACCTCGACATTTAGACCTAATTAATCTAAACTAGAACAACAACAAAAAATCAAAGCATTCCTAGAAGGAGGTCTTTAAGAAAGTAGCTTTAACAAATATCTCATTTAAGATTTAGTGATGAGCTTTCAACAACCACAAAAATTGAAATTAAAAACTCAAGGGAAAAAAATCCGAACAAAAAAATTATGGTTAAAATACGAAGCAAACTGAAATATAACATAATTTTGAACCAAGTGAAGGCATGTAAGACAAGACAATTCTTCAACCTTCATGCTTAGGACACTCCTCTACAAGCCACAGAGCTTTGGTCACACGGGAATCTACATTTCCAGAAGGATCATACCACACTTTGCAGTTCTACAGTGACTAAATATACAAAGTTATCATATTTATTGGTTTTCGGGTTTCAGAATAAACAAACATATGGACAAAAGACTTAAGAATTTAAGCTTCCAAATAATCTGTAATATTCTCATAGTTGTAGAATATACTGCACAAAATTTATCATTCTTGTCTATCATTAGCCACACGGAACGTTTGTGTGAATTACAAAGTAGTACCCCCTCCGCAAGACATTTTACTGCAATAGCTATAGAAATATGTGATAACTATGAATGAATGGCGCCCCCTGGAGTTGTTTGCAAAACCATCAACTGTGACCCTGAATAAATTAACGCAACTCGTGGAGAAAAATAAAAATGAAGGTTTGTTAGAGATGCACGTTTATACATATAACCTAATAGGAGTCACGATCTATATTTAAGGTTATTGGATTAATAAAGCATACTTAAGTTTATTATTTAAAATTATAATATTAAGCAAATGGAAGCCAATGTTTTTTTAATAAAATTTGTAAACTAGAGGAGATGTGGGTATTAGTACACGTGAGCTAAGTCTTTTTTCATAGTGTGGGATCCTCTGATAAATCCTTAATGGAGTTATGAGATTATTATTTGGAGTTATGGAAGTAGGTATCATAAGAATAAAAATAGAAATGGTCAAAAACTACTGCATATACAAAAAAAGAGGACCGGGTGGTGTTGGACAAAAGACTAACTTTTTATTTCATACCATTCAATACTGTTGCTTTTAATATTCATTTTCTTAATTTTATTAAATTTTTGGGATGACACTGGTTAGTAAGATTATGTGTCAAGTGTATAATTCTATAATGCATCATCTGTATATTGCATTGTGTGTTTACCACCCAAAGTCAAGACTCAATGACCATATATTTGACCCCCTTTACCCTCTTTTACCTCCCCCCAGCCCCTTGTTATTTTCAGTAAACATTTTCGATTGTTTTTATAATCCTTTTAAATGGTGCTGCATATTTATGAACAAATATATAGTACATATATAAGTTTATAAAAGATACACCAAATATTAGTTTTGTATATGTCTAGGCTATGGAGCTAAATGATTATTGTTGTATTATGACTTTTGTCTATTTTGAATTTTTCCAAATTGTCTTGTGTACTATATTGTTTTATAAAAAATAAGTATTAAGTTGCCATCATCAAAAATTGAGGTGCTGAAATTCCTATTGTAAGAAATAGATATACTGTCCCTCTCCTTCCCTATCTATGCTATCTCCCTGCATTTCTGGTCAGTGGAAGTACAGCTAATATCGGAACCAAACCAATGCCCTGTGACCATTTTACCAGTACAGACTCCAACATGTATACCTGATACATGATGGCAGGGGAAGGCCAACGGAGGTCACTGTCAAAACATCCATATATAAGCAATATATCATTTCTTAGGGCTGTAAGACTACATGTTGGCTAATTAACTTCTCCTCCTATATGAGCCCATCTGTATGGAAATAGGACTCTGAAGAAAACATAAGCTGTTATGCTAGTTTTTGACACAACGAAAACGTAGAGATCACTAGACTGCCCCCATCATGTGAGCACACTGGGCATCTTCAACTGACTTGTCTATTCTTCAAATTGTGGTGTTTTGCATGTAGAAAGAACTAAATGGTCATCAAACTAGACGATGAACAAAATGAGCGAACAAATGAATGAATGAATGAATGAAAAACTAAGTGGGTGTTTGTCATGTTGGTGTCATATGGTTTCACACTCTGGCCATGGAACTAAGTAGACTTGCTCACTGAGCAACGACCACCTTTGTACCTTCTACTAGGAAAAATTCCACCATGCATGTGCTCAGAGAAACCTAGCTCAGCCAAAGGTCAAATGTGACTCTAACTGCACTGTTAGGACTGTCTTGGTATTTCTTAAGTCACCCACAATATCTTACACTACATGCTACTGTGTTTCCCCGAAAATAAGACCTAGCCGGACAATCAGCTCTTATGCGTCTTTTGGAGCAAAAATTAATATAAGACCCAGTCTTATTTTACTATAATATAAGACTGGGTATATGATATGATATGATATGATATGATATGATATGATATGATATGATATGATATGATATGATACAATACAATATAATAACAGGTCTTTATAATGTAATGTAATATAATATAAGACTGGGTCTTATATTAATTTTTGCTCCAGAAGACGCATTAGAGCTTATTGTCCGACTAGGTCTTATTTTTGGGGAAACAGGGTATATAGAGACTATTTCTAATAAAACATACAACATGCCTTATGTTTCCTCAAGAACATTATAATTCTGTTTGTGACAACAAAGGAAACACACATAAAGCTTGAGAAAATGAAGCCCCTACAACACAAAAGTGAATAGATTATAAGTGAATTTATTCAACGACACGGGTACAATGATCGACAGAGAAATTCGCTGCAGGTAGGGAATAACTCCTGTGTCTGAGAGAAAACTGACTAAAGGAAAGTTAAAAGTATTCTGTTCCAGTTTCTGAAAGCAAATTGGAAGGTGGTATGAATAATAATCTAACAAGATCATTATATTTAATTCCCACAGATCCGCTTCAGTATCTCTAACCTAGATATAAAAGGAACCTGGGCCACTGAAGAAAAGACTTTGCTAAAATACTCAGAAGTCCTCTCTGGAAGACCAGACTGCCATCAACACTCCTCCCAGGGAGCCTCTGCAGAGCACAGACCTTCAGCAGAGCCATCCAATGGAGAGAGACTGCAGAAAGACCAGACCAGGGAACTAACATTATTTAGTTGTCTGTTTATGACAGGCACTCTCACTTTCATTAATTTAAGCTTCCAAATAATCTGTAAGAAGTTACTGTTAGCCCATTTGCACACATGAAGAACCAGTTTCAGGCTAAGAAGCTTGTCTAAGGACACACATCTCAGAAGTGGTAGAACTAGGAATCTGGCTCCAAAACCTATACTCTCCTCACCACACCGCACTCCTGAGTAGATGGCCAAGACCTTTCACCTCTAGGGCACTCTACCTTCATTAAAACGCCATGGTTCTATGAGCTTCAAGAGTTTCACCCTCCATTGACAGGAAACTGGGAACTACTCAGCATAGAAAGGCAGGAATTCAACATGAGAACTTTCCGGAAGCAGAAGCTGGCTCTCCTACCCCAATACATACAGAATAGCTGAGATTACTTTCTCATTCTCACTTTCCCCACCTGTAAAATGAAGGAATTAGATTTGATAATGACTAAGTGCCCTTGCAGCTCTAGACTCACCTTCTGTGAGTCTGAAGTATGGTAAATCTTAGATAGTAAGCAATGATGGAAGAACACTTTTCAGAATAGTTATCCTTTCTGGTGTCTGTATACTGACTGGAACTGATTCTGAAACATGTGACGTACACCATGTAGCCCAAGAATGAGTGAGGAAAGGTCAAAATAAACTGCCCATTCCAGAAGCAGCACTAAGACTTCATCTAATTTGGAAAAAAAACTGCAAAACACATAAGTGCCTTATTATGTACACAATCTGTTGTACAATGAAGTTAATCAAATATTAGTTAGATATGCAGATTTCCACCTTGGCCCAGCCACGAGCTTGCATTTATTCTAGAATAACCAATTGTCTTCAATTATTTTCCATTTCCCTCCACAGCTACAGGTTCTGTTACAAAGGGTATCTTCCAAGGTCTGGGCAGTTACATGTTTCAAAAAGTAACTTAACAGGAAATTCTTTTCAACTACAGGAGAAGGGGTGGTAAGATGGGAAGTCCTTAGAATTTGAAACTTTCATATTGGCTTTCTGGTCATTCGGGACAAGTCTTGTGTAAGTGAAGGCTCAGGGCGAGGCTTAGCAGGGATGAGAATTGAAGGGAATGAAGTGAGAGTGGTTATGATAAATACTGTGGGCTGAGTATGATGACACCTACTAGCCAATAAAAAGGAAATTCCATTCTTTCCATTCTTTCAATGGCTATGGCTTAAAGGGAACTATAAGCAAAACATATAAGCTATGAACAGAAAAAGAAATAGAAAACACTGCTGTGCAGTTAGATAGGTTGGGAACAGGATCAGCTTAGAAACTGGAATTCCTGAGCTCTACCCTAAGTTCTACCATTAGATTTTTGTGATCTTAGCCAAGTTACTTAATCTCTCTAGGTCTTAATTCTCTCATATAGAATATGTATGATTGACCTGCATGCTCTCTAAAATCTAAAATTCTATAAACTGTGAGAGATGAAAAAATGTTAGGCCATCCATTTCTTTTTAAGTACCTCGAAATCCTCAGTCACTTCTTCATCTGTTGTCCCCTGAGAGTCCCAGATAGTCAGCCAACTTTTCTGTTCTTTCCAGCACTATCATTCTCAAAAGTCAAGATTTCTCTACCCCAAAACTAGCTATAACATCTTCAGTCCTTCCATTGGACTTCCTGTTCCCTAAAAAACCCTCACTTTCATGTGTTTTTACTGCTAACATTAGGGGAACTAAATATCCACTCATGAGAGTTGCAGTGTAAATGTCCCTTACTCCTTTTACATGGTATCCATATATCCATAAACCCTCTCCAAATGTTTCCATGGCTTTTTCTTAGGATAAAGCATTCTTCCAAATATTTTTACTCTATGTCAAGATGCCTTCTCTCCAGCATGCAGAACTAAAGTTATAGTTAGGATGGAATTATAGGGAAATTAACAGGTTGCTCAATTAAGGTGAACGCTCTCTCAAACACTCCAGATAAGGTGACTCACATCTTGGGGTACTGAGCTCCACCATCCATAAGCTATTCCTCACAAGAGAGGATACCTCTGCAGGCCATTGGCTAAAGTCTTGCCCGGAGGATAGGTATCTGCATTCAATGTCTGTTGGCCTTCTTCAAAGGAAAAGAAGGTTGTTTGTGTTTGCTGGCTCAGAACACTTTTATTTTCAGCCCCATGATCTCATCCTTTGTCTATTGCATATAACTTCAAAATGGAGCTAGCTAGTGTTCTCCCACCATTAATGTTTATTTTGTAATGTATGTGGCTGTCACTTCAAAATCACCAACAGGAGGAAGGGACATCGTAACTGAAGCCATTGGGAGTATTTCCCACCAGTTCAACCTGGGGAAGCCTCTATTCCACTTGATTGAATTCCAATTGTTTCCATAGTTCACTTGAATGGTCTCCTTACCTCACTTGAGCCCTGCAGTATTTTGCTGGAAAAGACATCTTGCTGAATACATTGACTCAGAATGTTTTGTTTCTTTCCTCAAATTTTTTGACTCCTGAAAGCACAGCTCACTTGTTATCAATCCATGCAAAGCCCCTATTTCCCTCCCCCAACCCCAACCAAAACAAAACTGCTCTAGTGCAGTTGCTGCCAGATTGCTTTCCAGAAAGACCTCTCCAAGCATCACTACCACCTGTGATTCACCAAGGCGCCTGGATGTCCACATCACCACTGATGCTTGGTGTCACACACTCTAATGTTTGCCTAGATAACAGGGAAAAAGTGGCGCATCAATGTAGTTTTTGACTTGCATATCCCACTAATGACGTTGAGTCTTTCTTCAAAGTTTCTTCACTTTCTAAACCTAAATCTAAATCAATTCTATCCTATAGTACAACAAGTTTTCCCTTCGGATCAGCACTACCAGTACTCAGGAACCAGGCTTTCTGGCTCCATGCTCAATGTTCTATTCTACCAGAAGTTTTATTGTAGATGATGGAGGGAGGAAACAGACGAACAGATGATTCTATTTCTCTCTACACCAGTCCTCCATACACAGGTAACCCTATATTGGTTATGTCAATATGTCTTCTCACAGGTCTGTGTTCTCTACCTGAAACCCACCTTTAAGACAGACACTTTAGTCAGCTTTCTTTTGACACCTTTGGAACATAGATTAGGGACTATAAAGATTCTGACTTCATTAGGAATTGGCAACTTTGATATCATTCTCTCATAAGACAGACAATTCAGGTCTTGCCAAGTTACTTATTATGCCAGAGAGTTCTTCCTTTAGGTCTCAAAAGGCAAGCTTCAGTTCATTTTAAAACCATTTCTTACATTATTTCTGAAAAGACCATTTCAATAGAATCATGCCTAATGCTTGTTCTGTCTCCTCCTTTCTGCATTCTCTCTCTTAATTATTACTCACCTTGCTTACTTCTTGACACTTAAAAAGGCATATTATGCATGCCTTTCTCATCAGACTCTCCTTAAATGATTTTGTGAAGGCAAGGTCTCTACGGGTCAGTCTGAACAAACTAGTCAATGTGGAAATCTATGCTGTGCCTTCAGCAACTTACTAAAAGATAGGAAATTTTCTAAAATTCAAGTAGAAGAAGAGAAGCAGTTTCACATTCTGACAGCTCCATGGTATCCCAAAGGCATGCTGGACTTGCAGAATTTTCACAGCCGGTAACAATAAACACAATTCCTTATTAAAGGAGAGATGTTGATGTCTTACGAGGGAGACCATGTCGTGGTCGGTGTAGGTGCCTGACCACTGCGCTGTACACTGAAGCTGGAGCTGCATAATATTGTATGTCAAACTATAATTTAATATATATATGGTCACAGGATGTGGAGTAGAGTCAATGGAATAGAGTCAATGGAATTGTAATAGATATATACGATGCAAAGGGACAATAAATTGGGGGAGGGGGGTTATCACTTTGTGAGGGGTGAAATGTCTAACCTTATTGCATTGTTTTGTACACCTTAAACTAATTTGAGAGAGGAGATGAGAGAGACAGACAGACAGACGACAGACAGACAGACAGAGAGGTTGAGGCCCAGAGAGTTTACGCAACTTAGTCAAGCTCTCCAAACACATAGCATTCAACTAGAATCCTGGCATCCAAGCTACTATCCTGCCTGTTATTCTGTATTCGTGAGCAAGAAAAACAGTTCCTATACAAAGCTGCTACTTAGGAAGGTCTGCTCACCTCTAGGCCCGTCGTCAAGCTTCAGGCTGCCTGGGGACAAGAGTGGCTACCAAACCAGGACCTCGACTGGTGCAGGATTCCCAGTCAGCCCTGCATTTCTAGGGTCTGCAGGTTGGCATCAGGCTGAGCTGGGTGCCCTTCGACAGCATCAGGAGGCTGCTGTCATGCCAAGCTAATTTCCAAATGGGGAGATCCAAGCTGAAATCATTTACGAAGTTTCCCCAAATAAAGTCTCTAATCTTAAATCTGATGTGTAAGCTCTGGTTTGCAGTATGGGAGGAATAGGCACCTTAAAAATGGGCTCTACGAAAAAAAAGACATAAATGCTTTAGTTTTTGAAAGAATATTGCCATGGATAGTTAACAGTTAAGACGAAAGCAGGCAAAACTCACAAAAGCAATATTATGCTCAAGGCCACAGAAAACCCTTCTGTAGGAAGGGACCTAAGGCTGTATACTCAGTGCCAAAGCTTTGTCCTTAAGGAAAATTTAGCCTTCGTAGCCTCCAAATGTAATACTTAAAACAGTGTCTCCAAATTGAATTCTGTTGTTTCAAAAGATTTAGCAAAGGTTGACTTGAAAAATGAGGAAATTACTTGAAACACTACTTAGACTATTACAAGACACAAAGTGGGTGAAGATTAATCATTATCCATCCCAGGATAAACCCCTGGCTATTGACGCCTTAGAGAAACCTGCCACTCTGAAAAGCCACTCAAACAAGGAGGACCTGAACAGCAGTGCTTTAACTGCAACCAGCAGGTCAGACACCATCATTTTACCTGATGAAAGGTGGGGATTCAAAGAGTGACCACTTACATCAGGAGGATGAAATGAAACACCTAGTTATTTCTCATGAGCTAGAAAATAAGCACAATGCTTCCAAGCAAAAAGCTACAGTTACATTTCTAAGTCTCATGCAAACACTAAAATCTGAATTTCCACAAGGATTTCTGTTGATGCCCTGGGGGAAAAAAATAACAAGATGAATCTTCTGTAGCCTTTTCGCAGGATCAAAAGCCAAATGACTAAGCGAATTTTCATTCTACAGAGAAACTCTGGGAGCCATTTGTTACCACTGCTCTGGATCCATTACTGGTGAACATTAAAAAAATAAAAATAAATCAATTTTTTAAATAACGAGGTTTCAGAGCTTCATAGCTCCATATCTGTCATGGCAACACAAGGAAAAAAACCTAAACACAGTAGAGCTATTGAACAAATCCCTGATCTTTGCCTTTTTTCACTGTAGGTGAGGTGGGTATCAGGATAACACCTAGTGAAGATGGAAAACAGATTGTGGGAGCTGCAAGTGATCCCAGGAACTTAAGATATCAAAGTGTCACCAATCTCAGCATGGAGAAGAGATTAAAGCACTCCAAAAGAGTCATTTCTTGCTGCTTTTTTCAGGCCTTCCAGTGATAATGAGGGATGAAGTTTATCTCCGAAGACTGGCACTTTCCTGTGTTCTTCCTCAGACTGCAGCTAGACTCAGGAGAGGAAGCAGGTTAAATTTTTTTTCAAAGTTCCAGTACCATGGTGATTCTAAGAAAGTCAAAGGTTGTTATCTGAAGGAAATAACTATTTGGAACAGCTCAGGCAGTAATAATGACTTGAAAGAAAAGGGACATTTTTCTCACACCAACTCTTAGTGACCAGAATTCATTCATCACCAAAATGATCAGGACACACTAACCTGCAGGAAAGCACCACAGGAGGTTAAGTATCTCCAGGCAAAGAGCTTGGCCAAAATCCAAAAAGACACAGATGACTGAAGTTTTAAATGCCATTGTAATTCACAGACATGGAAATACACATTTAGAGATGGTTCATAATGGAGACAATGAACTAATGAGAAAAGCACTTTTGTGGGAGCTCATGAGGAAAAATACACATTTTACAGTATGAAAGCTCAGCAATGGAAAGGTTTTGAAGATACAAATTTGGGGCATTTGTTCTATTTTGCTGCCAGAAATGAGGACCCATTTTCTGAGGACTTTATTTTGTTTTCCAAAGTAAACATCATGGTCTGGTGGTCTTGCAGTTTGGTCCCACCTCTCCTCTCTGATGTTGTTTCCCCTATTCCTGTTTTATTGAAATTATGGACATAAGATTGCACAACACAATGATTTGAAATGTGTATGTATTGCTAAATGGTCACATTAAGTTTAGTTAACATTCATAACCACACAGTTACAATTTTTTCTATGATGAGAACTTTTAAGATCTCTTCTTAGCAACTTTCAAATATACAATACAGTAATTTTAACTAAAATCACCATGCTACACATTAATCCCAGAACTTACTTTATCACGGAGAGTTTATACCTTTTGACAACCTTCACCCATTTCTCCAACTCCACCTTCCACTGCCCACCCCCAACTCTGGCAATCACCCAATCTGTTCTCTATGAAGTTTTCCCGTTTTCTTTTGTTTAGATTTCACATATAAATGGGAACATACAGTGTTTATCTTTCCCTGCCTGACTTATTTTTATTTAGCATGAGATCCATGACACATTTTTAAAAGAAAGAAAGAAGAATGGACAGGCAAGCAGATCATGCAGGTGTCGTATTCATTCAAAACAAATTTATATTTTGTGCGAAAATTTGTAAACTAGTTACTTGGACTTAAACCACATAAAATAGCAAATAGAAACAGGCTTGACAACACAGGATGATGACGTCTGATTGGAGGTTCTGAATTTGTAGGATGAAAGCAACTGCTGAAACTAAGTCGTATAATTTATCTAGTGATAAGAGTCGCTGTTCAACAGGATAAAGTTTCAGCTATACAAAGTGGATACGTTTTAAGAGCCACTGTACAAAATTGTGCCTCTGTTAACATTAAAGTACTGTGCATTTGAAAATTGGGTAAAAGCATAGAATCTCATATTAAGCATTCTTATCACAACTTAAGAAAGGCTTTGTGTGGCCTCTCATGACAACTGGCAAGTTTTGCTCATTGGGCGGGACATAGACTTCCTGAGTTTGAAACACATCAACAAACTAATAGGTAATCCATTATTTGCTTGGAAATACAGCAGCAGAGCAAAACGCACTGGATACAATCAAAAGGTGTTTCCTTCCACCAAGCAGGGGTAGCCTGATGAAACACTCTTCCTTGTAGAGATATTCTTCCCAAACTAGAATATTCATATTCTCTAGTGAAGGACTTGCTCTTTTACATAGTGTAGGGGAGACACTAGTATATCCTTATTTAACAACTCCATTTTCTCTATGGTGGGTTGAGTGTGTCCCTCAAAAATATATGACAAAGTCTTAGCTCGACAAAGTCTTAGCTAGCACCTCAAGAAAATGACCTTATTTAGAAATAAGGTCTTTACAGAAATAATCGAGTTAAAATGATATGGTTAGGTTGGAAACCTAATCCAATATAACTGGTATACTTATAAAAAGGAGAAATTTGGACACAAAGACCAATAGAGTATTAACCAATCTATTCCTCAGCCCTCTGCTGGTGATATGACTCCCCTTTTCAAAAGTCCAAGCAGTCTTGGATACCTGATAAGAGCAGAAAGATTTCCCCAAAGCCAACATTTAAGGGTTCAACTTAGAGTCTATTTCAAAGGGGATAGGCTTTCCTAACTCTTCTCATTATTTATCCCAGAGTAGAAATTATCTATAGAGATGATATCTAATTTTAAGATTTGTTTTCTCATGCATGGTACTAAGAGGCATTTTCCCTCTATTTCCTACTAAGAAACATCAATGTAGCAAGCATGCTACATTAATTTCTAAACAGAGAGAAAATCACTTAAACATATGTCAGAACACAACATCCTTTCAGTTCCTTTCACTTAGAGTAAAAACATACATTTTCTCTTGACATGGAGTGTTTAGAAAATAGTCATCCACATTTCAGAAACAGTAGTTTCAATTTTCTAAAGAGAAGGGAGAATTATCAATGACTAATCCCCAAAGACTCTCAGCCCAACAACAAGACTGTCTCAGGGTCTTCTGGATACACCTGAACTAACTTTATGACCTATATATTTCCAATACTACACTGAACACCTGACACTACACCTACTTGTTTACAAGGCATGTATGTTGAAGGGGATGTATCTCTTATTCTTTTCTATAGTTATAGAGTCTGACACTCAGGTGTCATCTATTTGTTGAATGACTGCTCAAATTTTCTAATAAATCCATCTATAAATTATGTAGAAAGTTAGAGTCCTGAGCAAGAAGTTATAGTTATGATCAAGTTTCCAGTGAGTGACAACTTTACTCATGGCTTGCAGATGGTATTATCTTCAGAGTCAAAGGGATATCCATTCAAGTGGAATGTCTTGTTCTTTCTTAAACGTTTCTTCTTACTTTTGACCTGTGCCTTTTTTACCACTGATACAGCAAATCAAACTGGATCCTGAAAAACCATTCCTGTCACTTTTACTCTATGTCAACTCACTTCCTGACTATCAGATTGTCATTGCAAACTCTGATATTCAGCCTTTCCCTAAAATTCTGGGTGACAGCTCTAGTAACATCAACAAATATAAATCAAGCATCTAATAGGAGAACACTTTGTAAACTGTGAAAACCTTAAGATGAGATCATTGCATCCAAGGTGCTTACTATCTAATCAACTTTTGAAAACCTAAATGACAATAAGAGATTTCAATTGGACATTAAGACTATCATTTTTAAGAGCACAACTTTCATCTAATATCCTTGTCTTATCCCCTCTTCCCTGCAGTCCTTTAAACCAATTCAAGAATAACTTTCTACAGGAAGCTTTCCCAGTGCACAGACTCATCTGTCACCATAAGGCAGACTACAGCACCCAGGAGACTCCACTTGAGGTGATTTAGCAGAGTGCAAAAAGCCAAAGCTTTGCGCAAACAAATCTGAATTAGAATCCTGGTTCTGCCCCCACTAAGTCTATGACTTTGACAAGTCAATTTTTCTCAGCCACAGCTTCCTCATTCGTAAAATTGGCAGATAATGTTTACCACACGAAATTTTGAGACAAATAAACTAACATTTTCATGTAATCAGCACAAAGATTTTTTTTTTTATAACCGTTCAATTTCTTTACATTGAGATGTGTTCACTTATGGTACTAGAGAGTCTGCATCTTAGTAATTTGTATATTATGTATTTTGGTTCTGTTCTCCTCCACTAGATGCTATGTCCACTAAGAAAGGAAACAACCTCTTTAAATCTCCAAGTGCATATGGCCAACTCTACACACACACACACACACACACACACACACACACACACACACACCTCCCTCAGGAAAAAAATAAACAAATAAGGATGAAAGATTTCTTCTGGTTTTACTCATGCCAGTGATAAGCCCAGAACTTCAGAGAACCAAGTTCATATTCCTCACTGTACCTAAAGAGGAAAAGTCAGCCCCCACTGTGTCTTTACTTCTAGTAAACAACTTTTCCTCTGCTGAAGTACTCTATTTTCATCCATTTTCATTTGTATTGCTAAGCAACATTCTGTACCCCCGTTTTATTTCTGGTTCTGCAATTATTGTCACAGACACCTAACAAAAGTTACATCCCACGTACTGGAATATTTTTAGGTTTCGCTTGTGAGCAGTCATATGTGCTATCAAGTACTTCAAGTCACAATAATGATGTTTTGTACTTGTACAGAAGTTATCTTCAGTGGCAAGCCTATCATGAACTTTCTCACCAATGTTATGGCTCCCACACGACTCCATGAGGCTGCCTCCGAGGATGTCACTATGGAGGGAGATGGCTCACCTAAGACTACACACGGCGCGGATGCCTGTCCTAGTTCCCCCCTCATCCAATGTCAGCCCCTTTGACATGTGATGGACCTCAGTTTACTTATCTGTAAAATTTAGAGATTTAGCATCATCATCTGTATGCATCCACATTTTACATGGCATCTAATATCTCATGTTTCATGATGAATTTTCTTGCTTCCTGGTGACTCAGTGACTTCTTCCACCAACTAATTTTGAAAATGCAAACACATGAAAATTTGGCTTATGTTTTATAAAAAACTGATGACTATGAAGATGAAGCCGGAGAGTTGGCAGTATTTAGAGTAATCCTTGCAAAAGAGAGTAGAGAATTAAAAGCAAGTATTCTTGACTCAAAGTGTTTGTTTGTTTGTTTGTTTTGACCCTTCATCCCCATCTTCCTAGGCATCTTAGAATCAGCAAATATCTAAGAGTGTTTAGAAGATGCTCCCCACCAAGGATAATAGTTATAGTTTCAGAGGCTCAGAGAGTCACATAGGATTTAAAGTCAAAGAGACGTTAGAGAACAAGAGATCATGAGCAATAACCAAAGGAGCATTTCACAGGAAGACAGCAGTTGATGATTCAGGATGTGGAGGAGCATGAGGAAGGTAACCTGGAGGCATAATAAAAGGCTAATTCCTAAGTGGCCCCAAGAACTGCGAAGGCAAACTCTGGTTCTAGAAAGAATAGCAAGAGGCAGAAATATCCACCTAACTGTCGCTTTCCTAGTTTGTATATAGGTTATTTATTTATATCTTCTCTTGTTCCCTCAAAAAGGTTTAGAGCAGTTTACAAAGAGTCATACAACAGAGCAAGTTTAAATAAACTTTTAAAGGAAAAAAAGTAAGGCAGAGGAATCCTAAAAGTAGGAGATAGTGTTTTAACTCAGGACCTCTAGCACTGCAGAGAAACTCATGTTTATACATTTTAAACAAACTGAACGTCATTGTTGTGCAGGAAGCACAGTGTTTAGCAGAGGGCCTGGCACATAACTGCTCCTACGTTATAGTAATTACTATCCATGTTACTGACATTATTTTTTATTATTAGCCCAATGTTAGTCTTCCCTAATTGACTCCCAACGAAGAGGTCAAACTAGTCCTGATGGAAAACTCCCTTCCCTGTCCTAATCATTCCCCACCCCTTCCTACTTCCTTTATGTCCCCAAATGACCTAACTTCATAAAATATTAAATAAAATATAATGAGCCTTCAGAGCCTTGCAGCCAGAATCTACACTTTGGCAATAACACCAGCTCTTGGAAAAGCTGTGAAATTGGCCACATTTCTCATCCTTTTTTCTGGCTTCCCTTTTCTGCCCCTTTTTCCTGGCATTGTGAAAAGCCCAATTAGGGTATCTCAATCCCCATGTTTTGTCACCAGTATAAAATACAATCCCTTACCCTGAAGGAGAAAAACCTCATACTAGTTTAAAACCCTGTGAAGGCTACATTTTCAAATGGAACAAAGCTTTTAAATGAAAAAAGCATTAAGTTCTTAAAGTGGAAATACAGTTGTCCATGAGTGAAGGGGTGCAGGAAGTTTTTTGTTTTGTTTTTTTCCAGAGAGAGCTACGGAGAAGGAATTATAAATCATTTCTTACTGATTATAGCACCAAGTAGAGTACCAATTGAAAGTGTATGCCCAATATAACTGAAACCCCAAGTAACAGTGTCAACAAGAAAAATTTTGATTCTCACAATTTAAAAACTGAAAATTTTACATCTGTGGTGCTAGGGGTAACTACTGTAGGGGTTCCAAGATGGGCCTCTGTGGTGTGTGGATTGTTTTGAGCTAAAGGCAAGCAAGACCCTGCAGGATCAAGACAAACTGCTGTCCCTTCCTTAACTCTCTGGAATAATTTTAATTATCAGAGATAACCTTTTTTGACCTACCTGTACGTCAGGGCAAACTACTATTACTGAACATCAGCTCTTCTGCAATTACTCGGCCATGACCTTTCTCACCGCTGAAGACTCAAGGGGATCCTTAGCTCATAATGTCACATATATGCATTTTCCCTTTCTGTCTTTGAACCTCTCATGTACGTGGTGTTTCTACTTTCTCATGTATGTGGGTTCATACTGATGTATATAATTAAATGTGGTCATTTTCTCTTGCTAATCTGTCCCATGTCTATTTGATTATTAGACCAGCCAAAAGAACCTGTGGGTAGAGGAAAAGTTTCTCCCTCCCCTACACTACCTACTTAATATACAGCAAAACCTTTAAAATGCTTTAGTCCGTCTTGGCCATTCTCACTCTCCACTTGATGGCAACACTTCCTCCAAAATTCTCTAACTCAATCCCAAATAAAAATTTTCCTAAAACATTGATATCCTGGCCCTTTCACTTTCTGAGACTCTCTCTTGCTAGAAATTTCTTGCTCTACTCCAACTTTATAACCCTTTCTACCCATGGGCATGATTAACATAACAGAATACCAGTAGCCTAGCAGTTAGTGACACTACTTTTAAAAGGGTGGCAAGGAAAAGAAAGAGAATATCTGGCCCTATGGTAATAATTAATATTGTCACTGATGAGAGGAAAAAAGAGAAAAGAAACCTATAGAACAGGACCTCTTGAGACCAGGACCATATGACATATTCTGACCAAAAAAAAAAAAAAAAAAAAAAAGATGCCGACATTACTAAGGCCTCGATTTCATACATGAAAGGACAGTGATGACAGGAAGTTGGAAGGTAGAAGCAGACATGAGAGCATGCAGAGCCACACTTGAGCTCATTTATCAGCAGTGTAGAGCCCAACAAATCTCTAAGAGACAATACTCTCACAGTTGGCACTGAGCTGGTACGTAGCCTAAAAAACATTATCTCTGTGCATTCTGGAAACATTTATTCAGGCTATATTTCCAAAGACAACTTGGACAACAATTACTATCATTTTGCCAAACAGAGCCTTTGGTGCCCAGTCCTCCTCTTCCAGATGCATTCTATAGGGTTTTTTGTTGTTGTTGTTTTACGTCAGGTCAAAATTTTTCCTCTTAAATTACAGTTGACATACAATATTTATATTAGATTCAGGTGCACCATATACTGATTACACATTTATATAACTTATTAAGTGATCACCCCCTTAAGTCTAGTACCCACTTGACACCATACATACTTATTACAATATTATTGACTATATTCCCTATGCTGTACTTTACCTCTCTGTGACTATTTTGTAACTGCCAATTTGTACTTCTTAATCCCTTCACCTTTTCACCTTTGCACCCATTTCCTCAACTTTCCCCCTATATGGCAAGTATCAATTTTTTCTCTGTATCTATATGTTTGTTTCTTTTTTGTTTGTTCACTTACTTGTTTTGAAGATTCCACATGTAGAGAAATCATATGCTATTGTCTTTCTCTGTTTGACTTATTTCACTTAGCATAATACCCTCTATGTCTACCCACCTTGTACAAATGGCAAGATTTCATTCTTTTATATCGCTGAGTTATATTCCAGTATGTGCGTGTGTGTGTGTGTTCTCTCGTTTTGCATGTGTACTTTACTCTCACAGCCACCATAGAAAGTTATGAGGCCCTCAGCCAAGTGGTTGTTTAAGGTGTGAAAATAAAGACCCTATTTTTTTTTTCCATTGGAGAAGAAACATCTTTCTGAGTTACTTCCCTCTATCAAGGGCAAGAAATCAGCTCTGAGTATATTAGGGACCAGTTTACATTATTATAATACAGAGCTATAACTCAATTTGTCTACACTGATATGCCTGGAAATTTTTACCAAAAAAAGCTGTATTTATAGTTGCAATGCCATTTAGCCATAGGTATTCATAATTTTAATTTATTTTCCCCCATGTTTCTTTTACTTTCTCAGATCTTTTTGATCCCTGTAAACCACATAAAAAAAAATCATCTTTATTGCAGCAAAAACAATTTCTTGCTAACTTTACCCAAACATGTTTTGGCATAAAACTACAGGCATTAAAAGAAATTCAATAATCACTAAGAGTGAAACTAGGAAACCTCCAGGATATAGAACAATGCCTCTGTAGTCCAGTAGCTATTTCTACCCCTAAAGTTATGTCAAAAATCACCCCTTATTTATTTTCATTCCCAGTTATGATAGAGAAGGATAAGAAAGAACTTCACTCCTGTGATAACAAGATAAACTCAGAGAAAACAACATATTCTTTCGCTATAGAGCTACAAGAACAGTGGAATTAAGAAAATACAGATAAACTAAATTCCAGAGAGAAAGAGATCTTCATACGTGAGCAGAGAGCTGTAGCAGCTTCCATACCTGCAGAAAGGCATGTGGTCTGGGTAGGAATCAGCTGAACAGGCCTGATGTAGCCTGGGACACTTCGCAGAGATGAAGACAGCACTGGATGGCAGCACGGATTGGAATCAGGAAGAGCCCCAGATGTGAAAACAAATCACTTGACCCAATAACTCTCCCTTCCAAAAGCAGCAGTGGATGAAGGACTATGGCAAAGAGAAACTGTAATCCTACGCATTCTCCTAGAGCTTTGAATATACGGTAGAACAACAAATACCTGCTATGACAGCCCAGTCCCTCCCCAGATAGACTACCGGCCAGATCAAAGAAGCTGTGGTGGTACGGAGGTGGGAATTTGGGCTGAACAGAGGTTCACTAAATCTAGTTCAAGTTGCTACCTTGCCCAGTTCAACTGGATTAGAGAAGAATCTAAATGATTAGCCCTTTACCCTAAGCACTTTACGGAGTAAAGGCTGTCACACTCTAGAAACAACCAAATCACTGTAATTCAGCTTCCACTGTTATAAACTGGATAGTATGTATAACACAATTAAAAGTTGAGATATGTAAAGAACTAGACAAATGTAACCCATAATCAAGGAAAAGCACAACCAGTAAAAAACCACGGATGACCCATTCATTGGAATTAGCAACCAAGGACTTTAAATCAACTACCATAAAAATGTTAAAGAAATTTATAGGAAAAGATGGATACAATATATGAAAGAAAGTATTTCTGAAGAGAAATGTAAATTTAAATACATAGAAATTCTAGAGCTAAAAAAAATAAGAGTATCTGAACAAAACACTATTGGATAACTTAGAAGCAGGTTGAACACTGCTTATAGAAGTTAATGGCCAGAATTAATCCCAACCCAATAGGCATTAACCTTTTTTGATATGACTTGCCATTTCTCTTCTACAGAGGCAAAGGGTATTTCCACATTCCTTAAATATAAATTGGTGGCTTTGCAACTGCTTTGACAAAAAAAAAAAAAGAAAAACCGCAGTGATAGTCTGTCTTCTACGGCGAGGCCTTAATCTGCGGCATAGACCTGAAAAGACATTGAACCTCTTGGCATGCTACCTGAACTGCCATGCCATGAAAAAGGCCTAGGATAAAAAACCTGTGTGGACAGAGATATAACCATCTCAGCCCTCCCGCTGAGCTGAGCTTCCAGCCAACCACCTGCTGAATGCAGCTGCATGTGTGAACTTAGGTGCACCCAGCAGAAGAATGCACAGCCAACTCATACAGTTGTGACAAATAATAACTTGTTATTGTTTTAAGCCACTAAGTTTTGTGGCAGTTTATAGCAACAATAGATAATTAATACACTGCAGGAAAAAGGATCAGGCAATTTGACTACAGGCTAATAGAAGTTTACTCAAACTGAAGCAAAGAAATAAAAAAATTGGTAGAGAATAAACAAGGTTTGAGAACCCCAAGCTGGATAAGGAAAACCACAGCTGGGAGCATTACAGTCAAGTTGCTAGAAAATAAAGGGAAAATCTCCAAAGCACTGACAGGGAAAAAAAAAAAGACATCACGTAAAGGAACACTATATTGAGAACAAAAGTTAACTTCTCATCAGACACAGTGAAAGCTAGAAAGCAATGGAAAGATACCAAATGGGAAAACATTCTGGCAAATAAAAAATATATGTGCATATATAAGCACATACACATACATACCTATGCGTGTGTATGTTGTATGTGTATACCCACACAATCTTTTTTAAATGTCAGGTTTATTGAGGTATAATTGAGGTATAATTTACATATGGTAAAATTCACTCATTCATCCTTTTCAGGTATAGAGTTTGATGAATGACAAGAATGCAGACTTGGGTAACCAATTCTCTCATTCCCCTTTGTAGTCAATCCTTAGCCCCCAACCCCAACCTGAACCCAGCACTGATCCGATATCTATCCCTATAGTCTGACCTTTCCAGAATGTTATGTAAATGGAATCTTCTGTGTTCAGATTCTTTTCTTAGCATAATGCATAATATTCATGCATGTTGTCACACAGATCACTAATTTAATCCTTTTAATTATTGGATATTTTATTGTATGGATGAACCACAATTTGTGTACTCATTCACCAGCTGATGACAATTGGGTTGCTTCTAGTTTTGGACAATTATGAATCAGGCTGTTTATAAACATTTGCCTACCAAGTCCTTCTGGTGACATGTTTTTATTTCTCCTGAATAAATACCCAGGAGTATAATTGTTGAATTACATTATAAGTACATGTTTGATGTTATGAGAAACTACCAAACTGTTTTCTAAAGTGGCTTTGCCATTTTGAATTCTCACCAGGAGAGTCCAGACCTCTGAGACTGTCAGTTGCTCCGTATCCTCTTGGAACCTGACATTTCGATTTTAATCATTGTAATAGATATGCAGTGGCCTATCATGGTTTTAATTTGCAAGTCCCTGATGACTACTGATGTTAGACATCTTTTAATCTGTCATCCATCTCTCTCTACTAACGTGTCTGTTCAAATATTTTGTGATTCTATGGGGGTATTGTTTTCTTACTGAGTGTGAATTCTGTATGTATCCTCGATAGATCTCCTTGGGCAGATACATGTTTTGAAAAGTTTTTTCTTAAAGTCTTTGGCTTGTCTTTTTATCCAGCATCTTTCAAGTAGCACAGTGTTTAATTTTGATGGACTCCAATCCATACTATTTCTGTTTATGGTTTAACCTTTGTGCTTTCTAAGAAATCTTTGCCTAATGTAAGACCACAAAGATTTTCTCCTGTTTTGGAAAAGTTTTGTATTTAGGTCTGTAATATATTTAAGTTAATTTTTGTATGCATGAAATATGGGTCACATTGACTTTTTTACCTATGGATGTCTTAATTTTCTGACACCACTTGTGGAAAAGAAAAGACTATCCTTTCACCATTAAGTTACCTGTCATCTTCAATCAACTTTTTTTTAAAAAATCAACTGATCATATTTGTGTGGGTCTATTTCTGAATTTTCTGTTCTGTTCCAATGACTGTATGTCTATCTTTTTGCCAATATCACACTATCTTGATTTCTGCCAAAATAAATACAACATGTGATGGACACAAAACATGTAGAGTCAAATATGTGATAATAAAAGCACTAAGGATAGGAAGTTGGGATAAATAGAATTACACTTTTACAAAGTTCTCACATTGTGATCTATTTGAAGGTAGATTAAATTAATGAAGTACACTGCATTCTCTAGAGCCACCACTTAAAATTATAGCCAAAAACAAAAAAATTAATAGGAAAGATAAAAATGGAATACTAAAAAACAAAAAAAAAAAAAACCCTCAAATTACCCAGGAGATAGAAGAAAAGGATGTCTCTTACTTGCTCTAGATCTGAATTTCGTATTGTATATGAAATGATATTCTATATATCCAGAATATTCATCAACATCCACAAAGTATCTACTGAATAGCTACTGTATTCTAGACATTGTGCGAGGCACTGGGTAAAATAGTAATGAATAAAATAGGCATAGACATTAACCTCATGGAACTCAGAATCCATTGGAAAGTCAGGCATTGAAAACACCCACAAATAAATATAATTTCAAATTCTGAGAAATGCAATTAAAAATCAAACAACAGAGTGCTATGAGATGTAAATAACAAAGATAGTGAGTGCAGTAGACAGTACCAGGGTTCAGATCACCCATATTGCCAGTTCTCTTCTTTTCTAAGCCTATGGGAGAATTATGCTTTGCTAGCCCTTAAAATTACACGTGTCAGCATTTTGCCAATGAAATATATGCAGAAATGATGCATCATTTCTAAGCAGAAGCATTTATTTTACCAACAAGTTTACAATCCTCTGTGTCCTCCTTGCCTGTCTCAGCAATAAGCTTCGGCACGTTGAAATTAGAGTACCATTCAATGGTGAAACCTCCTTCAAATTAAATTTCTGAGTGATAGATATGAAGAGCGCCCCTGCCAACCCACATTAACAAATAATGTAAACAAAAATAACTTTGTTATTTTAAGTTACCGATGTTTTAGGTTTGTTAAAACAGCATAATCCAGTCTAACTGATAGAATAATTATAGAAAGCCTTTTAAGACAAGATTCAAAAGAAATGGGACATGGAGGGCAGTTTCAGAAGAAGAAAATGTCAGGTTAGCCTATGTTTTACAGACTACATTAAAGCCACTGACCCATGAGGATTCTGAAAACCAATGGGATGCTCTGAAAGAACTGGGCATGCCTCAGTACTGGACTGTCCTGATGTGTAACCTATACTGTGAACAGGAAGCCACTGTCAGAATAGAATACAGAGAGACAGAATCGTTTCCTGTAGGCAAAGGTGTCAGACAAGGTTGCATTTTATCTCCCCATTTAATTTGTATGCAGAATACAAATATGAAAAACTGGACTAGACTCAGAGGAAGGAGAAGTGAAAATTGGTGGAAGAAATATCAATACTAAGATATGTAGATGGTATCACCTTACTGGCAGAAAGTAGCAATGATTTGAAATGACTCTGACAAAAGTGAAAGAAGACAAGTGCCAAAGCAGGACTGAATTTGAACAATATGAAGACAAAAATCATGACTACAGAATATACAATTTTAATATAGACAATAAAGGCACCAAAATTCTTAAAGATTTTTCTTACCTTGGTTCAGTCATCAATTCAAAGAGAGACTGCAGCCAAGAAATCAAGAGAAGGCTGAGACTCAGAAGGGCAGCAATGGAGGAATTAGGAAAGATCACCAAAAACAAAGATGAGTCATTAGAGACCAAGGCTAAGATCATCCACACCCTCGTATTTCCAATTACTATGTATGGAAAGTCAGACAATTAAGTTCGCGAACTCATCCTAGAAAAAGTGCTACATACCTCATTGCTGAATATCACTACAGTAACCTTCGAAGTACTTCCCTTGGGAAGCTATGCACTGACACCAACGCCTAGTCCACTCTTCAAAGCAATTTTGGAACTCTTTTTCTAGAATGGCCATCAGAGCTGTTGTCGTATTACACTTGATGTCCTGAATGTCATCAAAATGTCTTCCTTTCAATATTTCCTTTATCTTTGGGTAAAGAGAGAAGTCATTGCGGGCCAGACCAGGTGAGTAGGGAGGGTGTTTCAATGCAGTTATTTGTCTACTGACTAAAAACACCCTCGCAGACAGTACTGTGTGAGCTGGTGCCTTGTAGTGATGCAAGAGCCATGAATTGTTGGCGAAAAGTTCAGGTCATTTTCATCTAACTTTTTCACGCAGACTTTTCTGTACTTCAAATAATAAACTTGGTTAACTGTTTGTCCAGTTTGTACAAATTCATAATGAATAATCCCTCTGATATCAAAAAAAGGTTAGCAATATCATTACAACAAGTTTGTGAACTTAATTGCCATACCTCGTACAGATGTGAAAGTTGGACAATGAAGAAAATGATAGGAAAAAAATTAAATTCATTTAAAATATGGTGTTGACAGAGAGCTCAATGGATACTATGGATACCCTGGACCACCAGAAGGATGAACAAGTGGTTCATAGAGCAAATTAAGCCTAAAACATCACCAGAGGCAAAAAAATGAGAAAACTGAAGCTGGTCTATGTCGGGCACATCGTAAGAAGGCAGGGTTTTTTGGAAAAGACAATGCTGGGAAAAACAGAAGGCAGCAGTAAAAGAGGAAGTCCAAATATGAGATTGACTGATTCCATAAAAGAAGCCATAGACATAAGTCCACAGGAACGAAAGAGAGCTTTTGAGGACAGGACATTGTGGACATCACTCATTCATAGGGTTGCCAGGAGTTGGAGTCAACTCAAAGGCACATAACACACACAGGGAGTGGGGGGGAGTATTCCCGGCAAAGGGAATAGCACATCCAGAAGCTTTGAAGCAATAATGATTCATTTGCAGAATGGAAAGAACACCACGAGGTTAGGTCATAGTGAGCAATGGGGGAAGTACTGAGGGATAAGAATGGAGAATAATCAGGGGCCAGAATATTCAGGGTCTTAGAGACTGTGTTCAATATTTTGGATTTTCTTCTAAATGCTTTTGAGGTTTGTATGTAATGCAGAGATGTTTACATTCCAATTGTATGCCTCTAACTGGGGGGAGAATGGATTGGAATTGGGAGAAAGAGTGGAAACAACAAGACCCACTTGGAGACCACCTTAGCAGTCACCAGGAAATGTCATATGGCTTGCAGAGGTAGTCACAGTGAAAATAGAAAACAGGGTGGGTTTTGGAGTTGAAATTGCCTCTGTGACATGACTACTGCCCTTGCCATTGCATTTCAACTTTCTATTACTGTCAGCCTAACTGGACCAGATAGTGTACCCACTGCCAACTCTGTTCTCCTATAACTTGAACAAAAGCCATGACAGGCTTCCATATATATAACAGCACTTATGCTCTTCCCACAACTTAGATCTCTGCTGGCACTGTCTAGGGGAGAAACTAGCCTAAGCTCACCTCATAAAGCAGAGAGGTGAAGGAAGAGAGTATCTGTATCTCCAAGCTGAAATGCCTGTGATCATTCATGGACTTATTGGGAGAGGCATCTAGAGCCAGATTCCTCTCAGAGGTTACATTAATGATACATTTTTGTATCACCCGACTTCTTCATCCCACCCTAACCTCAGATTTTGTTCTAAAAATATCAGTGGTAGTAGTTTTGAGTCCCACTCCTTCACATTCATAGATCAGGAAATTAAGCTTTGAATTTCCTTTAGGCCAATCAGCCAAAAATTATCAGGCTGCAACTACTGTCAGCTCTTTTCATTCAGAGTTGGGCATTTTTTTACCCAGCCTCTGCTATTGTGTCTAGGGAGAGTTTCCCCAAAAAACTACTCCTGAGTTTTTTTCTGTTAATGTACTATTTTGACATTTTGTATATTAAAGTAGTGATATTTCTTTAAAGATCTAGGACAAGTCTATAAGGATATTCAGACACAAATTATAAATTGGGATTAGCATGTGACCTCCAGAAGTTTCCCTGAAGGTGTCTTTGAGTTTTAACTTCTTTATATTCATTTTTTCTTTGTATTGTTTTGAGCTTTTGTGGAAGGAAAACAAGGGAAGGACTTTGTGTGCACAGCTGAGAGAATTATGGAAAAGCAGGTGGAGCAACACCCTTAAGACCGGATCCCTGAGGACAAAGGTCCCAGGGTAATCTTAGCAGCTCAGGTCAAAATGTTACATAATTTCTCCAAAGATGAATTACAAACGGCCAACCAAAAAAATGCTCTATATCACTAATTATAAGGGAAATGCAAAAAGACAAATCAAAACCACAATGAGATGCCACAAAAATTGAAACCTTGTATATACTATTGATGGGAACACAAAATGGCACAGCTGCTATGGAAAACATTATGAACTTCCCTCAAAAAAATAAATGTTGAATTACCATTATCATTCAGCTATTCCATTGCTCGGTATGTAGTCAGAAAAAGTTGAAAGCAGAATCTTGAAGAGATAACTGCACTCCTAGGTTCATTACAGCATTGTTCACAATAGCCAAGATATGGAAACCACCAAATGGCCATCCATAGAGAAATAACGAAACTGTGGTATATACATACAATGGAACAGTATCTAGCCTTTTAAAAGGAAGAAATTCTTCCATACGTGACCACATAGATGAACCTGGAGGACACTATGCTAAGTGAACCAAGCTAGTCACAGAAGCACAACTATTATATGATTGTACTTACAGGAGGTATCTAAATTAGTCCTACTCATAGAAACAGTAGAATGGTGGTTTCCAGGGGCTAGGAGAAAGGGGTAACAGGGAACTCTTGTTCAAATGGGTATAAAGTTTTGGGTATATAAGATGCTTACTTTCCAATGATCTACTGTACAATATTATGCCTGTAGTTAACATTATGAGGTCATGCACTTAAATTGGTTAACAGGGTAGATTTCACATTATGTGTTTTTATCACAGTAATAAAAAGCATTCCATAGAGTTGGGGAGAGCAGCCTTTTAAGCTGGGTTTCACAAGGACAAGGAATCCCAGAGTGTTCCTTAGCAACTCAGAGGTCAAATGCTGCATAGAGTGGAGAAGAGGAATGCTCCCTCTTCGTGTGCAAGGAGCAGCGAGGCCCCAGGGCACTGCTAGAGTGGGGACTGCTAGCTTGGGCAGCTTTAGGCACATCGGCAGAGATCCTAAGAGCGCGAGCATCAACGCTGTCCTGTGAGGACCAGAGGGCACGGATCGCATGCCCTCAGCACAGCTGTAAAGGCGGGAGAAATGAGTAAGCAGAAGAGGGAGAGAGCTTAAATGTAAAAAGAAATGAGAGCACTGTTTGTGAGCACATGGTAGGCCCCAGAAGACTGCCAAAAATATTTGGGAGTTTTTGGAGCTAAGGAGCTAAAATATATAGTATGTACATGCATCACTAATTTACTCTGAGATGAACGTTTCCAGTCGAAAAACTGGTAGGACTTGGGGGGGGGGGGAATCACACAATAGAATAGTGTATTTTAGTAAAGAAAATTAAATTTAGATTTTTGGAAAGTTTATCCTAGGAATATTCATGTATTGGATAAGGCAGGGTTAATAAAACAGCTTTAGGACCTACTATCCTCTGTCCTTTATGGTGCCTGAAATGTTTTTTTGAAAAATGAACAGTTTTTTAAAGCTTTCATTTTGAAAACAGTTTTTTAAAGCTTTCATTTTGAAAAATGAACAGTTTTTATATGCTTTCAGTGTTGAACAGTGTTACTCAAGAAAAATGGGATCATGGTGATTAAGAAATTCCAGGAGAGCAGAGTACCTTCTTTTTTTTATCCCTTAAAGTATCATTTTCCCCAAAAATATTTTGTGGAACTAAGTACCCCGTTCTCAGACTCCCTTGGTATAGAAATTTATTTAGGTAGACCCAACTATTTTTAAAAGCTGTTATTTTAATGAGAATAAATCCATATATAAATGATTACTCACACATATACAAAAATCCACTTGCTCAAGTCTATTGGTAATATGTAGAAAAAGTAGCTGAGGTAATGACACATTTTTATTCTATTTCTTTATAACATCTGGCCCAGTGTGGAGCATAACAATCTCACAGTGGTAATGTTATACATGTAAACTGTGTCCCCACCAAAGAAAAGTTGAAAAAGATGTGTTAAAGATCTAACCCCTGATACCTTAGAGTGACCTTATTTGGAAATAAGATCATTGCAGACGTAATTAATTGGTCATACTGAAGCGGGTGCACCCCTAATCCAGTAGGACTGATAACTTTGTAAAATGAATGCAGTATGAAAACAGACACACAGGGAGAATGCCATGCGACAATGAAGGCAGAGATTGGAGTTATATACCTACAAACCAAGGAATGACAAAAATTGCCAACATACCACCAGAAGTCAGGAAGAGTCAAGAAAGGATTCAGAGGAAGCATGGCCCTGGGGATACCTTGATTTTGGACTCTGGCCTCCAGCACTGGGAGATAGTAACTTTGTTGTGTTAGGCCATACAGTTTGTGGTGCTTTGTTAGGTGGCCGTAAGAAACGAATACATTTGGTAGTAAGGCCAGTTATAGGAGGCCCTTTACCCTCACTGAACCCCTTGCTCCATCCTTTTCCCAACCCCTAAAGTTCTTGAGAAGCCACCTGAGAAACTCATTGATTTCAAGTCTTCAATCCCTTCCACTGAACACATAATCCAAGTCACCTGCCACATGACTTTGCAAGTACCTCCCATTAGAGTATGCAAATGCTTTCTCACCCCCTTGATGTGCTTGGTCACGCAATTGCTTCGGTCACTAATATAAGGATAGAAGGGACAGTGTCCCAGTTCCAAGCTGAGGTCTTAAGGAGGCCTGACAAGACTCTTACAGTCTTCTTGGAGCTTCTGCCATCGACCATGAGAAATAACGCCTCAGGTAGCCACTGATCACAGAATAAAAAGATACGGAAGAGACCCAAAGCCAAATCATTGTCTATACCAAGGCCAATCAATCCAAGACAAGCCCAAGGAATCTTTAATAGCAAAACCTACAAACCCATGAGTGAGAAATAAAGACAGTACGTCCTCACTTAATGTTATCAATAGGTTCTCTGACTTTAAGCAAAATGACATATCATAAAACCAATTTTACCGTAGACTCATTGATATGAACAAGTGTTCAGTTCCTATGGTATCTCAGCAATATTATAATGAAACAACGTGAACAAAACGACCTTCGAGGACCTGCGCTACTTACTTTGGTAAGCTACTAAACTTTGGGGTTTTTATTAGGCATTATTATAAATAGGCAGTTGGAACATTCACATAATCATAGTTTTTATTTCTTATTTGGACTTCTGTTCCACATTCTTTTCTGGTTTTCTGAACCAGGAAATCTTTAAGAATTCCTATGTATCATTTTCCCCTAAATCATTAAAGAAACTGTGCTTTAAATAGTCTTAATGAAAGCTGTTAGTTAAGGGGACCCTCCACCACAAAGAGAACAAGGAAGAAAATTGAGGATAGGTCATTTTAACCATTCCTCAAAGAAGAAAAGCTCACCTTCAAATAGAACAGACATATTGTTTTTACATTTCTCCACTTCCTTCTTGAGCATCCTATAGCTCTCCTCCCTATGACAAGACAGTCAGGATTACATATATACACATAGACTGAATAAAATAGAGTTTTGTTCCTTCATTTCATCTACCGTCTTTGCTAGCAGCCTACAACACTACAAACCAATGGAAAACCACATGACAATAGCAGGTAGGAACAAGAATTATACATCAAGCTATTTCCCACATACTAACCTAGAAAGAATGAGAGGGCATTATATGATAATTTCTGATTGACAGAGCAAGTTCTAAATTGGTAGCTCAGCCATCACTGGGACCTAGATACTTATGAAGATTTGAATGCCCTTTTTATAATCTCTCTAACAGAAAAAGTCATTGAAGGTGACTTGAAAGACAAATTGCCAAGCTTGGCAGGGCACTTAATGAGGAAACTCCGGGATGAACTCACTCATAATGTCCATTGCAGCACTATGGACAAAAGTCAACATATGGAAATAACGTAAGTGTCCATCAACATGTGAATGGATAAAGCTGTGGTTTACATATACACAACGGAATGTTATGCATCCATGAGAAAGAAGGAAATCTTGCCACTTACCACAGTATCAATGAATCTAGAGGGTATTATGCTAAGCGAAATAAGTCAGACAGAAAAAGACAAATACTGTACGATGTCACTTAAGTAGAATCTAAAAAAGCTGAACTCAGAGTAAGTGGTAGTTACCAGAGGCCTGGGCGTGAGGGAAATGGGTAAATATTGGTCAAAGGATACAAACTTCTAGTGAGAAGATTAACAAGGTCTGGTGCATCTAATGTATAGCATGGTGATTATAGCTAATACTGAACTGTATACTTGAATGTTGCCAGTTATGTGACAGGATACCGGTGTTAGCTAATGCTATGGTGGTAATCACTTTGCAATATATGTTTATCAAATCACCCCACTGTACACTTAAACTCATAGAAATTATACATTATATCCCAGTAAAACTGGGGAAAACAAATGGGCAAAGACATAAAGAAATAGTTCACTGAAGAAGACATAGAGATGGCAAATAAGTACATGAAAGAGGCTCAGCATCACTAGTCATTAGGGAAATGGAAATTAAGACCATAATGAGACATTATACACTATCTGAATGATTGACTTTTTTAAAACGACAAACCAAATGCTGGTGAGGATGTGCAGAGAATGGATTGGTAGCTGGTGAAAGTATAGAATGATCAGCCACTCTGGAAAACAGTTTGGCAGTTTCTTAAAAAACTGAAACAGCCACTTACCATGTGACCCAGCAATGCACTCTTAAGCATTTGTCACAGAGTAATAAAAATTTATGTCCACACAAAAATCTGTACATAGCAGCTTTACTTATAATAGTCAAAAACTTAAAGGTTAATGGTTAAACAAGCTGTGGTACAGAAAGATTAAAACAGAACTGACATGGGAAGAGGCGGTAACTTTGAAAAGAACAGTTTCAGTGGAATGGAGATCCAATAGATGTATTTAAGAGAAGATAGGAGGCAAAATTACTTCTATACACAACATTTTGGAATGTTTGTTATAAAAGAAGCAGATAAATGGGGTTGTTATTGGAGTAATGTGTGTAGGTCAAATGGAAGATATTTTTAAGATGGGAAATATTATCATATGTGCATATGTTGGTGGGAATGGTACTTTAAAGAGAAGTGATACAGAACAGAATAGTACATGGATGGCTGAAGCCCTTAAGCAGGGAAGAGGAAATGGGATCCAGTGCACAAATTGAAAGGTAAGCCTTAGATATCAACACTGGCTGGAAGCAGAGTATAGGGGTACAGTTATATACATGTTGGTAGATTTTGTGCTAGGGAAGATGTGGTGTTTTCTTCTGGTAAGTCTATTTTCACATTGCAACAAGGTCATTAAAGAGTAAAAAGAGGGTACTGGGACTGAGAAAGTGGTATGAAATAGTCTGTGAGAATAAGAGCACAAGGGTGAATTCACACACACACACACACACACACAATGCAATAGGATAGTTTGGCAGCACTGAAAGCTCACTTGCATATTTGATGCATTTATTAATTTAATGTGAGACTAGTCAGCATGGTTGTGGGTTGTTGTTCTTCCAGCCTCATTCAGGTGTTTGGATGGAAGTGTGAAATTGGGCAGAGGTAAAGAAAGTCTCAAGGGAATTGAGTACAGATGTTAAGCAATGGCAGTAATAGAGGATGCACTCTAAACAGGAAAATGAGGGGAACAAGTCCCTTCGAGGGAGTTAATGGACAGTTACAAAGTGGTAAGGTAGGATATTCTGGGTAGTGAGGTTATTGGAGGAGTCACCCTATCGAGTATGTTGGGAAAGTAGGAGGTTATGGTTAGAGTGGGATGCTCTAAGTGACATGCAAATGAGAGGAGAGGTTGAGGTTGCGTGGAAGACAGAAACAGGAGAGATCAGGAGTTCAAATAACTGGGAAGCCAGGACATCGGATGGATATCCTCCCTGTGGGTATTAATATTTACAAATGGTAACAGAGCAGTGGTAAGAAACAAACAGTAAATCAGGTACTGAAGTCGTCAAAATATAAAGAAATATTAGAGTCGGAAATTAATACAAGGAAGGGTGGGCAATAAGATGCTTCAGAAGCCCTGAGACGGGGTGAGGGAGAGACGAACTGGGGTTGGAAAGCAGCATTAACGAATAAGCAGAGTGCCCACCCCTCTCTTCAAGATCAGGAATACATGAGTGTGACAGGAAACAAAAAGGAAGCCTGTGTTACTGTGTTACTGAAGGTAACACAGAAGTCACCGCCATATGATGCTTCTACTACCAACCCTCATAGCAGCACAAAGGTGTATGTAACCAATCATTAAAAGGCATCCAAGCAGGATTGTTCCGCTGCTATACTACAAATGGAAGTGTTACAGAATTAATGCACAGAACAGATGGGGTGGGTGGGAGTCATAATACCTGGAAAAGTGTTTTCTCCCTCACAAATAGGTGACGGTGCTATCATTCCCTCTTCGTGACCATGACAGACCCATTTTATGTTCACCTGTCTTCAGCATCACACCAAGAAAAAAAGTCTCTCTTTTAACACACTGCAATAGATATTTGAGCTAAGTCCTCTGATGCTGTCTTCTGCCCAATCAAATCACTGGACCAAAATTGTAAAGTGCATTTCTCTGCCCATGCACAAAAATCACTCACCCTCTCATGATTAGCCCACCTTCATGCATTCTGAATTACTGTGCCCATTCCAAACTGGAAGCAGTGGGAGCTTCAAGAATCGTAGTTACATAAACCACAGGCTGCAATGGTAGTGATTTCACCTAGTTCACTCTTGTAAGAGTTTAAAATGCTGAGCCACAGAAATAGCTTAATTAGTCTCAGGTTTCCTCCATGGTAGGAGGGATGCTATCAGGTATTCCTCAATTAAGAGCTGAGGTTCAGAAAAGTCGTGACCTACCTCCCAGCCCCTGCTTGCTCTGAGGCAGCAGCTAAAGAATCAGCCAACTGATCTCAGCTGAACTCTGCTATAAGGAGGGTCTACATGAGAACCTCCACAAGTTCTTTTCATCAGTAACAGTCTCTATGCCATAAACTGTCAGTAATAAATGCAATCACGCAGATCTGTCTCTTCTACACGCATTTGTGCACATGCACACACACTTTGAGAAGAAAAAAAACAGATTATCAGGTACAGAGTGATAAGAGACCTTACAATAGCAGATATAAAGGTGATAAGAGACCTTACAATAAGGTAGACATTCACACAGATATTGAAACTCTGACCATGACATCATAAAAGCATCATTAACAGCTAACACCTACTGGGAACTTACACTAGACACTGCTCCAAGTGCTTTGTGTATATTGACTCTCCTAATCCTATCATAAGTTAGGTATAACTATTATTGCCATCATACAGATAAGGAAAGTGAGACAGAGAGGTAAGTAATTTGCCCAAAGTTTTACAGCTAGTTCAGTGGTAAGAGTCGGGATTTGAACCTAGTCATTCTTGCTCCAGAATCTACAATTTTAGCCAAGATGCTTTGTTACCTAAAACACACACATACAAGTCACACCAACTATGTTTTCTAGCAGAAATTATTTCCTCATAGCTTCTAGGAAATGGGACTACTTCCCAGAGTAGAGGTAAGAAACTCTTTGCTGTAAAACAGGATGATACTCTTGCTTAATTTTACTCCAAGTGCTCTATGACCTGCAAGCAGCTGCAACTCAGAGAACAAATGTGTTCTCACAAAAATTATCCTCTAGTACAGTGGTTCTGCAAGTTTAATGGTCATGCAATTCACTTCTCCAGCTTATTAAAAATGCATTTTCAGGGGACCTAGCTCCCAGAGTCTGACTCACTAGATCTGGGATCAGGTCCAGTAATCTGTGCTGTTAACAACCTTTCACCTTCAGGCAAACCTAACTGAGATAGCTCCCACACTGTCAAGTGTTGCTCCCAGAAAGAGACAACTCTAGTTATAAATGGGGGTACAGGGGGTGGTTACATGAAGTAATTCTAGTTTTGAATGAGTGGGGGTTACTTTGCTTCTTGGGTGAAATAAGACAGAACCAAGAATTTTGATATCTTTTAAAAGTCATAAAACAACTTAAACCATTGCTAGTAACATGATAAAATAGAAAGAGCATGAACCTGGGAGTCAAAAAAATGTGTAATCGTACCCCAGTTTTCCTGTTTCACTAGTTGTGTACCTCGGGAAATTGGGCCTCCATTTTCTCATTTGTAAATCAGAGGGATATTGCATACAATCTTGTCGCAAGTTGAGACAATTTATATTTATTCCCACCATATGCCAGAAAAGTGGGCACATACCTCTTTTTCCCTGCCTGACACCTCTTTTTTCCTGCCTGGGATGTGCATGAAAGGATGAAGGTGGAGCAGACATCTAGCAGCTACGAAATGAGCAGAACGACAGAAGCTTGGGTCCAACAGCATCATGGAATGTTATTCTAGCTCTGGACTGCCCATCTCTTGAGGTTTTACCAAATATATAAAAGGTCAAATTTAAACCATAGTTTGTTGGGTTTCTGTTACTCACCACTGAATGTAATCATTACCTGATACAATAGAATTCTATGTGATTTTATTTGTTCTTTATGCCTTATAGTTTTCCAAACTTAAAAAAATAAAGAAGCCCTACATGGAAAGAACATCTCATTGTTTCCACCCCCAGAAAACCTGTACTACTAATTCATAATACTACAAGACTTTTCCTATAGGTTTCCAGTACTAATTTTGTCCTTTGTAAAGTCATTGAAAATGGAAATGGTTTTAAAAGATTAAAGAAACAAAAGACCTAGAAGACCAAATGACCAGTATCTTTACTTCATTTTTCCATGACATTCTACTAATAGGCTAACAAATGATTTGAGCACTTACTTACAGAAAGTAATCATCACTATTAAGCAGTATGAATTCATTAAGAACAAGTCCTGTCAAATTATTGGCTTTACCTAAAAAATAAGTTTGTGACATTGATAGATCATGGATATGTTATAGATACCATCCCTGGGTAGGATGGAGAAATGTAGATTGGCAGAAAATGTGGCTAGGCAGGTTTCTGATTGAACTATGCCCAAAGAGGGCCAGTTAATGAATAAATGTTAAGGAAATCCAACCGCATCAGTATTTTATCAACATCCTAGAAAAAGATATAAAAGGTATGTTTATCAACTCTGCAGGTAAGCTAGGAGGAATAGTAAATCTGTTATAGGAAAGAATCAAGATCTAATAGTCTCCCAAAGATAATTAATAGAGATAAAAGAACCTTGGTTTTATGACCAAGAGAATAAAATATCCAAGACTGTTTTGTGAAGCCAAGCTTGTTAGTAAATGATGCAGAATGAGGACAAACTTCCAGTAACTCTGTGTTGTAACACCTAAAAAAGGTAATGCAAACCCAGGCTAATTTAACAGAGGTATAATTTTCTGATGGAGCCATATTATTTTGATGGATACCTTTAGTAAAGGTATAATGTATTCCTTCATAAGCAGGTGAGTCACATCTAGATCACTACATACAGTTTTATGTGCTGGATCTTTGTTTTATGTCATCTAAATCCTACCTGAAAATTCAAGCCCTATCCAGACTCTGGGACCAGTACTATCCAGTAGGTACCCCTCCTTTTATTCTCCCTGGATAGGTAATGCAACAACTTAGTGCTGTGGGATAGACTGCAGAAAAACTGAAACCTTAGCACGAAGGTTCAAAATGCTGTAGGACATAGAAATAATAGGCGCTGGTTAGAAAGAAGATCAGGTATTTCTTCCTGCCCTGATTAGCTGGAGAGAAAGAGTGTTACCCTAGAGCAGAAGCAAAAGAGAAGGGCAGACACATATTCTCTACTCCTGCCTACCTGTGCTGGTCGTTTGCTTGTTGGTTCTCAGATCTATTTCCCACCCATCTCCTGCCTCAGCTCCCTTGCCACCTGCCTTCCAGATACTGTCAATTAATGGGAGGCACCGATGAAAGACTGGAGGAAGTGAGGAGGGAGAACTAGAGTACTTCTGCCTCTTCTAAGTCAGGCAATGATTTTGCTTATCCCAGCAATGATTTCCCTTATTCCCTGGCTCCAGCTGCCACTGGAAAGCACTTCCCTCTGCAGGCCTAGCTCCCATAGGCAGCCCTCTCCAGGATTCTAGACACCACCACCTTCCTCTGTGCGTTCCTCCAGCCTGAGATGGTCCTGAGTTTCTGCATAATCCCCTAGTTCTTTTGTTACCTACGTATCCAATTCCCTATATTAAATTGTTTCTGTTGAGTTATCGGATATGGGTCCTTTGTTCTCCTTGATGGAACCTGATTGATACTGTCCTACCCTATCACTGTCACTTAGTCAAGTGATTGATTAAAGGAGAAAAATAGAGATAGATAAAACATTCCCCTTTAAATTTGGAAATCAGAATTAAGTGGTTCTGTGCCTCACTTATGGCTGGGTACTCAAGAGCTGTTGCTTCAGAGAGAAGCCCTGATTCGAGCATGGTAAGGGCAACAGAAATAGCAATATGATATATCCAGGCCCAGGAAGGTTCATTATCACTGCCAAGATTCCACTGGCTGCCGGTAGCATGAAACAGAAGCAAGAGTTTGCTGGGGCTACCCTGTCACTTCACATTTAGTCTTAGACCTTCTGAAATATGACTTCAGCTCTTTTCTAAAATCATTTTTACAAAGGTCTGCAGTGACTTTTTTTTTACTCTATATTTTTCAGTGTTCATTCTATTTGACACATCAACATTTGACTGTGGATAATTACCCTCTCAACCTGCAACTCCAGGTGGTCTCACCCTTCCTTACTGGCCTTAAGAAATTAGATTTACGGAGAGCAAAGGAGGCTGTCCATTTTGCTACAATTCTAATTTGACTATGATGGTGGTCAATCTCCTTGGTTTTATCCACCTTTGTTATAAATATTTAGGGCAAACTAGATTCTCTTAAGTTTAAATTTCTATATCCTTAAAACTGTTTTTTTGATATTTAGCAACTATAGCTTTATTTTTGTTTAGTACACATCTGGCATATATTATCCTTTATGGACAGGATAAAGATTTCTTTTAACCTAATCTAAATCTCTTTGTTGATGATTTTACTCTGGTTATTGAAACCATTAATTAAATATTTGGATTTACTCCTCCCATGTTACTTTTTCCTTATTTTGGTAGAGAGTTTTTCTTCTTCCATTTTTTCCTTATGTAAAAGTCCTTTATTTTACAACAGGATCTCGGGGAACAAATAGTAAAAGCAGAATCAGAAGGGTGCAGAACCAGGACAGGGAATGGTAGAATTGGCTGCCACCAAGGGACTGCTTGTTCCACCGCAGAAGACCTTCACAGGATGCATCTCAAGACATACGCCAACAAGAAGAAAGGGGAAAGTAGTTGTCCAATGGCTCCCACCTACTCACAGCCAAAAGTTCAGTCACAATTTGAGCCCCTCACTATAGGTACTTGGTCACTGTCTTTTGCACAAATTCATTCCCAAACTCCAAGCTAGATCCTCCCTCTGTTGTGGTCTAAAATATCAAGAACTATCTCTTTAACAAGAATCTTTCCTGTCTTCCTGATCAAGCTGTTGTTGCCTGGGTCATGTTCACCTGATTCTATTGATTTAATACATCCTATTCATAAGGTTTCCCAATCAAATAAAAACAGAATACCCAGTTAAATATGCATTTCAGATAAACAATGAATAATCTTTAAATATAAATATACCCATGTAATATTTGGAACATATCCACCTACATACTTAACGCAAATAACTGTGTCCTTTTATAAGTCCAAACCACTTACAAGGTACATCAGTCACATACATTACTTAACCAAATAATTTCCCCTGTCTGCTAGATTTCACTTTTAATCAATACTACCAAGATTCTTCATTGTCTTTAAGGTAAAGCTCTGAACCTTAGCATGTTATACAAAGCCTATTCTGATTCGACCCCAACTTCATTCCTCAATGTCATTTCTCACCCAATCACATTCTCTTTTTTTAGACTACATGTGGCCTGCAGTTTCCCTGGGCTAATTCCTATCTACCCCAAAATGTAGCCTTCCTGCCAATTCTCTTCACCCATCACTGTCTTCAGGTGAATTCCACCAAACCTCATGTCACCCACAATTTGTTCAGAGTCAGAACATTATAGACAGATTCTGCCGAGTTTTATAACTATATTGTTTCTGAATTTTTTAGCCCCCCAAATAAGCCATAAATTAGCTTAAGTCCTATTACTGATAGAAATACAATTTTCTGAGGAAAACAAGCAGACTTTCCTTTTTAAATGTAACTCATAGCCACATTGAATTTTCACTATTGGCCTCATGGATAAGATTGTTACTCTTGGACTTCGATGAACTTACTCTTTTTCTTTCTTTCTCTTCCATGCTTATGTACTTGGAGGATCAAGTTCTCTGCAAGATGAGTGTCTGGGTAAGAGTGACACTGAGAGGATAGGTTGAAATTAAATTCTGCTCATTTCTCTCCCCAAATTGCATTTGCCAGCTTTTTCTTCATAAAAATCATTAGGTCACAGGGGCCAGCATGGACTGAATAAACTTAGAGTTGCATAAAACCCTCCTAAGTCAAGGAATTTATGAAAAAAGGAGGTAAGCGATTCATCCTTGAGCATTAAGTTATACTTACTACTTCCCTAAAACCCCAAGAGAAGTATGTCTAATCCCAATCCTCCCATATCCTAATTTCAACATCTCTGTAGTTTAAAGGCAAGAGTCTGACCAGAGCTTTGCCTGCAGAGGTGGTGGTAGCAAACAGTGGTCTCGTGGTGCTTGGTTGCTCTCTGCCCAGACTCTCACCTCCCCCACTACCACCGTTCCACTCTTCTCTCCTTTACATTCACAGGGAGAGTTGCAGATAGCACTTGGCCTTTGGTTCTTCTCCAGTACACATACATGATTACACATAATAGCTAATATGTATGAGAGGTGAGTGAAAAAATATATATACAACTAAAGAGGAAAAGACACTAAGACACTGATATATATCAACTGAAACCAAATGATTAGAACTTAAAGATTTAAAATAGGCCCTGATAAATACATTTAAGGGAATAAAGAAATATATTACATGAAGCAAAGTTGTTACAATATCCATATCACCCAAAGAGATCGACGGATTCTATGCAGCCCTTACCAAAAATCAATTGCATTTTTTTTTACATCAACAACAAAAAAAAAAATTCCTAAAATTCACATAGAACCACAGAAGATCCTGAATAGCCAAAGTGATCTTGAGAAAGGAGAACAAAGCTGAAGGCATCACACTTCTTAATATCAAACTATATTGCAAAGCTACAAAACAGCACTGGCTAAAAGAGACATAGACCTGTGAAACAGAATAGAGGTTCCAGAAACAAACCCACACCGTAAACTGATCTTCAACAAAGGTGCCAAGAACACACAATGAGGAAAGGACCGTTTCTTCAACAAATGGTGCTGAGAAAACTGGATTCCCATATGCAAAGGAGCAAAACTGGACCTTTATCTTATACCATATACAAAAACCAAGTCAAAATAGATAAAATATGTGTGTATTATGTTTAAATCTACAAAAACCCCAGAAGAAAACAAGGTAAAATTTCAAGACATTGGTCTAGGTAATGTTTTCTTTGCTATGACATCATAAACTCAAACAAGAAAAATCAAAACTGGACAAGTGGGACTACAAAACTGAAGAACTTCTGCACAGAAAAAGAAACCATCAACAGAGTGAAAGACAACCTACAAAAGGGAAGGAAATATTTGCAGGCCACATACGGGCATACCTCAGAGATATTGTGGGTTCGATTCCAGACACCTAGTAGAGGGTCTTGCTTTCAGTTTGTAAAACACAACAATATCTGTGAAGCACAATAAAGCTAAGCACAGTAAACAAGGTATGCCTGTATCTGATAAGGAGTTAGTATCCAAAATATGTAAGGAAATCTCACAACTCAGTACCAAAAACAAAAACAAGCTACTTGATTTAAAAACTGGGCAAAGGATTTGAATAGACATTTCTTCAAAGACAACATATAAGTGGTGAACAGATACCTGAAAAGATGTTTAATATCAGGGAAATGCAAATCAAAACCATAAGATATCACCTCACACCTGTTAGCATGACTATTATAAATTTTTTTAAAAAAATTTTAAAAAGAATAAGTTCTGGTGAGGATGTGGAGAAATTGCAAAGCATATACACTGTTGCTGGAAAAGCAAAATGGTGCCACCACTGTAGAAAACCATATGGTAGTTCTTCAAAAAGTTAAAAATGGAACAACCACTGAGCTAACAATTGCACTTTTTGGTAAATACTCAAAAGAATTTAAATCAAAATTCTGAAGAGATAGCTGCACTCCCATGTTCATTACATTGCAGGAATACTCATAATAACCAAGATATGAAAACCACCAAAATGTCCATCAACAGATGAATGAATTTTTTACAAAGTGGTATATACTCATATATATAATACCATGGTACATTATTCGCCCTAAAAGGAATCGTATGTGATAACATAGATGAACCTGGAGAGTGTTATGCTAAGAGAAATAAATCAGTCACAGAAATATAAATACTGCATTATTCCACTTACTTGAGTTATCCAAAAGAGTGAAACTCACAGAAACAGAATAGAATGTTGGTTTTCAGGGACTTGGGGAGGCGTGTAAAGTTGCAGTTAAACATGAGTAAGTTCTAGTGATCTGCTGTAAAACACTGTGCCTGTGGGTAACAACACTGTATTGCACACTGAAAATTTTTAAAGGGTAGTTCTCACATTACCCTTTATTGTGAGAGTTCTTACCACAATAAAAAAGCTTTGTAAGTGACAATAGGTGCATTTTTTAAAAATCAAAATATTTGGAATAAATAGTATGGCAAAAGCTGAAGACTTAGGGAGTCGAAATTCAGATCAGAACTTAGAACACAACAGGAAAAGATGAGAAAGTTTTCAAAAGATAAAGAATATCAAAGAAAGAAGTGCCAACTACTACCTAATAGCAGAAGAATTATAATCATCTCAACAGAGACAAAACTGTTTTTGCTAAAATTAATCTCCATTCATGAATCAAAAGGAAAACAATAGCAATCCAGGAATAGAAAAGAATTTCCCAAGTCTGACTAAGTGTATCTACAAAAAAAATCTGCAGAAAAGATTGAGAAGGAGAAAGAGAATTAAAAGAAATTAAAATATTCACTAAGATTGGATTCAAAAAACAAAAAAATCAACCCACCAAAAAATATCAGTAGCATTTCTCAAAATCAAAGTGACCATCTAGAAAACATAAAAATAAGTTACCATTTTTAATAGCAACAAAAACAAAAAAGTACTTAGGTTTTAGTTTAAAGAAACTAAGTCCTCTGTGGAGAAAATTTTTAAAAAACTAATAAAGGACAAAGAATATGACTGATATAAATAAATGGAGATTTCCATAATCACAAGTGAGAGGAATCATAAAATACTATTTCATCTGCAGATTAATCAAATTAAACGTAAGCCTAATTCAAACTCTATCTGGACTCAAGGGATTCATTTACTCTTAAATGTGTAAGAAAATAAAAGTATATGGCTGGGAAACCTGGACAGACACATGCAAAAGAATGAAGCTTGACCACCTCCTTACACCATATATAAGAATAAATTCAAAATGGATTAAAGACATAAATGTAAGATCTGAAAACACAAAACTCCCAGAAGAAAATATAGGAAGTAAATTTGCAGACATTACCCTTAATTTTTACTGATATATCCCCTCGGGCAAAGGAAGTAAGAGAAAAAAATAAACATATCGGATTACATCAAACTAAAAAGTTTTTTCACAGCAAAGGAAACCATCAATAAAACAAAAAAGGCATCCTACTGAATGGGAGAAGATATTTGTCAATGATACATTAGATAAAGGATTAATATCCAAAATTTATTAAAAACTCTTTCAACTCAACACCAAAAAAAAAAAAAAACAATTAAAAAATGGGCAGAGGACATGAAGAAACATTTTCTAGAGGACATATAGATGACAAAAAGACTTATGAAAAAATGCTTAATGTCACTAAGCATCAGAGAAATGCAAATAAAAACCACAATGAGATACTACCTCATTCCTGTCAGAATGACAATCATCAATAAATCAACAAACAACAAATGCTGGCGAGGATATGGAGAAAAGAGAACCCTCGTGCACTGCTGGTGTGATTGCAGATTGGGGCAGATACTATGGAAATCAGTATGGAGGTATCTAAAAAAACTGGAAATGGAACTAACTTATGACCCAGCAATTCCACTCTTAGGTATCTATCCAGAGAAATCCAAAACTTGAAAAAATTTGAAAAAATTTATGCACTCCTATGTTTATTTCAGCACTATTCACAATAGCCAACACATGGAAACAACCAAAATGTCCATCAGTAGATGACTGTATTAAGAAACTGTGGTACATTTATACAATGGAGTATTACTCGGCCATAAAGAAGAATGAAATCTTACCATTTGCAACAATATGGATGGACCTAGAGAACGTTATGCTAAGTGAAATAAGTCAGATGGAGAAAGACAAATACAGTATGATCTCACTTATATGTGGAATCTAAAGAATAGAATAAATGAACAAATTAATCAGAAACAGTCTCAAAGGTATAGAGAAAAAACTGAGGGTTGTTAGATAGGAGGGGGATGGGGGCGAGGGAGAAGGAGAGGGTATTAGAAAACACAATCAGTAACCACCAGATGGCCACGGGGACACAGAAGACAGTTTGGGGAATATAATCAATAATGTTGTAAAGATTATGTAGGGTATCTGATGGACATTTGTCTTATTAGAGAGACCACTTCATGGACAGTGTAGGTGCCTGACCACAGCAGTGTACATCTGAAGCTGAAGCTGAATAATAATGAATGTCATCTATAATTAAATATATACATATATAGTCACAGGAAGTAGAGTACAGTATAAGGAATAGAATCAGTGGAACTGTAACAGCTATATACAAGATCAGAGGGGTAGTAGATTGGGGGAGGGGGCTATCACTTTGTGAGGGGCACAAATGGCTAACTATTACATTGTTTTGTACACCTGAAACTAATAATAAAAAAAAAACTTATTTAGTAAGTACATCTATAATAGTATCTAAAAAAATTTTAATAAAAAGTAGTATAAAATAAATATTATTTCACTATTAAAGGAAAAGGAATTTGAAAGTCAACGTTCTACTGTGTTATGTTAAATTAACTTTGAAAAATATGATGGATTAAACTCTGAGACTCTTGGACAGTTATTATAACATTTATAATGAAATAAGAAATTTTTACAAGGGGGAAAATGTTCTTGTTCCAACTCAGTTCTTGTTTCAAAGAGTTCTTGTTCTAGCTCTTTCTGACTTTCTAGCTAACAGAGAAAAATAAATATGACTGATTGTTTTGAGGGAAAAAAAGAAAATAAAGGTACATGAATAACAAACAGCCTTGAAAAGAAAGAACTAAGAAAATGTTATGATGTTCCACTACAGACATGAAGATACACTGTAAACACTGATAAAAATTAGTATGGTACTAGTATAAAAACAGACAAATGATCTAATGGAATAGAGAGCTGAATAGACTCATTTACATATGGAAACTTAGTATGTAATTTTAAAATGTGCCCTCAAATCAATGGTGAAAGGATGATAATTATGCTAGAGCTGGGAAAACTGACTCATGAATAGAGAAAAATTAAAATGGATTTCTGCTTAACTCCAAATGAAGTTAAGGTGGGCTCCAAATGAAATAAAGATCTAAACATGAAAGGGAAACTAGAAAGTCAATCAAAGAAAATATGGAAGGATAGCCGCAAGATAAAGGCAGGAAAGAATTTTTTAGAATGACAGAAACACAAACCACAGACACAAAAACTGAATTTGTACCTAAGTTAAGAATTTCTATGCAAAGACAACATGAAAAGAGTTAAACAGATGGCAGATTTGAAGACACTACGAATGTTTAAACTTAACAAAGGTCTAACATATTTTTTTAAAACAAAGGAATTCCTGTGAATCACTAAGATAAAAACACCAGTGGGAAAATGATCAAAGGCTATAAAGACTTTATAGGAGAGGAAACCCAAAAAGCTGATAAGCTTATTAAAGAACGGTCATCCTTATTAGTATTCAGAAAAATACAAGGTAAAACAATAATGCAATATCATTTTATGCCTAATAAACTGGGAGAAAATGCTAGACAATGCCAACTGTTCCTGATGCACATACAGATTGCTCTCTAGGATATCTGCACCAATCTCTGGCAGCACTTAATCAAGTGAAATAATTACACACTCTGACCTCAAAATTCTACACATGAGCCTATATCACAAATTCTCACACAGGTCCCTTAGGAGATATGTATAAAGATGTTTATTGCAGCTCTATTTGTGATACGATGAAGATGAAAGCAATCCAGACACATCCCCATTCCCACCCCAGAGAAATGGATACACAACATATGATACACCACGGGATAACATGAAGGAGTTAGAAATAATAGACTAGATGGACCCACAACCACAAAGGCAGGTCACCAAAAAACAGTGTCAAGAAATAAACAATATACTATAAAAATATCATTTATATCATTTAAATTACATAGATAAGAAACAATGAAGTCTGCAATTTGCTTCAGAATAATCTGGGTAGGGTTGGGGTGAGTGGAGAGTTGGGAGAAGTTATAGATAAAATAATCTGGGCCATGAGTTTATAATTATTTAAGTTGGTAATGAGTACAGAAAGTTTATTATAATTTTCTCTCAACTTTTATATACGTAAATGTTGTATAATTTTAAAATGCATGTATACAAAATACAAATTTTACCCAAAAAAATGGAGAATATACATAAAATGTACCAGAATGATTACCCAAGAAACGGAAGGGAGGAGTAAGTTAGAGATATAAAAGGAAAAATAAAAGAGGACTTATGTGCATCAATGATAATACATGCGTGATACATCTTGTTAACTGGTGTATTACTGTTAATTTTTCACTTCAAAGAAGTTTCTCAGTCTGTGGCAGTAAAAGATATTGTAATATGTCCTATTAATTGGTAGTCATTGCTTTCATTTGTCAAAGAAAACCAAGATGAAACAAGGTTCCTGAACTCAATAATCAATTCAGTACAACGACCCTCCCTTTAACAAGACTATTTCCAACTGCCTCCTTGGCATATATTTATTTCACTACTGATTTACTATTCCTGCTTAATATTTACTTATTTCCAAATAATTGGTTTATTTTTCTCCTCATCATGATTTTCACATCTTATTTGCCATCTCTTCCTAAGCAACTCATAATTTGGGTATTTTAAAACAACGTACATAGCCAACTTGAATAAAGGAATAGAAAGAAATATTCATTACAATGAAATGCTGACTGTTTTTATTTCACATTCTTCTAATATGTCTTTTAGTCGGGCAGCCATATATGTGGAAGTAAACTGAACAGAGCATATAATCAGGCCCATGAATCCCAAACCAACCGCACTGTGGTAAACCAGTAGAAGACTTATTTTACTCATTATCTACAAATGGAAAAATAGATAGTCAGAATACAGCAATTATTTTGAGTCCCCAAGCAAATGTTAAAATAAAAGCATAGGTCCCAAAAGAAGAAAAGATAGAGGGAATGAAAGGTAATACAATATGTTTCAAATCTATTTTTCAAATGTTACCCTGTATCAAAATCACCTGGAGAGTCTGTTAAATCAGATTGCTGAGGGTCCACCTCTAGAGTTTGACTCAGTATGCCTGGTAAGACCCCAAGAAACATTGTTCTAGCAAGTTCCCAGGTATTGGTGTGATGGTGGTCCAGGGTTAAGACTAAAATTGCCCGTGTCAGGGGTGCAAAACCTTGACTGCTAGAGCATATTGCCTGCCATACTAAGATGAAGTTGTTTTCCTCAAAGCATTTTTTTCAAACTACCAAAAGTGTATTTAATTTATATGTATATAAATGAGAAAAGGCTTTAATAAGATTCACCAAGATAATACTCCACTAAAAGAAACTTCAACCTGCCCAAATATTATGCCAAACACTTATAATTCCTGCTTTCAACAAATGTTTATTAGGAACTAATCACATGACCCAGTGTAGGGACAGAGTCCCAGAGAGCAGTTTCCAAGCTCTCAACCTCACATGGAAAGGTACTGGCTCGGGTAGTAGGTGGCCATCAGCTGTGACTAGTTGGCCATCAGCTGTACCCAGTTAGCCATTAGCCACTAATATAACTGCCATGGCAAAGCTAGCAAGTGCAGATTGCAGCTAGCAAGTTGGGGGGTTGGTTGGTTGCAGAGAAGCGGACTGACGGTGGATTGCAGATCGTGTTGATCCTACTTCCTGTGTCTCGCCCTCCGCCAGCAAGAGGCGGGTGCAGGAAGACCCCTCACTGGAGTACTGGCGGATGTTTGCTTTTGTGTCTCAACCAGCCGCCATTGAGAATATAGGGGTATGACTCCCCTATCTATGGCTCCGTTGGTGTTCCTTCTCAGCCTCACCATATCCTGCGTTCTCGTGTGGGGAGTGGGACCAGAGACCCTCCATGACACCCAGCATTGAGTTAAGTACTGGCATACTGTATGAGAAAAGCAGTTTTTGCTTTCCTGAAGCTTACACTAAACTCCCAAAATAAAAGTTGCAAGAGAGGCTCCATTAGTCCTTATGGTGTCTTCCTGTAATCAGAAAAATTTCCCACAGGGCAAGTGGAGCCCTGACTACATTTTAAATCCTCCTTCATCCTGGGTTGGCCCCTTATATAGGGTACAGCCTGCGCAAGCAGACAGTTACTCTGAGACTCTTGCTTAAACAAAGCCCTTAAACTTTGGGTTAAACTTAGGCTTAAACTTTGTCTTTTTTATTCCTCTATACTAAGCAACTGTCAAGCTCAACCATGGATTTTGAAATCCCACAAGGTTTTTCTCAGGGTTTTAGAGGCCTTTGCAAGATTGGATGGGAAATCTCAGGCACAAAGATTGGTTAATCATCTTCTATCGATGGGATACTCCCACTATTGTTCCTGGCAAGATTGTTTCATTTTTCTCCTCTTCATCATTAGTTTTCCTCCTTTTCCTCCTCCCTTATAGGAATCATACTGTTTTTAATACTTAACTGTAAATTCGAATTTATGTATGTGCATAGAAACTTACAAAAACTGTATATAGTCCTTTAAATGTAATATATTCATGTTATTTTGAGGTCAATGTGTTTCTAACTTCTAAAAGCTCCATTATGCGCTAAACTTTGCTTTGTTTTGCACTCAACATTATAGTTTTAAACTCTAACCATGCAGTTGAATATACATCTAGTTCATTACTTCTAACTGCAGCAAATTAGTCCATGGAAAGCATCTACCATATTTTGTTTTTCCATTCCCCAACTGATCGACACTGAGGTTACCACCAATACCCAATAACTTCCAGCAATGTTATAATGAAAATTCTGATACATATCTCCTAGTGGGCTATTTCAGACTCAAATAAAAATTACAAAATGAGAAGTAATGGTAGGAAGTAGGTGGAGAAAACAGAAAAATTCAAAACTTATGCAGTAAATAACTTCTCAATTACATTAGATGAAGTGTTGCTGGAGTTGCCTTCTTATGGTGATCAAAGTAAAAGCAACAAAAATGACTCCTTCAAGAAACTGAGAAGAAATGCTTCCTCACAAATGTGCTCCTATAACCATCCAGAACACATGGGCTGAGAAGAAACTAGAAGTATCAGGGAGTTCAGGACATGCCACTTAATTAGAAGGAATTAGTTTATAAATTTAGAAAAGTAGTCACATTTACCCAGTAAATGTTATTTTAGTAGCAACTGTATAAGAAAAAGTAACCCCTATCCCATTTATAAGGATACTACCCACCTTCTTCTTGGTTTATGTACAGTTCTCATTCTAGGATAGTTTGGGAATGTTAGGGGAAAGCCTATTTTCAATACCAGGACAAACAGACCCTCAGTAGCGGTAGTCACCAGTGGTTTTCAAAGCGGTCTGCATTTCTGAACCACCTATCAAAAAATTCCAGCGTCAGGGTTCCATGCTGGGCTACTTCACTCAGATTCTCTAGAAGTGAGCCCATGAGTGGTATTTTTTAAAGACTTCTGATTTAATCCTATTGTGCAGATAGTATTGATAAAGGTCACTGAGCTCACCACTTTAGTTACAAGTACTCACTTAGAATGTCAGGATAGTCTTGACAACAAGTGTCAGAAAACATTGCCTCCAACTGGCAAAAACAATGAGGGAATTTATCAACTCACCGAGCCATGAGTCCATAGCAGACAAACTTCCGTAAAGGTGGATCCGATCACAACCATGCATCTGCAAAGCTCTGCCATTTCTGCTCTGAGGCTTTCCACCTCAGGCTGGTAACAAGATGGTTTGCGGCCACTTCAACACCACATACCCAGACACACCCAGCAACTGCTTCTACACAGCAATGAAAGCTTTCCCAGAAGCCCCTAGCATACAACCACTCATAGCTAATTGGCCACAACCCGGTTTGAAGCTGTCAATTCCCAAGACCAGTGGCGGTTTACGGTTCTCAAACTTGACTGTGTATTAGAACCACCTGGAGAGCTTGTTAAACCACAGATCACCAAGCCCTATCCGCTGCTTTATATTCAGTACTTCTAGGGTAGGACCCAAGTATTTGCATACTCAGTTTCCAAGTTATGATGATTTTGATGCACGTGGAGGACCACCTACTGAGAATGTAAGCAGTCTTCCCTAAAACACAGGGCTATGTGAAAGAGTAAATGCCTGTGGTCGTTAAATATATCCGCAAAATTTCTGACACTTCTTTCAAAATGTGGATTCTAATTTCCCTTCCTTCGACTGTGGGCTGGACTTCATGGCTTAGTTAGACTTCACTTCTGACAAATAGAATAAAAGAGAAGTGATGGTGTATGACATAAATAGACCACAAAAGACATTGCTGCTTCCATCTTGGTCAGTCTCTCTCTTGAATCATTCACTCTGAAGGAAACAAATGACGGTATAGGGAGGACACCACGGGGAATCACACATGGTCAAGAGCTGAGGCCTACAGCTGTGGGAGCAAGCCCTCTGGGAAGCAATCCTCCTGCTCCAGTCATCAGATACCGGCAGTCCTCGTCATGATCCTGGCTGCAGACTCAGGAGAGACCCTGAGTTAGACATCCCTCCAAATCAGCTGCTCCTGAATTCCTACCCCACAGACACTGTAAGATTATAAATGTTATTGTTGTAAGCCACTAACTTTTGAGGGTAGTTTGTTATGCAGCAATAGATCACTAATACAATAAGTGAACAAAACTGGAAAGAGGGAAAAGAGAACCCGCCTTGTGTAACCAATAGTCCCTGGTGCAGCTTGCTTCAGTGAAAGAAGGTTTACTATAAAAATACACATGCCAAGAAACTCAGGAAATCCAAACTTGACTTTAAGGAACAACAGGAACTTAATGGTCTTCCCATATCCAGGAAGCTCTCGGAATGTCAGCATCAGGAGCTCAGGGATCTTTACTATAGTGATGATCCATAGACCAACTCAACAAACATCTGTTCCAGTCTCCTCTTCCTTTAGTGCAGCCTTCTCACACTTTATTGTTCTAGGTCTTTTGTTGTTGTTAATCTCATAAACACCATTCCCTTATTCTGGTTTGTGCCTCTCCCCAGAGTTTATCAGACTCTCTCATTGCTACTCAAAGTCTGTGAACCGGCACCAACAATTTCTCCGGGAGCTTGTCAAAAACGTGGAACTTTGGCCCCACCACAGACCCACTGAGTCAGAAGCAGCATTTAAGTTTATGAAGTGCTGCTCTACATCATGACCATTGGGCTGAAGCTCCCACCACTTCCTGCAGTGGCTCCCAAATTTCTATGTTCCTTGTCATTATCTGGGATCTTTAAAAAATACTAATGCCTAGCTCTCACCCTAGACATTCCGCCTTGATGCATATGAGGCAAGATATGCCATTGGAAGTTTTAAACGCTTCCAGGTGATTCTAACAGCCAATAAAGTCTGGGAGCTAGTAGTTTACAACCTTCGGTTCTTGGTATTTCCCAATTAAATTTCAAAAAAGAAAGAATTCAATTAACCTCCTTTTCCCTTTTTATAGGAAGGCATGTCATGGGCTTTTAATCATTCCATAAATTGACTAACCTCAATCCATTCAATTGTGGGGGAAAGAGTGAATATTGAGGAATTATATGATCCAAAACATAAAGTAACCAGTGCTACTCACAAAGGCTGTGGGGAATACATTTCCCTTTAGTGCAATGCTTCTTTATCTTGGCTACACATTAGAATAATCTAGCAGCTTTAGAAATCTCAATGCCTAAACCCTACAGAACAACTAATTCATAATCTCTAGGTTGAATCCAAGCAACCATAGTGCATTAATCTGCCTAGATGATTCCAATTTGCAGCTAACGCTGAAAACCACTTCTAAAATACATAGTGGGCGTAACAGTGCACGTGTCTAGATAACCAGTATTCTGAAACAAATACAAATTACAATTATCTTGGCTCTAAAATCATGGGTTTTTAATTTATTTTTGGTCTCCATCCAAAATCGATTGAGTGAAAGGAAGTATCAGGTAAGAGAAAGAACATAGGTTTTGAATCAGACAGACCTGGGGTTTCACCCAGTGGTTGAGTGGATTGAGGCAAGTTTTTAATCTTGAAGAATTTTAGTTTATTCATCCATAAAATAAAGATAAAACCAATTAATTCAAATGGTTAGAAGAATAATAAATTTTTTAATGTACATACGAGTAAATACCTTAGACATTTTAGGTAATCAAATGTTATTTGCTTCCTCTTCGTGTATGAAGGCATATGTTCTTTAAAAAAATAATCAGCATAATGCTTGGTATGATTGGATGTAAACCCCCCACCAATCCCATGGTGTAGGCGTATTGTTGTTATTCCAGTTTGACAGATGAGAAAACTGAAGCTCAAAAAAGATTAAATAATGAGTATAAAGCTGAGATTCAAACGCAAATTATCTAACCCCAAAGCCCAAATTACCAACCTTCTCACTCTACTCTTCTCTAAAATAGCTACCTTCTTCCTTGTCATGAAAGACAAATATCAGTGTGCATACGGGGTGGAATTGGGACAGTCATGTCTTTAGTGATGTGGTGTTGCACATGTGCTACCAGCATCCTGGAAATCGTCCTGCTCTTTTTCTTCCCTCGGTCCAAGTTGTCAATCACAAACCTCTCTGTCCTGTCCTCGAAGGCCTGGGTGCAATTATTCAAACATGGTACGGTCAGCATATTTCTGAAAAATCACCAGAAAGTGCTTATTTTTTTTTTAAAACATAATTCTTGCCTACATAAGGCATAACATAGTCTGTATTTCTGGACACTAAGGAATGTAAGAGCTGCAAACCTATAAATAACCATTTTCAATTAACCTTCTACCTTCTCTGTCTTTCAATTTGATCCAAGTTATCTCTTCTTCAGAAGCCAATTATACTTGTCATTTGATTTTTTTGAATATACCTCTTTTCCTATTTATGCTGTGTCTGCTATCTTGTTGTCATTAATTCCTGCAATACCCCTTGGTAAATTCATTAGCCAGGATGGTATTCAACTTAACTAAATTTCGTTTGTACTTCTTTGCATAGTTTTAAGACATTCATCCTTATGTAACCGTTCCGCTTAAGAAACGTGGAGAAAAGATGTCTATCAAGACTTACAGACTTAAGAGTCAGAACTGGAGCAAGCCCAAGTCCTAGATACAAGTTTAATTTAAATTAAAGTTTGTCTTTGGCGTACACTTACTCTCTGTAGTTTCTAGGACCTCTCACTATTCAGGCCTTTTTATGTTCCTCTTTTCCTGCTGAAAGGTAACTACCCAGGACTGAAGTCTCTTAGTTCTCTGCTAAATAACAACAATCTCCGCTCTTTTCTACATTATCATTTTACTCCGCTCAACTGGATCGTTCCCACTGGCATGCAAGCATATTCGAACAGTTCACATCTTTAAAAACAATCTCCTTTGAGCCTACATTACCTTAAAGCTAGTATCCCATTTTCGACATAATAAAATTAAAGTTGTTGATAGTCACTCTCTCGTCTCTCTGAAACCACTCCAAACAAACTTTATCCCCACCACTCCACTGAAATAGCTCTTGTCAAAATTACCAAATTTTGACAAGAGCTACTTCCTCCTTGCCAAAGTATACGGGAAATTCTCTGCTTTCACCTTCTTCAATCTCTCAGCAACATTCTACAGTGCCATTACTACATCCTTCCTGACACATGTTCTTTCCTTGGCTTCTGTGACACCAGGCTTCAGTTTGTTTTCCACTGGTTGCTTTTTCATAGTCTCCTTTCTTAGGTCTTCCTCTTCTGCCTAACTTCTGAGTATTATCCCTCATCCACGTGTCCAGCCTGCTAAAATTCTCCCCCATGTAGTTCCATGACTCTGAACATCATCTAGGTGCTAAACAGTCCCAAATACACATCTCCAGCCATGATCTCTCCCCAAGTTCAAACCTTCATATCTACTTGCAAACCTGCAAGCTGTCCGCCTAATGTGTCTTGTATGTTTAATAGGCTTCTCAAATTTAACATGTCCAACACAGAACTCTTGATTTTCAAACCTGCTCCTCTGCAAGCTTTTCCACCTCACTTGATAGCATTACCACTCACCCACTGCTCTTGATTCCTTGACTATTTTGCTCTTTATCCTTAATTAGTCTCCATTGCCTTCAACCCCCTATCCTCCCTTCCCCCTATATGCCAGTCATCAATCCCTCAGCTGATACTTTGGGTTCTATCACTGAAACACGTTCCAAACCCAGCTATCTCTCACTATTTCCATTGCTCCCACTTTAGTTCAAGTCGTTGTCAGTTGTCTCTAAGTGTAACAGCATTCCCAAATGGTCTCTCAGCCTCTCTGCTTTTACTCTTTCTTTCCCTTCCAATCTATTCTCTATTCAGCAGATAAATCAAATATGCACAGATCAGAGAATATCTCTCCCCTGACTAAAACTTCCAGTGGCATTTAATCATACTTGGAATAACACCTAATTTTTCATTTTGACCTACATTTCCAAGGATCCCTGTGGTGATCTTTATGCTTTCCTCCCTGACATAGAGTCTTTCTTCAAATGAGTATCCTAAAGCAGTGGTTCTCAAACTTGAGTATCAAATGGCTGACTTTAGGATTGGAACAAGAATTATGCTAGATAAGCCTGGAGCATCTTGTAGTGTCATAAAGGAAGTGCTAACACACACACACACACACACACACACACAGCACACACACACACAGCACACACACCGATGAAAGTATGTCAAAGGGGCATATGATCCAACTGAAAGAGCTCCCAATGGCCAAAGCTGGGATAATTTGAGAAAAATTAAGTGATGATGGATTGTAACTCAAAGTATAAAATCCATGAGATGGCAGGGTATTTGGGGGACTGGGTGAAACAGGTAAAGGAAGTAAAAAGTATAAGTTGGTGGCTAACAAAATGTCAACTACAGCACAGAGACGTCAAGTACAGCATAGGGAATATAGTCAATAATATAGTAATAACTATGTATGGTGCCAAGAGGGTACTAGACTCATCAGGAGATCATTGTTTAAATTATATAAATATCCAACCACTATTGTGTACACCTGAGACTAATATAATATTGAATGTCAACTATAATTGAAAAATAAAATTAAATAATAAATAAATAAATAAATAAAATCCATGAATCTATACCAATATAAATGAATGAATGAGTAAATAAAGGGGAGAAGAGACAAATTTCCCATGAAGAAGAATTCCAAATAAATTATGTAGATATTCCACCCTAAAGGAGAAATCCGAGAAACACTATTTCAGCAAGATGATCTGTTGCCACGCAGCAGCCTACCCGTCTGTCTCCTTGTAGCTGCCCCTAAAGAAAGGAGAGTCTGTGAGATGGATCCTTTCAGGAACTTTGCTTCACCTTTGTGCTTACACCTTATGTCTCCTTATTTGGCCCCAGAAAGATGGCTGGTCAGCCAATGACGAGTAAGATTCCCCACGAGGAGGGGTTGGGGGACAACTCAAGCCAGGCGCAGTGGAGTGGGGACCAACAGGAGAACCCACGGGGTTCACAGAGGTGGGCACAGCCCCCCACCTTCCCCCGGCTAAGGAGAGCCTCTGCCTCAGCGGCTGCATTCCTTCCCACAACCTGCAGGGAAGAGAGTCAATGGTGTGCTCTCCATCTATTCATATGCACGAAGGTTTTGTCCCTTGGGGGAGTACATACATCCTGAGACTTTGGTTCAGCTGCCTGCAGGCAAGGGTGATGGGCTTGAATCAGTTTCCTATTATGATGTGTGGGATTCACAGATCGTGAGATTGAGGAGTTTTATCTCCTTTACTTCCCCACCTAACTAATAAAAGCTAATGCGTAGGCCCAATTCCGGGCATCCAGTCCTTGAGACTGGGGTCCCTTGGCCCCGCTTACAATTTATTATTGGCTACTGTCTTTTCTTAATCCTGCACCACCCTCCTCGCTCCCCACAACCCTCATGGCGCGGGAGGCAACAATGATCAAGGTCAAATCAACAATGATAATCATGTTGATAGTAAGTACCCTTGATGAAAATGACAATTTACCTGTGTGGTCTTCCTCCCCAAAACCAGGAACCTCGGTTTAATCATGAGAAAACATCAAAAAAATCCCACTGGAGGAGCATCCTACAAGGTACCTGACCAGTACTCCTCAAAACAGTCCGTCAGCAAAAACAAGAAAATCTAAGACGCTATCCCATCAAAGAGGAACCTAAGGAGACAACAATTAACCGTAATGTGGCAACCTGGATGGGATCCTGGAACTGAAAAAAAAAAAAAGACATTAGATAAAAATAAGGACATCTGAATAAACTATGGCCTTTAGTTAATAATAACATATCAAAATTGGTTTAGTCATTGTAAGAACAGTAGCATACTAACGTAAAATATTAATAATAGAGGAAACTGGTGGGTGGCATATGGGAACTCTGTACTATCAGTTCAATTTTTCTGTAAACATAACACTGTTCTAAAAGAAAAATGTCTGATTTATAAAAGTTAAAAAATAGAAAGCCAAACCTTATGGGGAAGTTACAAACTTTGAGAAGGCAGTGGATTGTTTCAGCTTGAAATGGCGGTTTGAGTCAATCTTATTCAAATCTCAGCAGACTTCTGATTTACACCACAAACTAGAGACTAGACAATGCTTTAATGATCCAAATGTAAAGAAGAATCTATTTTCCTCTCTCCTTCTCCCCAAAGGCATAGAAAAAGTGGTCTGAGGTTCCTCAGCCTGTGTTCACCTGAAGAAGTTCTGATAATCACCTCTCTTTTACTTTCTCAAACATAAAGCTGCCACAATTGTCAATAGAACTCAAGTTTATATCTTGTTCTACTTTGAATATATGCTTAAAAGCTAAAAAAGAAACTTGAATTACATCAGCATCACCTAAAGGGCTTATGAAAACACTGATAAATGGATGCTACTTCCAGAGTTTCTGATTCCTTAAGTCTTGCATTTCTTACAAGTTGCCAGGTAATAGCAGTGTCGCTATTCCAAGTACCACACTTTGAGAACCACTGAACAAAGTCAAACATAGTAATTCCATTCTTGCCATTGTTACTTTAGAAATGGGCATGAGATTCAAACACTGCCAAATGATGCACGAGAGGAAATTAGATATGTTGTTTCGGGGAAAACCTTCATCCTAAAAAGAAGGCATGGACCCCTTTCTTCTGCATGTTGAATATAATGACTAAATCAATTGCAACCAGCTTGAGATCATGAGAGAAGCTACCGAAAGATGGCATAGCAAAGAGATGGAAAAAGCCTACATCTTTGATGATATCCTTGAGCTACTGAATCAACTAACCCCGGAGCCCACGCTGTCTGCGAACATCCCACAAAAAATAAGTTATTTCCTTATTGTCGAAACTAATGTGAATCATGGTTCTCGGTTTCTTATAGTTAAGATCATCCTGAGACACTACCTCTCAAATTCCATCCTCTCCCAATCTTCTTATCGTTTACTAGCTCTAGCCATGCTGGCCTTCAGTTTCTTGAGCCTGAAGCTCATTCTACACCAGGATTTGACATTGATAGTCCCTCTACCTGTGCCCTCAGATCTCCCCAGGGCTGGTTCTTTCTTGTCATTGGAGTCTTTGCTCAAATATTACTTTTTCAAAGATATCTGCCCAGACCATGCAATGTGAAGTGGTGTTTTCTATCCCACCTCCAATTTTCTTTATGCTATTATCCCATTTTATTTTTTTCAGAGCATGTACACCATCCTAATTTATATCACAGCTTTCGTACATGTACTTACTGCTTTGTTCATTGTTGGTCTCCACCAATCCCCTTTCTTTCAACAATGTAAGATCTATGAGAATTGTGACTATCTTCGTCTTGTTATCTACATATCTCCAGTGCCTGGAAGAGTGCCTGGGAATAAAGCAAGTAACTAATAGATAGCTGTTTAATGAATGGATTAACTAAAAAGGGCTTTTAAAGATTCCCTTCAAAAAGAAGCTAGAGAGTCCAAAGCATCAAGCTATCAGACATTATTCTGTTCAAAATTCTGAGTGTGGAGGGTAACACTCTACTCACTCTGCTCACTATTGCTGCATATATTACTCATGCATGGATTCAAAAAAAAATTATAAAAGGCTCTTTAAAATAGGTTTGGTTTATAAATCACTCTGCCCTGAATTTACTTCCATTTTTTATTTGCTCCTGATTACTATAAACACAACTATATTAGTCCTATTTGCTCTTTGTCTCTGATTTGTCAGGTGTTTTGGGGCTGCTTGCCCTGTTTTTGCTACTAGAATAATTACTCTGCTTCCTTATCTGTCTGATTATTCTATTAAGACTCAACAAGAGAAAAAAGTTATTTTCAAATATTAGTATTATGTTAATTTGTAATTAGGACTAACAGGCTGTGCCTTCACTCATTTATTTGTAGTTATCAATCACCCATGTATCAAACCTTATGCAATGCGTCATACAGAAAAATTTAAATGAAGACAGATTCTACCCATTATGTCAGTTGCAGCATGATAAGAAATGTATTAAAACAAGTGTTATGAGGTAGACAGTGGTAAGTCTGCCTCACTAACACTTGGTAGGGGAACAAAGCTAGAATACAGCAGAGGAAATAGAGACCAGATTAAAGAGGAACAGATCATTAGGAAAGACGATGTAAATTTCATGTCAAGACAATATGTACCTACAAGAAAAATGAGAGTGGAAGGAAGCTGCAGATCATTTGATTTTAGGAAAAACAGGGCTGGAGGGAGGGGTGAATGATTGCAAAATTAAACAATAGATCATATACTAGGTTGAGAAAATATGTGATTAATTAAATTTTGATACAGATTATAAACTTTATAGGCAGAAGTTATACAAGTGATGGAGATCAACAATCAAGACATCTCATTTGGTCAAGTCCTATCTGAAAAATTCTGGACTTTGCTTCCAAAATGTGTTTCTCTCTGAAATTATACAAAAGTAACTTGTGGAAACTGCTTCTCTAACAGGGAATAAAAGAAAAATGTCAGAACCATATAGTCTTGGATTTTGCAAAAGCTGGGAAAAGGGGAAGTTGGCCCAGTCAAGAATATACACTATTTGGGCAGCCAGAGTCCAAGACATTAAAAGAAAGGCAACATTGATTCCACACTCTGGTCTCCATAAAAGAAAGTGACTCACAAATTTGTACGATTTTTAAAGTAATTTTGATTACATAGTATCAAATCCTGATTAAAAGGATAAGAAATATATTCAAATAAGTGTTATGTGGAATTTTTTTCAAAATGGAAATAGGTGGGAGAGAAGTATCTAGGTAAGGAAAGAATAGTGTAGATGCCCAGGAGGTTTTCTGGTGAGCTTAGAATCTTTAAAATGTAAAAAGTTGGAAATAAGATGCCTAATCAGGTATGAATATAAAAGAAGTCTTAGAATTACAAAAAAAAAAAAAAATAGTGCAAGATTGGCTAAACCCATAGTAAGCTGAGGCTTCAAGAAAAAAATGGGACAAAGGTAAAAAAAATAAACATAGAAAGGATGGAAAGAAGCTGCATAATGAAATGTCTTTAATATCAAAGGAAAGAAATCACCTACATAATATCAGCTGCAACTCTAGACAAGGGAACAAGAATGAAGAAAGTGGTGGGTTGGGCTTCAGTGAAATTGGTTTCTCACCCCTGGCAGTATCACCCTTACTTTCTTGAGTGTCCATTTCCTTCTTGGTCCTACAGAGCTCTTTATGTCAGAGAGTCTCTTGGGAGATGTACATGGGTGAGCCACATACTTGGTCTACCTTCTTCTTCACAATTTTCTATATGGATTCTTCTCTTTTACCATTCTAGCTCCTACAGCTTTGTTCATCCTTCTTAGGTCCTCTTAGTCTAAAATGTTTAGATGAGTAAGGATAAATACATATTAAAAATATACAATGGAATATTACTTTGCCATAAGAAAAAACGAAATACTGCCATTTGTGACAACATGGATGGATCTTGAGATTATAATGCTAAGTGAAATATCAGACAGAAAAAGTCGAGAACCATATGATTTCACTCAAATGTGGAATATAAAACTGAAAGCAACAAATGAACAAGAGAAACAAAGAAACAACAATTCACAGACACAGACAACAGTTTAGTGGTTACCAGAGGGTAAGGGGGGAAAAGGATAGTAGAAGAGGATAAAGGAGATCAAATATATGGTGATGGAAGGAGAAGCGACTCTGGGTGGTGAACAGATATTATAGAAATGTACACTTGAAACCTATATAATTTTACTAACCAATGTCACCCCAATAAATTGAATAAAAATAAAGTATATGCATAGACAATATATCACCAATGATTGTGTGAATATGTTTACCACTTGCACAGTAAAATCATTTTATTCCTTCCCACTTTGTTATATAGGAAAATATCAAAATTTATTGTAAATCTTTGCCGTTCTAAAAGATTATGCTTATTAAATGCAATGTTGATGTAAATATAATTTTCTAGGAGGCATAAATTCTGTCTTTTGAGTAATTTATGCCTAGTCTAATTCCATGCATACCCAGGCAGTTAACATTATTCAGTGAGACATAACACTATAATGATTCTGGCTTATTGATATTCAAACATTTTTCAAGCTGTTGATTTTCTATGCTAGTGGTTGGAAAATTTCAATGTGAACATTACCGTACAACCAAAATCTGAAGAGAAATCTCAATTCAACTTAACTAACTATCACTAGGACACTACTATGTGTTGAGTAGTATGTTAAATGCTATCAAGTTTATAAAAGCAATAAAAAGAAAAAAAGACAATCTCCCTGTTGAAAATTAGAAGATATTTCCCTTTCTTCCTTATTCTTTGAGCACTTACCTTAGAAAACAGAATTGTAAGTATTTTCTCATCTCTTTGAAATGTTTATTAATCCTTTTGAAGACCAGATGGGCCTTTTGTCAGTGGCCTTTTGTCTATTTTATGACCCAGAATGTCTTTCTCAAGGACCTGGCAGCGATCTGTTTGAAATGCAAACATCAAAGGAGATAGCACCCCAATCTTTTAGCTTCTAGTGAAGGACAGGAATATAATTTCAGTGGGCAGCTTGCTCCCAGTTGTATACTACCTCCTGTCATAAAGAGATGAGAAGTTTGTTTTGCCTCTATATAAAGCAATTTAGCTAACACAGACGGTCACCCCAATTAAGTAAAAGTTAGGATGAATTACATGTGACAAATGGTATTGTCACGTCCTCTTACTTGAGAACCAGTTATTGTTTATCCTGAAAACATGTATGTAATGGGTTGTATCTGCGTACTTGGATATATAAGGGGGTGTGATTCCTTTCTGCCTTTGCACTCTGTTAGTGGAATGCCTGTGATATGTGACACATTATGTCTTAATGCTTATTCAATAATAAAAGTGTCTTCTTCTTCTCCTACCTTTGTGAAGAGGATTTTGGGGTTGGGAGAAGATTTTGTTTTTAATTATATTTCTCCAACAGGTAGCAATCATTCTTTTCCTGATGGCTTATTGAAAATTAACATGTAAACATACTTTGTGGTAGGATGCAGAAGATATCATAAACAGTTTATGCTTATAGAGAAGGAGGTAAACTTATAACATACTTAGTTTGGGAGTGTTGCTTTATCCAATCTCAGCAGCAGATATCTTCAATGCTATTTATTATTTTGGGACTAAAATTTCTTCAAAATATATATATATATATATATATATATATATATATATATATATATATATATATGTTTGTTTCCAATAATTAAAGGTCAAAATTGACCGTAAGCTGAGTTTCTGTTCTGGGAAAAAAAAAAAGGGAAGGAGGGAAGGAAGGAAGGAAAGAAGGAAGGGAAAATAGTGGTTCAGGTGTTTTCATTGGTTTATCTAAATACTAAACATTTGCAGTCTCCATAAGAGAAGCATTGTTGTGCTCTACTTAAATCACCATCTTTCTATTAAAAAAAAAAAAAAACCATTTCATTAGAGGTCATTGAAACCATAGAAACTACTTGCCAGCATATTCTTTCTCGCCAATTGCTATATATCAATAGTACTAATTGAATTTTGACAGATATTTGCTGCTGGAAGCGGTGCATTTCCCCCTGGGGTAAGGACTAACAGTCACTGCAGACAGTCTAGGGATCATTCTCATGCACAGACAACAGCAAAACAAAGATGGCGATATAGTGATGGATATATATGAAAATCTTAATAAGAATTATGGAGGACTACGTTCCCTGTAGTCAGGAACCAGTATGTTTTAGGAACAGAGTTAAACAAAATTGTCAGCGATGTCATTGCAATACTAAGATGAAGAATACGAATGCCATGTGAGTTTCATTTTATAAGCCAGATGTACTGGGGAGGATTGATTGACATGCTGTGTTGAGCATGATTCTGAGGTTGTGTCTGTCGTGAGTGTAACCGCAGGGAACAGCAGCCCATGGGTCACTTATTTACGATTCCTAACACGGAAGCTCCCTTTGTGCTCTGTGCCTTGGTTAGACCTATTGTTAGAGTCTGTCCCGGTGTACAGGAGAGAGCCAAGAAATGACTGCAACTGCTTAAATGACAAATCCTGACACAGGCTGTAGCAGGACAGGTGAATGATGAAGTTTTGACATAAGAACACAACTCAATCATAGTCATAACTTGGGGAGACTAGGGAGGAGACATCTGTGCAACAATTCCCCCAAATTTACAAGTTGAAGGTCTTGGCTTAGACAGATAATTAATTAATTAATTTAATTCCAAGAAAGCACAGGAGAGTCCTCAGTAGGGACCGCAGTAACCAGTAATCATCTGGGGCATTTTTGAAGGCATCACCCCTCTCTTTGCTGGTTGGTTTTTAATTTTTCTTTCAAATCCCAACCCTCTCTATTTATTGAATCCTAGATCTAAAAGGTATCTTAGAATTTATGGAATACAACTCCCTCATTTTCCAGTAAAGGAAGAAATGTGAGGCCCAGAAAGGCAAACAGTCACACAGCTGCTAAGTGGCAGAGCAGGTTCTAGCATCAGTCCCAAAGAAACTATTTCATATATCTTCTGATTCTTTACATTTGTAAAATATTTACTCTCAATGCAATAGATCTTTCATCACATTACCTATATATAGAACAATCCAATACAAGCATAAAAAGGTGGGTTAATATTTTATTATTTCTCCTCAGTTTGTTGGCAACTAAGACACCATGTGATTTTAGTCCATACAAAGAAACCAAGGACACAAATAATATCAGCAGTGGGAACTCTCCTGGAAGGTGAACGTTTTTAAGATTTCATGGCACATCACTAGAGACAACAGCATCTTATCTGCCTCTATTAAGACCTTCTCAGGGTGGGTGAGCTTCTCTTGGGGCTCTAACAGAGGCAGAATCAACATTAGTATATATTCTAGGATAAAACAAACCTAGACCCTGGGGGCCCTCTACCAGGCTTCAGCATGGCAGTACCAAAACTTAAATCCACTCTCGCAAGGGAGCATCAGAGAGGAGAAGCAACTGTAGGAATTCAGTAAAGAATTACGAACAACTAGCTCTTCTACAGCTACGAACAATCGGGGGCTGACAAACTCTTTGATCTTATCATCTTTCAAGGTTGCTTTGAAATGAAGAGACCCCCCAAAACATCCTAGAGATCAGAACAATGTGGAAAGTCTTTATTTTGCTCTAAAATCTCATAAATAGGAGCCTAAACATTTTACTCCAAAATTATGGGAGTACTTTTTGTGGAGTTAGTTAAGAAGAGGGCCTCAGGACCATCCTTCCTATGCCTACATTGTCCTGAGAAGCAGATAAAGAAAAACTACCTACAGTGAGTACCATGAGAAAGCAGCCACGCAACAGAAATAGCATCAAGAGAGCGGATAATAGGAGCCATTTACAAGATGACAACTTAAAGTCACAATAGCAGGAGGAAGAGCAAAGAGAGTAGGAGAGAGACCCTGTCCCAAGTGAAGATAGAGCAAGAAACTGCGAAAAAGAAAACACATCAAGAACCAAGTCAAACAATGAGTTTTTCAAGGAGGTCAGCAAAGCCACAGACACAAAGACATTACAGAGGGATGCTATAAACTCCTTGCAAGACCCACTGGGAAATAAGTGAGTAGACATTAAAGTAGCTAGACTGACACTGGCCTAGCCTGGCCTGGCCCCAGCTCCTCATCAACTCTCTGTGTGAGAAGGTTATGTTGGTAACAACTAAATTCACCTTTGTATAACATGTCCAAAGTAAGCTATATAAGTTGAGATATTTAACTGTTTGAATGAATTTCTTAATCTTACATCCCTTCAAAGAAAAAGTATGATGGCTAATATGTCTAATAGCTATGGTATCAGCACCTCACATTAGTAAAGCTAGACATCATGGGGAACCAGAGAGCATATCACTGGGAGCACCTGCATGTAGAGAACATCTTGCTCCAGGCAGGGCTGATAGGTGAGGTCTCAGACTGCTGCCAATTTTACCTCAATCCTTCCCTTCCTCTAAAACAGGGGTCAGCAAATTATGGTGTCATGTGGATCAAATCCAGCCAGCTGCCTGGTTTTGTAAATAAAGCTTTATTGGAACACAGCCACGTCCATTTGTCCACATATTGTCCATGGCTGCTTTCTCAATATGATGGCAGAGTTGACAAGTTAAAACCGTCAATACACGTTCTCCATCACTTGCATTCATTCTCCTCTTTGTCTTCCCTGTTTCCCTTTTCAGGGCTATTATCTAGCCATAGTCTTAATTCCAGAAAGTGTCTGGATCCCCATCTAATTAGGTAGTCCTGAACCCAGCTGCTGCTAGTGGTTCATTTTAATTTTAGTTTGGAGTTTGGAGAAATTTTATTGTAATTAGCTTCATCTCATTGGATTTCTTAAATTAAAAACATTGCTTTCGGTAACTAGTCAAAAAATACAGAGGAAACTCTTTTCAAAGAAAGAGTTAAGAGTCTCCCTTATCCCTCCATTCTACCTCTTAAAATAATTAGTGTTAATATTTCAATCCTTCCACACTTTTCTCCAGGGGTGGCTATTTTTAAAATATCTATTATAATAAAGTTGAAAGGATAAAATACTTAATATTTAATATGCAGAGCACGTTCATTCACTCAAGAAATATTTTTAAATACCTTTATGTTTCCAGCACTGTGCTAAGTGCTGAAAAGTCAACTTAAAATTCTCTAGAGCAGATACCTGAATATCGAATAATAGTGATTATTTCTTTTCATATGCTTAAAGAGCCCCACCATGCTTAATAAAGTAATGACAGTTTGATTGCACACATTAGCTAGTCAAGCCAAGGATGTGTGACATTAGGCACATGAAAGATTAATAAATAGTTGAGATCAACCCATTCTCCAGATCTAGAAAGAAAATCAACTCAAAATCCAGAGTATAAAAACAAGGAATCAATAGGTATCTTCTTATACTCTTTGATAGTCATTAGTAATATTTAACAATTAGTCTGGTTACCTGCCTTCTGGGAGCTTGGTAGGAGTGTACTCTTCCACATCCTTGAAGTTAGGTAGCACTACAACATTTTTACCAGTGCTAGGAAATTGAAAAGAGAGAGAACAGTTACAAGCCTACACAGGAATCAAGGCAGAAAGCCAAGAGGGCCTTCACCAAAGCAGAAATAGGGGTGGACCAGTAGAGCCTGTGGCTACTAGAGATTTAAGATGATAGAACTCAGTGCTGATAGGATGAGACATTGAGTGAGAGCAAATGTCTTGTTTCTGGCCTGCATAATTGGGTAGCAGTGGATGATTCTGCTCACTGAGAGAAAGAATATGAGCATAATTGGGCCGAAGAAGGACCCTGATGAGTTTAATTTGAGATTAAAATGTGTTTGAGGTGCCATGTGGAGATGTAGAGAAGTTGGGTATATAGGCCTGGAATGCGGGAAGGAAATCTACTATGAAAGTAGAGATTATAGCTTACTTATGGAACAAATAATAATTAAAGTCATAAGCTTGAATTAGTTCTTTCAGAGACTCTAGAGCAGCAGTGTTCAATATAAATTTCGGTGGTAATAAAAATGTTCTGTATCTGCCCAGTCCAATACGGTACCCTTTAGACATGTGACAACTGAGCACTTGAAAGGCAGCTGGTGCAACTAAGAAACAAAATTTTTCATTTTGTTTAATTTTGATTTATTTAAATTTAAATGGCTACATGTGGCTCCCATATTGGATAACAAAGCTCTAAAGTGAAAGGAGAAATGAGCCAATGTGGGAGTCTCTAGAAACATTGACAAGCACACTCTAAATATATGTACCCATACATGTACACATATATGTATGTGTATATGTGTGTGTTAAAATGGAATAGTTTCAAATTCTGCTGCCAGCCAAGATGGAGTAACAGTAACCAAATTTACCCTCCCATTTGAAACAACTTTTTTTAAAAAAGGCAAAGTACATAAAACAACATTTTTCAAGACATTAGACCTCAGGCAATAAAAGAACAGTGATTCCCTAAAAAACAAATGAGGTGAGCTTTACGATTGCCCCAGCTTACTGCTTGGAGAGAGTCTCCAGGCTGTGATACAAAAAGAGGGAACATAGGCAGACCGTGCTGATTCTCCTAGTTAATGAGACAGAGTTGGAAGGCTGGAAAGCCAAGGCACTAAAATCCACAGGGAAAAATACCAGAGAGGATAGAGCTGCCCAGAGAGACAGAGACAAAAAGTAAGAGGACTCTGGAGATCTGGAAAGTGTCCCCCCTCGAGTTTTAAGTAAGCATACACATGTGAAGAAACTACCTCAGGCCAGGATTTAAAATAAATAAATAAATAAATAAATAAATAAACAAACAAACCTGAAAGAGTTAACAGGAACAAACTTTTTTGTGTTCACACAGAGCCAGAAATAGTTTTTGTTCCCACTAGTGAAAAACCTCCTAATTCCTGCAGCATTGAAGAGTACGCAGAAAAGTTTGGCCTCAGTGATGGGAAAAAAAAATTAGCCTTACACCAATACTTCTTAATCACAGGTGATTTTGCCTCCCAAAGGACCTTTTGCAATGTCTAGAGACATTTTTGATGGTCACCCTAGGGAGATGCTACCGGCATATAGTGAGTAGAGACAAGTGATTCTGCTAAGCATCCTATAATACACAGGACAGCCCTCCACAACAAAAATTACCCAACCCAAAATGTCAGTAGTGACAAAGTTGAGAAACACTGCCCTAGACTAAACACAGCTCTGGTCTTACTTAACAAAGATTAAAAGCAAGGCCTTAAAGGATCATACCATTTCTAAATAACTTAGCTGCATTCCACAACAAAGATCAAGAATATTTCTAGGAATACAAAAATATCCAGCAGCCAGCAACTTAAAATTCATAATGTCTGGCATCCAATCAAAGTTTATCAGGAATGCACACAACCAGGAAAATAGAATCCATAATGAAAAGAAAAATCAATCACTTGAAGCCAATGGAGAAATTATACAGATAATGAAATTAGTAAGCAAAGATATTCAAAGTTATTATAACTGTGTTCCATATGTTCAAGAAGTTAGAAAAAAGATCGAATGTGTTAAGTAAAAACATGAAAAATATTAAAAAGACCGAAATAGAATTTCTAGAGATGAAACTATAATGTCTAAGATGAAAACTACACCATATATTAACAGCAGATTAGCTATTGCAAAAGATTAGTGAACTTGAAGATACAGTAATAGAGTATCCACAATGAAATACAGAAAAAAATTAACAGAGCATCAGTGATCTGTGCCACTCAAGTGACCTACAATACATGTAATTGGAGTCCCTAAAAAATAGAAGAGAGGGTGGATAGAAAAAATAGTTGAAGAAATAAAGGCCAAAAATTTTCCATGTTTGTTGAAAGCTATAAACCCACAGATCCAAGAAGTTTGATAAATCTTAATATGAAGAAAATAAAATTGTTTTTGTCTATGTTTTGATAGATGGTCCAAGACTGTGGATGCCAACCTCACCTGCCAACCCACCTGTCATGAGTTGAATGATGTCCCCAAAAAAGTTACATTGAAGTCATGACACTCAGTGCCTATGGATATGACCTTATTTGGAAATAGGGTCTTTCAGATATAATCAAGTAAAGATGAAGTCATATTTAATTGGGTGGGCCCTAATCCAACATGAATAGTGTTCTTATAAGAAGATGAAACAGACAAGAGACAGAGACCCACAGGAAGAACACTCTGTGATGACAGAGACATCCATAAGCCAAGAAACTCCAAGAAGTGCTGGCAGATAACACCAGAGACTAAGAGAAAGTCATAGACAGAATCGCCCATAGAGCCTTCAGAGAAAGCATGGACTTGCTAAAACCTTGATTTTGGACTTCTGACCTCCACAACTTTGAGAGAATAAGTTTCTGTTGGTTTAAGCCACTTAGTTTATGGTAACTTGTTATCACAACCCTAGGAAACTAATACACCATCTATGAAGGAACTGTACAGAATCAGGCAAAACTGTTTTTGTCACGCTCAGCCCAACACTCTCCACCTGACTAGAGGGTATAAAAATGTCTAAATTAAAAATTGCAGAATTTTTCCAATGAGCTCTGTCTCACCACCACCTGCCCTGACCTAATGACTGATGAATAAAATGATGCAGAAGGAGAGTGCCTTGATGCTCTAGATGAAATGTAATCTCTCACCTGCCACCTTAAACCCAGCCCAACATCCAAGAAGATGGACTACTAGGGCATTAGATCAAAAAGACAAGGAGTTAAAATTTCTAGAAAAGCTTCCACTTATTCAAAGCTCCTAAAAACATTGCCCTCAAGTACAAGAAAAGGACTTGGCTGATAAAACTAATAGAAGGAGTGTCCGTCACTCAAAGAAAACTAAACTTTCTGTCAGGCAGCACTGCTATAACCTGCTGCATCATTCAGAGAGGATCACAGAAGATGAGTGAACTCAGTGGGCCTCTGGCTCCATCCTCGACACATGGTAATTCATACCAGGTTGTGGTGGAAGTGTCTGACACCACAAAGACCCATTAATTCTTCAGTCACAGACTCTGAGCACTGAGGAAACAAAGACCTTGAGAACGGAGCATATGCAGAAGCACACATAGAAAGGTGGAGGAAGGGAGGCCTACAGGTTCCTGACAGTGAGTTGGCTGCCTTAATTACATGCCTTTCTCATAGGCTTTCTATTCCACACACAGATGCTCAGTGAGGTATCACATCTCAAAGTTCCTCTGTGTGTGTGTGTGTGTGTGTGTGTGTGCGCGCGCGTGGTATTGTGTGGTATATGTATGGGAGTGTGGTGTGGTGTAGTATGTGTATGCTGTGTGTGTGTGTTGGGGGTCGGGATAGGGGTAGGGGTAGAGGAAGGTTTGTGACTGAATCTCTGGCTTCAGTATTCCCTAGGTTCAGGTGGAGCAAAACAAGCCTGAGTATTCAGCTGCAGCATAAGTAGTGACTTGGAGCTGATCCAGTGTCTGAACTATTTTTAGCAATGACAAGCCATGACTTTGCACTCTTCTCTAATATAATTGACGGCAGCAGGATCCCACTGGGAACAGCAACTACAGCTAAGGACTCTCTGCTTTCCAGATCATACCATCTCATAGTCCTTTTGAACACATTATGAGTATTTCTAGACCTCTGAGACATTTCAAACACAACATAATATTTTCCAAAATTTAAGGGACAAAAGAAAAAAGTGATTCAATATATCAACACCGACTCTATATGGGATCATTTAATCCGTTCCTCCAATTACCTTAAAATCTGGGAACTAAGTAAACAAATGTCAACCTAGTGTAAAACCATGAGTAGAGTTTGCTAGAGTCAATAAAGAAAGGAAAATGGTGCCATAGTTAGTATGAATTTATTAGCCTCTACGACCAGTTATAGGGCAGGTAGCTATTAAACAATATTAGTATTCTTTTGTGAAGGAATGCTGTATCACAGGTATTACAAGAATTTATATGAAGATTACTAAGAGATACTAGTTGCCTTAGCAACTCTGGCTATTTCCTCTTCAGGAAAAAAAATACCAATATAGATATAGATATAGATAGTGATTACAGACAAGTTCAGGAACACCTAGAATGTCAAATCTGATGAAAAACCAAGTCATCACTCAATTGCATGAACAATCAGAAAATGCCTATGAGAATCACCAATTAATTATGAAACCTGAAAGACACCTAGAGATCAAAACTTTCCTTTTACAAGCAAGGAAACAAATTGAGAGCTTAAATGACATGCCCAAGGTCATATCTCATGTAACTAGCATCTCTTGGATTAATCCAAATCTTTTTACTTCTTGCCCAACATTCTTTATAGTTCCTGGACTCTTTTGGTACTCTCAATGCCTAGCCCTATACTAAGTGTTCGAGAAACCACAAAAATGAACACCCAATGATGAGCAACCAGGAATTTACTAGAACTCTCTTGCTTGTATAGCTATCCTTAGGTAGAGAAAGAATTCTGAACTATGATCACCTTATTCCCCATGAAGAGCTGAAGTCAAATCACCAGAGTCTGCGGACTTTAGAAATTGTTTCACCAATGGAACTGAGCGGTGACCACTTTCTGTTCCTAAGAGTTCTCCTTGCTGAAATCCTCCCTCTCCAGGCCTAACTAATAAACTGGCCTGCTCTGATAGCCCCAGCTTGGGGAGGAAGTTGACTCTCGGTGAAGGAAGGCCAAGTATATAGATGAGAGGTAATGGGGAGAATAATTTCATTTCATTTTCATTTTAAATATTTATTAATCTAAGCATTTAATGGTAGTAAGTTGAATAGTACATAGTACCTGCCTTTAAAAATCTTAATTAAATGATAAATAGTTAAATGTGGCACTTGCTATACCAGAGGTAGATAATAACTACTAATCTGAGACACTTTTCTGATACTGAGCACAGAAAGTAATCTTCCAAAAAAGAGGCAGATGTGATCAAAGAACACAATCAACAGAGTTAAAAGGCAACTGGTGGAATGGGAGAAAATATTTGCAAATCATATATCTCATAAGGGGTTAATATTCACAATATATAAAGAACTCCTACAACTCAACAACAACAAATAAACCTGTTAAAACTGGACAAAGAACTTGAATATACATTTCTCCAAAGAAAGTATACAAATGGTCAACAAGCACATGAAAAAATAAGCATCACTAACCATTAGAGAAATGCAAATCAAAACCACAAGGAGATATCATCTCACACCCATTGGGATGGCTACCATAAAAAAAGAAAAGAAGGAAGGGAGGGAGGGAGGGAGGGAGGGAGGTAAGGAGGGAAAGAGGGAGGGAGAGAGACAGAGAGAGAGAGAGAGAGAAGCGTTGGAGAGGATGTAGAGAAATTGGAACATTGGTGTACTGTTGGTGGGAATGTAAAATGGTACAGACACTGTGGAAAACAGTATGGAGGTTCCGCAAAAATTTTAAAATAGAACTACCAGCAACTCCGCTTCTGGGTATTTATCCAAAAGGAATAAAATCAGTATCTCAAAAATATATTTGCATACTCATATTCATAGCCTCATTATTCACAATAGCCAAGAGATGGAAGCAACCCAAGTGTCCATTGATAAATGAATGGATAAACAAGATGTGATATAAACATACAATAGAATATTATTTAGCCTTTAAAGGAAGGATATACTGTCATATGCTACATGGCCAAACTTTAAAGACATTATGTTTAGTGAAATCAGCCAGTCACAAAAAGACAAATACTGTATGATTCCATTTAATATATGAGGTATCTAAGGTAGTCACACTCATAGAAGCTGGCTGCCAGAGGCTGGTGGAGGGGAAAAATAGGGAGTTGTTTAACAGGTAAATAGTTTTAGTTTTGCAAGATGAAAAAGTTCTTGAGATGTGTTGCACAATAGGGTAAATATACTTAACCCTATTGAACTGTAAACTTAAAACTTAAGGTGGTACATTTTGTTATATGGTTTTTATAGTATTTTTTTAAAAAAGAGGCAAATATAAATTTCTCAGGAGTAATAAGCTCTCCTTATTTCCGTCCACCTCTTACCACCAAAAAAAACTGACTCATAAACTGAGAGCACTGGCCTCGAGAAGCAAGTCCCTAATCTGACCTTGTATTACTAGGACATGAACATTGGAAAAATGCTATAGCCCCTGATGAGGTTGGAAGACCTTCAAGGTTAGGTGAGGAAGGGCAGTGAGTGCCTTAGATGAGTGTGAAAGCATACTGTTGGCGAATAGAGGCCAATTAGATCAACAGAAGCCAAGTCAGGAGAGAGGCGTATATCCACGCCAGCAACAGAATCTGCAGGCTGCCCTACAGGGAAATCTTTCCTCACCAATGTCCATAGATTCAAAGAACACTGCGTAATTGCCACCATGGGACTGTGGGATTCTATGAGCAGAGACACAATTTTTGCTGATTTCCTTTGCTTTTGTAACACTTCCTTCTGAAGCACTGTAGCTTGCAAGTGGTAGAATTAGTACCCGTTGGAGGCAACAGCCAATGAAGGGGAAAGAATATTGTCTCCAGAATTTGAGTCCAGTTATATAACACCAACACTCAATCAAGTAGTTCAAGCAAGTAACTTAAACTTTCTAATAGTCAGTATACACATCAGAAAAGAGGGACTAGTAATGCCAAATCAAAGGGCTGCTGCAAAGATAACAAAAGATAATACAGATAAAATTCTTAGAACAGTAGCTGCACACTTCGGAAAATGATGATCTGGGTAAATTCGGCCGACAGACTTGAAGGAGCCCTGTGCCACATGATCGCATCCCAGTATCATGATTCCAGTACGTGTGTGACATCCTGACTGTGTAGTTCCTCCCCATCCTGTTAGCTTCCATTCACCTTATGGAAACTCTCTCCCCTGCCCACCATATTAGTCAATGACTGATTCTCCTAAAAGAAGGAAGGACAAAGGCAATGAGAAGGGCACAATCACCAGGATCAGAACATCACATCCATATTTTCCTAGGAGATATGTGCAGAATATGCTGCTTGTGTCTTATTATACCCCTGCCCTAAAACCTTCCATGGTTTCTGCTATGCATGCTCAAGTATCTCAGGGGAACAATAGATGGATTGATGGATAGAGAGAAGTACAGATGTGTTCAGATATGGAATGGCACAAGCCACGTGTTGGTTCAAAAATTCTTTTCATTTTACTCTGTGGTTGGAATTTTCATGATAAAATGTTGGGCGGGCAGGGGGGAATCATCCAGGGCTCTCTAACAAAGCAGTTTAAGCACAGAAATGTTCAGTATGTGTTTGTTGGATAAAACCATAAGTGGGTGATAAATACTTTAATAGCTGACAATTTCTAGTGATGGAAATAGCACAAATCCCAACAGCATTTAAACAATGGGTGTAGAATATAAGACCTAAGGAAAATGATAACCTCTGATTCTTTTTTCAAATCTTGTCAACATTCATTACAAGAGGATTTGCCTTTTATCTGGTTCATGTTCTTTGGAAAGCCACTATCTAGACATGCAAGAATCCACACTGATGTTACTGCAGAGCTAGTATGTGTTTACCCCAATTGTAGTCTCATTCCTACTCTCTTATCACTGGTTGACTAACCCTGATACAGGGAATCACTCGGTATAAATTCTAGTCTCAACTCTGAGACTAAGTTTCTACAAAATATTCATCAAGTTACTCATCACAACTGTACTGTGGGTCCCACAATCCCAAACAGGAACCATGTCAAGTATATTAGACAGTGCTACAGCCTTGCCTCAGAGACATTGCCCCTGAGGCCTCTTGCTTCATGTGGCCCTTGGGCCCCCTGTAAGGTATTACTCATATGTTTCACCAGTTATGATGATGTGATATCATCATAACTCCAAACAATTATACAGTAGTCTAGAGGCCACAAAACATTTTTCACAGATATCTTCTTTAATGCACATAACAGTGCTCTTAAATGATGTTGTCTCCCTTTTATGGACGAGTAAACTGAGGGTCAATAACATTATAAAATTTCCTCAAGATCAGTACTGGAGTCAAGAACAAAGCCCAGGTCCTCTGGTTCTAAATCTTGCTCTGTTTTCATTGCATTGTCGTTCATCCCACTCCTAAAAGCTCCAGGCCCTCTCATCAGATATGGCTCCCACTTTAAATCGAAGTGACCTCCCCAGGTCACAAACTTGGGACCTCTTCTGATCTCTATACCCCATTCCTGGCTTCCATTTTTACCCCATCCAGCAAATGCAGGGTGAATGCTACTGTATCAGGACACTATGGAAACTTCTCCCTGGGACTGAGGATGCCCTATCAGTCATCTTCCCCATGTGTCCGACTCAGCATGCAGAGTTTTAAGAGTCAGTTTTAAGATAAATACATTTGACTGTACTCCAAGACCTCCTTCTTGTTAAAAACTGCAACTAGTTATCTCTGCCATGCAAATAGGCAGTTGGCGACAGCTAAGGTGGATCTTGAACACCCATCTTCATAAAATATTGAAAGATTGAACTTTCCAAAGTCCTCCGAGCTTAAGAGTGCAAAGTGATGCCCACAGAACTTCTGAAGACATAATTAATAAGTTAAACAGGAAAGATGTATCATAGGAATTGCCAAATAGATGGAAACTAAAGAGAACAGAAGATGAGGAGGATGGAAGTGAGAAAGAAGTATGTGCCAAGTGTATTTGCATATTTCGTCTCCTTTAATCCTCACAACCACCTAGCCAAGTAATTGTTATTATTCTATTTGCAACTGAAGAAACTGACACAAAGTTATTAAGGTACATACCCAGGGTCAACTAGTAAATGAGTTGGGATTGAAACCCAACTCTGTCTGAATCCAGAGATCATTGCACCTCTAGGTGAACTAAGAGAGGAAGAGGAAGATATCAGGAGTCATACACGCCCCTTCTTTTAGAAAAAGTTCTTGATTCATTGTCCATCTCACGCCATCAAACCATTGGTGGCTCAAAAGGCCACATCATGTCTATTTAACAGTTCTTTTTCCCAGCTTCGATCTCACTGTGGTGCTCACTGATAAGACTCCTCCCACAGAGGTCGCTTGAGTCCACACTAGCATTAGTAATGGAATTCAGTATCATCTGCAGTCACATGCCTGGCTTGCTAGCAAGGAGTAGGTCATCTTAGTTGCCTTTGTCACAGTGTGTCAAGGGGAAAACAGAAAACCACTTATCAGACCCCACAGATTGTTCTGCCAGCCAAAATCATGAAGTTCACCTTCTCTAGGAGTGGAAATCCTGGGTTTGCGCTGGTTGCGCTCCCTAAATTCATACTGGTCAGATTCACTCTGAGAGGGAAGTCAGCCGAGCTGACCAAAATTGCCAGACTCTGGGTCATCCAAGATACCTATAATGTGCTAGGCCTGGCCAAAACATTAGAAGTTTCCATCTAGCGTTTTTCACCTAGTAACAGACACCTAGCTCCCTTTGCAGCCGTTTACACTTAGGTTTCCTGGTGGATTTCTTTTAAAATCTGCTGCTTTAAAAGAAAAATTCTTAGAAACAATCTATTTATTCTAAATCTTTCATCTTGTTCATGGGAAACTGAGGCTTCCACACAGGCAGGGGCTTGCTCAAAGTCGCTCTAACAGTCAAGATAGGCAGGGTTATGCCACTGTAACAAGAGCTCCAAAAATCCCAGTGGCTTAACACAACAAAAACATTCTTGCTCACACTGCATGCCCAACACATCTCTTCAGAGTCCCTCAGGGACCCAGACTGACAGAGGCTCCATCTTAACACATGCTTACATGATTACCACAGCAAGAAAAAGCAAAGTTGGCATTAGGCACTAGCGAGCCGATGCTTCTACTCACAAGTGACACATGTCTTTTCCACTTACATTTCAGTACCAAAGGAATTCAAGTGGCCATACCTAATTTCAAGGGGCTGAAGTGCAACCCTGGAAGCTAGCTGAAAGGAAGAGAGCAGTAATGCTTGTGAATAACCCTAATGACAACCAGAGTTACATAGCTAGTTAAGGGGGGAACCAAAACTAGAACACTAGCCTTCCAACACCCTGTTTACGTGTTTTTCTATTTCTCTGTCCTTTGAGGCCTAGATCAAGTCCGACCTTCTTCACAAAGCTATCCCTGATTGTCCTGGCCCATTTTGCTCTCTCCCTTTACTTCACTCCTCTGACTCTAAATTCTTTCTGGATACATCGGTGACTATTCTCAAAGGAAGCTCAAGACCTTCCCTCTTTTAAGTCATGGGAATATTTATGAGGTAAACAAACATACTTGTTCACTGAATGTGCTTGCGTGCGTACGCACAACACACACTTCACCATTGGTGCTGGATCCTCCAGTCTCAAAAATGGGTACTAGAAAGAGAAAGAGCCTTCTCTCCTGGACTCAGTAGAATACGAGACAGGGAGAATTTAAGTAAAGAAGGCATGGTCCCAACCTTAAGAGGAGCCAGT